>NW_004524685.1:9973564-9985667 GCF_000260255.1 Octodon degus | reverse complement strand
TAACATTTTTTTTTTTTTTTTTTTTTGCACAGGGATCAAACTCAGGACCTTGCACTTGCCAGGAAGGTGCTTGTGCCACTGAACTATCTTCTTGGTCCTTATTCATGTTTTTTAACTTGTAAGTTATTTATATTATAATAAAACATTTATGAAATAAATAAAAATATCCAGTTCCATGTCTTCATGGTTGAAGTAACAATAGTAATATTTATCTAAATAATAGTTTTTTAAAGCAGCACATCTGGGCCAGTGAGACAGCTCAACGGACTAAGCGCCTGCTTTGGCAATGGAGGGACCAGTGTTCCATCCTTACTGAGCTGACCACCAAGTCCAGGCGTGGTGGTGCGTGCCTGTATTCCCAGAGCCGGGGAGGCTGAAGACAGGAGGGCCACTATGAGTCTGATCTGGGTCTGAGCTGCATAGGGAGACCCTGTACCAAAAACATTTAAAAAAGGGCACATCCATATAGTCTTGTAAATTTTTGTTCTACATATTCTTCCAGTTGAAATATCAAAGTTATTCAACAATACCTAAATTAATTCTTCTTTATCTAAGTTCAATTCCCTCTCACTATTTCTCACTACATTCTTTTTCTAGCCTCTCCCCCTCCTTATCCTTCTTTGTTTAATTTTCCACTTTTCTCTGGGCCCTCTCTGCCTCTCTGCCTTTCTTCTTCCCCACCACTTCTAATGGTCTTATATCACCTTCCCTGAACAAGTTGTCCCTGTCAGCACTTTTTTCTTCTACTTTCTATCTTGCCATCTTTCTCTTAGATATATATATTTTTTATTTAGTTATAGCTAAAGATAAAGCTGGAGATGGAGATAGCAATAGAGACATGTTCATTCATCTTTGCTTCTTCTCTTTTAATAAAGATAGAGTGACCTCTCTCCTTGACTTTCTCTCTAGAGCTTTTTCTAGAGCACTGTCATTTCATCATATTTTTTCAGGAAAAATCTTATTAATTGTATTAATCACCATATTGTTCCTAAAGGGAAATGCCTTACATAAGCTAACTATAAAGACAATGATTTGGGTCACAAGTTTTGAAGATCTCAGTAACAGCACTGACATCATCTTGGTTCTGGTGAAGGTTGTCCTGGCTAAGTCACAGTGCGGCAGGTAATAATGCTGGTACTGCGTATGGGAGTGATGAGTCACCTCTTAAGCGAGAAGCCCAAGCCACAGATATGGCCCCATGAGATCTGTATGGCAATCCTCTCATTAGTATGAATTAGGATCCCATGAAGGCATATCCTTCTCAGAGGCACATGGATCACCTAAGGACCTCGCACCAGGCCACGCCTCATGGCTTCTACTTCTGGACCTCGTACTGAAGACCGAGCTCTCAGTGCGCAGCCCTTTGGAGAGCAAGCTCCCTCCAAAGCAGAATGCTGATTGGCCTACATTTTCTCAGCCTTCTGTGCTACTTCCTCACAAGTGGTTCTCTGGACCACAGAATGCTGATGAACCATCTTTAGTCCTCAAACGGCACCTCTGGCCTTCTGCAGTCATAACTGTTCTCCAGCTCTTGCCCTGCTTTGGCCTTTTGCATTGTTTCATTTTGCTAGCAGATGGATTCGCATTTTTCACATCCCATTGTCCTTCTGGGACCACCCATCCAGTTGCTAAGCAGTGGTTGCTTCTCAGTTAGCTGATATGTGGGCACAATAGACCATATTGTGACTATGCTGATCATTTTTAACCATATCTTTACACTTTGTTTCTATGATTCTTCTATTAGTGTTTGGACCATCAAACTCAGTTTAATGCCCTGTCTTTTTTTCTTATTTTGCTTGCGAAGTGTCACTGTGTTTTAGGGATACACATTATTTTATTCTGTTTTATTCCACAGCCAATCTGCTTCACCAGAGTTGTAATGTCAAGTCCAATTCAAATACTCAATTAGCATATCTAGTGACATGTGCAATGAAAACTTCTTATTCAGCTGTCCAAAAGATGAATTTATCAATTGTTGTTTTCTTCTTTGTTCATAATAAGTTATTCATATTTTTAAAATGAGGGAGGGGCCTGGGCCAGCCAAATAGCTCAGTGGATTAAAGTGTCTGCAAGCAGGCTCAGGGTCCAGGAGTTCAATCCCCAGGCCTACCTTCCCAGCCCCACCCCTATGGCACACTGAGATGGCAATTGAGACTGGGCATGATGGCACACGCCTGTAATCTCAGCTCTTGGGAGGCTGTAAACAGGAGGATCACTATGAGTTTGGCCTCGTAGTGAGACCCTGCACACCCTCTAGACCCTTCCCTAAAATATATATTAAAAAAAAGAAAAGAAAAAATAAAGAAAAAAATGATGGGCCAGAAAGATAGCTCAGCAGACTGTCTCCTTAGGCAAGTGCATGGACCCAAGTTTGATCCCCAGCACCACATGCTGCACTGACCCCACCCCCAGGCACTCTGAGTCATCCAACAAGCCAGGCATGGTGGGTCATATCTGTAATCCCAGTCCTGGAGAGACTGAAAACAGGAAGATCACTAAGAGCCAAGCTGCAGTCATGTGACTTAATACCAGATGCATAAATATATAAACAAACAAATAAATACTTATAAATGTTTGAAATCATCTTGTTGAAATGTATTGAGTGATGACTTATTATAACCAAGCTTCAATTTAATATTACTTAGAATATATTAACAAATGTGTCTTGTTAATATACTTTGTGGTGCATTATGTTTCATTTTGAATGATATTCAATTTGTTGTTACTGGGGTTGGTAACAAAAAAAAACACAAATAATGAAGCAAATAACAATAGAATGCTTTGTCAATTCCAAGTGTCTGTCTCTCTCTCAACATATTTCAACTTTCTGAGAAAACAGTTACAGCTGGAGACGTATCAGCTGATCAGTGCACTAGATGTGTGCAATTTCATGTGTGTTTCAATGCTGATTATATTCCTAGCACTGAAAACACAAGTGTGCAATTATCATGCCCATTCACTGTGTAAATATACACCAGACTACACCGAAGAAACACGTGAAAGAAATCTAACTAAGAAATCTATGGTAATGACTTGTGCCTACATGCCAATCCCCAAGCCTCATGTGATCATAGATGGGACATTCCAGAGTTGGCTGCATCTAGGGTGTGTGGTTATGGGATTAAGGGTATATGAGACTAAATTAGTCCACTGATTGGTTTAATGTAATTCTGGGTGCGGATAGTGATAAGGTCTAAACTCCATGTGGGTATTAACCCCCAAAGCACAGGGAGCATGGATGGAATATGAAGACAGAGGGAAGGCTGGCCTACTGGTGTGGCCTCCTGCCTTCCACATCCACTGCTGTGTCAGTTGCCTTGCAGCCAGCTGACTAGGGACTGAGCCTCTTTAAACTGTGAAACAAAATAAACTCCTTGAACTTTGAGTATTGGGTATTTTGTCTCAGCAACAGGAAAAGTAACTAAAACAGCTATGAATGCAAACCTCCTAGATAACACTCCTTTCAATGAAAAGTTTAAGTTAGATTTTATCATAATGATGTTTCTTTTTTAAAAAAATGTATTTAGTACAGGGTCTACAGGGTCTGCAGGGTCTCACCACACAGATCAGACTCATAGTGATGCTCCTGTTTTCAGCCTCCCAAGTGCTGGGATTATAGATGCATGCCACCATGCCCAGTCTCAATCACCGTCTCAGCGAGCCCGGGGTTGGGGGAGGTGGCAGGGCCAACATGACAGGCCAGGGAGCAGACCCTGCCTCTGCATCTACCTAAGCAGGCATTTTAATTCACCTAGATATCTGGCTGGCCCTTGATTTTATCATAATGATAAGCAACAAAAATTTATATTCTGAAAAAAGTCAATAGGACCAACATACAAATGAAACAAGTCAAAAATAAAATGCAAAAAGTATCCAGGTATGGTATCTAATTCCACAGAAGCTGAAACATGAGGATTTCTGTGAGTTCAAGGCCAACCTGGGATACAGAGAGAGTTGAAGGCCAGTCTGAAGGATACAGTAAGAACCTTCTTCACAAAAGAAAACATCATGCCAAAGCCCTTAATGGCATAACATAGCACAAAGGATTTATTTCTCATGTATGTGGAGTTATATGGTTATCAAAAAGGTAGATCCAAGATACTAACTCAGGTTATGTATATGTCTAAAAACTGGTTTTCTATTGCTCGTCAAAATGATGTTTACAACCTAAGTTTGCAGATCAAAAATTAGACAAGTGGAAGGGCTGCAAGGTCAGCCAACATTTTGGCCCTAGCCTTTCAAGGTCAGTGAAGACTCAGGGCATAGGAGAACTTATACCATAACATCATGTAACTCAGTTGTGTCCCAAGTTTTCTGATCATGGAGATTATGAAGCCACAGAAGAATGTGATTGATGGTGTATAGTGTGCCTAAGGAGAGTCACATGGACAGAAAACATTCTCTCAGGCTTTCACAGGGAGTAAATTGGCCAAGCAATGGCCATGACTCATCCACATGGCTGACACTGACAAAGGATCTAGAAAGTGCAGTACAGCATTACAGGATAAATCCTGAGGGTACTTGACTGACCTTATCAGATAGAAATGTTACATTTCTTGTTATATAGTTCTTGCTTTATCTTGGTCTTAACCATCCAGCAGAAAAGTATAGAAATGAGGTATATGAAGTAAGCTTTATTAATATACTGAGCTGTAAAAGGCTGTAGACAACAACTTCTGCAGATAACCCACTGTTATTGTGGATTGCTGGACTGTGTTGGATTGTTTGGCTGAATTCATGCATCTATAGTATTTAGATGTCAATGGAATACCCATCTCTGACAGGACTAAACAAAAAAGCGAATATAAAGGAAGGACCATTTTACATTTGTATATAAAGAATAGTTAGGATAGATATACAGCTACTTTCACTTAATTCAATGAGAAGAAAGATTTGTATTAATAGTGTTTGGACAGGATATCATGTCTACTTCTTGTACTATGGATAGCCACTAAGAAGATAACAATGTACAATGTATTAATTATTCAAACTGTCCTATTAATCTGTTTTGAAACTGTCTCATTGCTATTTGTTTCTCAATAAAATAAAATTAACATTAAAGAAAGGATGTTAACTGGAGTAACGGGACACTTGGTTCCATTCTAGATTTCTCTTTTCCCCCAAGTACATCCAATATAGCAAGGTGTGAACACAACCACAGTGGTGCAGGCGCTTCTCAAGTCTGTTTCTTCCCGCTTCCTGGAATCAATTAGCCACAGCAAGCCATGTGGCCAGAGACATAATACAAAGGTATTGTGAAGTTATGTGGAAGAGGCAGGGTTCTGGGAGGAAGAGTGTTAATAACTAGCTTTTCAATTTATCATATGATCAATGCAGAGTTTTATGCAGAGCTCTCAGGACTTTTTATTTAAGTAAAATGACATACTGGTCATTTGGTAAATACTTAGTTCATGAGCTCATTTCAAATTTATAGTAATTCATCAGTGCTATTATTCCTTCTGATAATTTCTAATATCTCATATTTGGTAAATAAGAAAGGAGTTATCTGGAGGTCACTGAGACTGCATTGGAAAACCTAGGGAGGCACTCACATGCTTTGACTCAAGATTCTTCTTAATTCCTATATACAATGATAACAATGCGCAACTTAAAAATAACAGTCCTTGTGATGATGTTCTCTTCTGATTACTCATCCTTGCAGGTTTTAATATATAGATAAAGAAATAAGTATTTATGTACCTTTTAAGTTATGTATTCCTTAATTTTTATTTGTTTACTAATTGTAATCACATTTACAATAGCAACGGAATTTTATGTCTTACTTTGCCTCTTCTTTAGTTCTACATTTAAATTTCAGTTCTGACAATAATCAGCTGCATACCAATTCCTGGTGTTCATAAATGAATCTCAGCAATATTATGTCGTAATCTAAAGCTGGGTGCTAAATTCACCTGACAAGGAAAAATGCCACAGGCTTCCACTTCTAGAATAAAACACAAAGAAAAAGAAGAGGAAATTCATTAAGTCTACAAGCTTCTCGTGCTTTAAAGTTGGAAATGGGTGCAAGCCTGAACGCTTCTAGCATTTTATAATTTGGCTTGTAATCAGCTACGAGAAAGGCAAAGTAATCACTAAAATAAAGTGGCTTGCCATCCTGCAATTGTGACAGCAAAGAAATAGGATTTCATGATACCATCAAAACAATGGAAGGCCTAACAACATTCATTTGAACTGAATTCTCGTGCTGTGCAAAATTGTAATTTTAAAATTTAAACTCCTGAACTCATACGCATTATAATGCTGTTTACATACTGAAAATTAGATTTTGTTTCTCAAAACCAAAAGCCAAAAAAGAAACCAAACCACAATAAGGCTCCAGTTATATTGCATCTTCTTTCTCCCTGAGTAAATCAAGGTAGGAAACACCTAACTTACCAATTGCAAGAGCTTTGTGAAGACCAGAGACTGACAGATACAATTACCTAAGCAGTTGGAAGAACAGGATTAGAATAACCTCATATGTCCATGTCTACTGTATTTACTGGACCTTGCTTAGGGTAGTGGGAGACTACAAATGTATTGTCTTTATAGAATTTAGAGCTTTGAGCAACTCTTTTTGAAGATATCTGCTGTGGAGAAGTGGTTTATAAATGAGCTCAGAGAATGATGACCGTTTACTCAGATCAACCAGAGCCCTTTAGTTAAGGAGCAGATACAAAGCTGGTTACCTTCCTTAAGATGTTTAATTGACTCTTCAAAGATCACAAGCTAATAGACTGGCTGCTGTTAAATCCTGTGTAGTACAATTGTTTCTGCACCTTGAATTTATGTGGGTTAACAGTGTGATTTCTGAAATGTACGTTTAAGAAAATCCCTACTCTCTCTTTTTCTTTTCTTGCTTTCTAATAGCTAATTCTTAATTTAAAGGAAGAATAAAACTTAGCAGTTAGTTGCAATTTCAAACAAGTAGCAATGGATAATAGCATTTTTCTAATCGTTAAATAATTCTCCTGAAGCAGAGAGCTTTCCAAATGTATTTGTTTTTTTTTTAATTTTTTATATGTATTTTAGTATGGAAGTCTAAAAGACTAGTAATTTAGAGTACATATTCACTTTCAATTTATTCTATGACTCTTAAAACTGGCTCTGTCTAGAAGTCAGATCAGTTAAGTATTTATCCAGAACTCCAAATTCTCTGATGAACTTATTTCCAGAACAGAAGCTTTTATTAAAAATAATTTTAATATTATTTTAGAAGTTTAAATGCTAAAGTTGTTGTTATGCTGGTTTATAATCCTTTCTTTGTCTAACAACTGTAAAAATTTAGAAGTGATTTTAGGATAGAAAATGTGTTTTCTCATTTTTGTATACCATGTATTAGGATTTGTCATCTTGATTTTTTTTTTAGAAGCCAGGAATGCTCAAAAGGAGTAGACTAGAAAATTAAGATTTTGAAGTCAGATCATAATTACTTGAACATTAATGATAACCTTATTGGTGCTAGGACAAAGGTTCAAGTTACTAAATCCATGTCACATAATAGTAAAGAAATTGTTTAAACATGCACTGGTTATCAACTGCAGTAGGTTACTGATATAAGAGCATGCACTTCATTAATTCAGGCATTTTAAAAGTGCAGAGAAAGAAAGAATAAAGACTATGAAAGTGGATAGCTGTTGATAGGTGCTTTTATTATACTGAAAGAAGTAGTGTATGGCTGAGGATAATTCGTTTTCTCCTTAAATACAATTCTAAACCTAAAAGCCTTTCTGAGAAGCATACAGAGAAAGACATTCTTACCCTCGAAAGCTGGCCAAAAAAAGAGGAAAGACAAAAATGGTTATAGATCTCCCGTGAGTTGGATTTTTCAACCCTGTCCTGTCTCTCCATGACAAGACACAGCCTTGGTGAGGATAACGTGGTACTTAAGACTAGTGTTGACTGCTTGGATTAACAACGTTGAAAGTGCTGGAAGAAACTGTGTTCATCCATATTTGTCCACCAGCTGAGGACACAGATTTCCTTCCTTCTGGAAGATGCAGCAACAAGGGGAAAGGTGGACAATAGAAAGCAGTCCTACTAGGCAGCCAAGGGGGATGCCTTGACCTTGAACTTCTCAGCCTCCATCACTATAAATACAACCTTATTGCTTGTAAACTATCCAGTTTCAGGTAGTATGTGATAGTTTGTTAATGGGAAATGAAGAGGAAAGGTCACCTTCACAGATGAGGAAAAATTGCCTAAGATACATTACCTAAGGGTTTTTGGTAAAACTGAAATGAATTCATCATAGGCAGTAGGAGGAGCAGATAAAAGACAATAGTTTGGCCTCATTGCGAGCCACAGCAGATGCTACTTAATGCCAATGACACTTGCATGGCTTCAGAAAAGGAACAAATTAGGATCTTGGGGATTCTGCTTTTATATTAGGGAAAGATTTAGAAAGGAAGTAAATCCTTATTGCATATAAATAGGCCATTTTGGATATAGTTTGTTTGTTTGTTTATTTATTTATTTACTTTTGTACTGGGAATCAAACATAAGGCCTTGAACTTGCCAGGCAGGCACTTATGCTGCTGAGCTATCTCCCCAGCCCCTGGATATAGTATTAGATTATGCCAGTTTCCCTTCTTCAACATTAAAGCAGTCATTCAGCCACCTACTGTGGGTGAGCATGCTCACTGACCTGTCCTCCATCATGTGGGAAGGTGCTGCTTTGTGGCTTCCGAATTCTTCCCCAAGCAGCCTTTATTCACTAACTGGCTGATGGAATCCTGTGAAAGGCTGGGGGTCTGGTTTCAGTTTGGAAAGTTCTAAAGAGCATCTGAGCTCAAGAATTAACTGTGACATGAACTAAGGCTTTTATGGAGCTCTAGCACAGGTCAACATCCACCTTTGCCTGATTCTACCTATTCAGTTTTTAAAGATCTCATGTTTGCATGCAAAATGCCTTCTGAATGAAATGCTCTCTTAAGAGGGTGTTTTTAAGAAATCTAACCTAAGAAACTACAACTGCTTTTATAGTTCTCTTGTGGATATTCTTCCTAGGTCTTCCCTTAATTTTTACTTAATACTAATTCATATTACGTGTGTTTTATAATTCATGTGGTCATTGATCTTGTTTCTAAAATGTTGTCTTACTTATTCCAGTGATATAAACATTTCTAGGCACGGAAATTAGCATTGTGTTTAATGTAAATCTTAACTCTAAACTCACTAATAACCAATTTCACTACTTAAATCTTGGTGATTTCATGGTTTCATTTTCACAAAGGAAAAGAGCTTCTTAGAGCTCAGATTTTATGGAGATTAAATTAGATAAATTTTAAAAGCTACTGTTACATTATTAAAGTTATTTTATATAGCCTGCTTTAATTTCCCATTTTAGCTTCATTTACCTGTCCTGGTTGATAAGATCAAACCTTACCAAATGGCAGCAGTAAGAACTATATGCCTTGTCCTTCATGGCACCATCATCTGAAAACCACAACTCCTTATTTCACTTTAATTTAAATTTAGTCTAACAAACATTGTCAGGAGAAACTGATAAGAACTAATTGAAGGGCTGGCCAAATAGCTCAGTGGATTAAAGCGCCTGTAGTCCCAATATTTGGGAGACTGTAAACAGGAGAATCACTAAGAGTCTGATCTGGTAGTGAGACCCTGAACACCCTGTAGACTCTTCCCTAAAATACAGAAAAAAAACCCTAATTGAAATATGACATAGAATAATAGGCACCATTGCATGCATTCTAAGTGTGAAAGTCATTGAATTTTACAAATAAATATAGCCGAGCACACCACACGCATGTGATATAAAACATTCCCAACACCAGAACCTTTTATGTGCCTCTCCCCAATTCTTCTCTCCCTGGATAGGTGACCATTATTCTAATACCTGTCACCATAGATTAGTTTTGGCCTTCTTTCAATTTCTTATAATTAGAATTATAAAATATGTGTTCTTTTTTTATCTGCTTTGTTTCCTCATTACCTTTCTGTGAGACTCATTCATTTTCTGAGTTCAGTATAATTTTTTTCTTTCATATTGCTGTGAAGTTGTGGAGTGTGGAAAAATATGTTTGTATTTCTACAGAGTAAGATATTTTTTAATAAATTTCACTGAAGATTTGGTATCCTGGGCCGAATGCAAGCACTGGGGAGTTGATTTGCAATTGTATAGATGGGGCAAGAACTCCAGAGAGATTTACCTCCCATCTGAGGTCTGTTTTTTGTTTTAAGAAAGAGAAATAATAAAAAGAAGCCCAAGACTTTGGCAATGACTCTAGGTTACAGAATCTGAATACCCATGAGACTATTCAGCACTTGAAAAGGTTTTAATAATATTCCAAAGGGTTACAATAAAAGCTCAGGATCCTTTCTATTTTTCAGGAAAGAGGGAGGATTTCTCTCTCTCCTTCTGAGAGGAAAGACCTTGCTTTCTCTCACTTGTAAGCTGAGAAAGTACAGTTTCTTCTTTTGTCATCTATAAAATGTTTTGTGAGTAAGGACATTTGACTTGGCTTTAAGTACACTATTCAAAACATAGAAATCCAGACTAGGGAAGATCACAGAAGAACTATTTGTTTTCTAAATGGTAAGTGTTCATCCATACATGGGCCGGAAACAAATATCTTCTGTGCATTGAAGATAAAATTAAGTAATTAATATTTATTAATATTTATCATGATTCCATTTAATTACAATAACCATATAGATATTCACCCTATATTTGACATAATATAGGTTGCTTCCAACTTGCAACTATGATATAAAAAGCTGCCTGAACATTCTTATACGTATCTTTTATTATTTTGTTTTTTAAAAACATTACTTATTTATTTGGTACAGTCTCTGCGTGCAGGTTGGTCTCATAGTGATCTTCCTGTCTCGGCCTGCCCAGGGCTGGCATTACAGGTGTGCACCACCAGTCCCAGTCTCCATGGCCAGCACAGAGTGCCCTTGGAGGTTCTGGGACCAGCATGGCACGTGGTACTGGGGATTGAACTCCGGGCCTTGTGCTTGCCAGGCAAGCACTGAGACCATTCAGCAAACTCCCCAGCTCCCTCATGCCTATCTTAATGGCCATGTAATCTCATTTTTTTGAAAAATAAATTATTAGGAGTCAAATGGCTAGATCATAGGGAAGAAGCATCATTTTTAGTGTACAAATGTATTCACATAAATTCTCAAAGGAATTTTTGACAATGTCCATTCCCACAAAACACACTATTTTTCCTCATGTATTTATTATCATTTTTTCATTCTTCTCCGAAGGAGCTAAATTACTTTTCAATGCTATGAAGATAGCTCTGCATCATCGAAAACTTTCTACTGTTTCTTTGAAGCTAACCCAAGCAGGAGAGCTACGGAAGACCAACCCGCGCTCTTCAAACGTGTGCCCTTGCTCTCCCGTTTCATTTTCTTCTGTTTAGCCACCATTTCCCTGAAAAGAGGCACCCAGAGGGTTTGAAATAATCCGTTGAAATAAAACAAGGTGTGCATTAGAAAATGCTGAGGAGAGCAGGTTCCTTCAGGAAGGAGAGAAAACTTTCCAGAGCTCGGGTTGCCTTGTGAGAGGAGAGCGTGTTCTAGGCAGACAGAGTTCAGACCAGGAAAAGCCAACCGAGAGGAGTCAAGATGACCCAGGGAAGGGCAAGAGAAGGTGTTGCTGGGATGACAGCTGACAAAAAACAGGCCCCAGCATGGGCATGAAGGTCAAGACCTGGGCTCTGGTCAGCTGATAAACAAGGTTCCCATTTTATGCCAGAGGGATCCTCCTGTCAAGGAACGTGACAAAACAAGGTGAGGGTGAGCTTTACTACCAAGCGTCTGTTCATACCCTCTGAAGCATCCCTTGTGCTGCTTGTGCTGGTAGCTTTAGGAAAAGTATGCTTGATGGTGCGGCCACGTCCTACTCCAAGGTCCTCACAGCTCACTTCTAAGTCCAGCTCTCCCTTTGTCACCCAGGTAGAACTCAGTGTACCTCAGAATGGTCTCAGATTTAGTCATGCTTGTGTATAAAAACTCCTAAACAGAGAGTCCCTGTGGCAATTCTTCTTCTGTTTTGGGATTTCAATTTCAGGTCATGGTAGATTATCAAAATCTCTCCCCGCTTTTTTTTTTTTTTTTTTTTTTTTTT
>NW_004524685.1:9969310-9973464 GCF_000260255.1 Octodon degus | reverse complement strand
TTTTTTTTAATTTTTTTTTTTTTTTTTTTTTTTTTTTGTGCAGGTGTTTCTTTTGGCAACATGACTTTGTTGCCTTTTCTGTCCTGATCTGGTTTTCTACTCTTTAAGTTAGGTCGTGGCTACTGGAGTAGATTTAGAGATTGGGTAAAAATGCCTGCAATAGCTAGAAAAGCACATAAGCTTTGGAACTTTATTTCTTTCCAGTGCTTAGACTCCTGAAGCCATCATGTGAGTGAATTTGTGTCATTTTTGGAGAAAAAAAAAAACAGAAAGAGAAAAAACAAGACACTTAAGCCAGCCATTGTCATCATAAAGTTGGCTAGAAGATATCCTGTTTGCATCTTGTCCTCTGAATAACTACTACGAAGGCAACAATATGTGATGTATTAATTATTGTAACTGTCCTATTAACCTCTTTAGAAACTGTTTCACTGCTATTTTTTTTTCTCAATGAAATGAGTAAAAAAAAAATTAAAAAAGAAAAAAGAAATGAAGGGGTTTGCTAGTTGAGATAGCCATGAATGGACTTCCCAGCTAACTCCAGATGCACAAAGTTAGGTTAGCCCTTAGAGATCACTCAGGCCTGCAGAGTCAAAGAACTATTCAGGCAACCCAGAGAATTATGAAGAAATAATAAATGGCTACTTTCTATCTATGGTTTCAAGCCCTGCTCTTTGAGTATGAGTTACCAAGCAAAACTTAAATTTCTCTAGGTCACAAAATTTTTATACTCTATAGTCTCCTTTACATTTTCAAAAGTATGCAACCTTCATTAAGAGATTTATTCTAATCTTTCAGCTCATTCTTTTATTATTTTATACAGAGAGTGCAAAATACTATTAAAACAGAAACGTTATAAGTAATACAGAATTTCACTTAACAAAGTAATATGAATTTCACAGTTTTTGTTGTAAAATATAATGTTGTCTTTCAACCAGTTATTCATATTACCAGTTGTCTGCATGAAAAATAGGAAGAAGGAATAAAGAAATAAATATATACTTCTTGTTCACATTGTTTGTTGACTTTAACCAATGTGTCTTGAAATTTCAGTATTGAACACTTTAATTCTAAAATGTCCTTTTTGTGTTTTATCATAGATTTCTATATTGAAATTTTTCATATACCTTATACATTTCTTCCATCTTTTTTATCTATGTATGTAATTTATATAAGTTGTAACTACTAACACAGATCTCTGGAAGATGTTAGGGTCTGCCTTACCTGTTCACTATTTCTCTAGATTATTACTTAAATGTTTTCCTGCCTGATTACATATTGTCATGATCAGAATATGTGCTGCACTCCAATTCATATGTTGAAATTCCAAGTGGGAGAAATTAATTTCTTCTTTTTTATTTATTATTATTTTTTCCCTGTATTTTTTAGGGAAGGGTCTACAGAGTGTTCAGGATCTCACTACTAGATCAGACTTGTAGTGATTCTCCTGTTTACAGCCTCCCAAGAGCTGGGATTACAGGCACTCACAAGGCCCAGTCTCAGTCACAGTCTCAGTGTGCCCTGGGGGAATAGGGCTGCCATGGCAGGTCCACGGATCAAACCTGTGCCTGCTTACAGGTGCTTTGATCTGCTGAGCTATTTGGCTAGCTCTGTATGGGAGAAATGAATTCCTTTTTTTTTTTTTTTTTTTTTTTTTTTTTGTACCAGGGATTGAACTCATGATCTTGCACTTGCCAGGCAGGTGCTTGTGCCGCTGAGCTATCGCCACAGCCTTCTATTGTTTGTAACATACCCAGTCTGTTTTCTGCTGCTATTGCTATAGCAACCTAGACAGCTTATACATAGTAACTTTAGAACTGTAAGACCAGACTTTGTTTAAAAGACTTACATCCAGATCATATCATCCACTCACAAAGATTCTCCTCTATCCTCTTGAAATAGAATACTTTGAGCCGATAATCTATTTTTATCAAATCAGAAAGAAGTCTGAGTCAAATTTCATAAAACTCTCCACTGTAATATTTAGCTCCTTTGGCTGCTCACCACAGAAAAATCCAAAAGCTGGCAAATGTGCTGGAGGGCATCCGGGTCTGCTCTGCGAAGGCTGTTTTATACTCACCCTGTCACATGACCTTAGTTCTAGACTAACTGCCAGCTCCTCTGCTGTTCAGATTAAAAAGTGTCCCATGAGAAAACCCAGCCTGTTAAGATGGAGGTGCTTTTCATTTTCAATTCATGCACCGGTAGTATAAGACCATCCAAAATAAAAACTGTTTTAATAGAAATATGTGTCCACAAGGAGTTAAACATTCTCATTATCAGGGTTAAGCAAAATTTATTTTTAAAAGATACTTTGCCAATAGCTCAGTGGATTAAAGCACTTCCAAGCAGACTCAGGGGCCTGGGGTTCAATCCCAGGCCTACTGTGCTGGCCCCACCTCTAGGGCATGCTGAGACAGCAATTAAGACTAGGCGTGGTGGTGCACGCCTTTAATTCCAGCTCTTGGGAGGTTGTAAACAGGCAGATCACTATGTGTACTATCTAGTAGTAAGACCCTGAACACCATGCAGACCCTTCTCTAAAATACAAATTAATAAAAAGATACTTTGCATTTCCTATCGGTAGAAAAAGTATTTGTCTAGTGAGTGAATGTGCATGAATGTGTGTGTGTGTGTGTGTGTGTGTGTGTGTGTGTGTGTGCACAGTTATGTCAGTATGCGTACTTCATAAGTTCCAGAAAAATAAACTTAGAGCCAGTGTTGTTCTTTTGCATTCACGAGAAAAGCAGTAAGCAAATCATCTCAAAACTCAACATTTATATCAAGCACTGTATTCATTCACTCAAAAATATTTATTAGCATTTATGTTATAAACATTCTAAGCAATAGCAATACATTAGTGAACAAAACAGACATAATTCTTTTCTTGTGAGGTTTACATTGAGCCAAGAATTGTAGACAGTAAACAATAAACAAAATGAATATGCTACATAAACCTGCTGCATGACATGAGATATTCTTAATTCCTATGAAAGTAAATAAATAAGCAGATTAAGGAGAACCCAATACTGATCAGAACCAGAATGTATGTAAATATTTTGAGAGATGAGAGAGAGAGAGAGAGAGAGAGAGAGAGAGAGAGAGAGAGAGAGAGAGAGAGAGAGAGACACAGAGAGAGAGAGAGAGAGAGAGAGAGAGAGAGAGAGAGAGAGACCCAGAGATGGAGACAGAGACTGATCTAGATGCATGTATGTCTGTGGAGTTTGGGGCTGTATTTTACCCTTATTACTTTCATATTCCTCATTTGGGATTTAGTGACTCACTTAAATTTATTTGCAACTCCAAACCAGTGCAAATCAGAAACATGTCATTTTGTGGTCACTCATAGAAGTGAGGGGCAAAAAATTTGAGGCACCGATCACATCACGAATTCCCAGATATTGTCAAAGAAAGTAATGCCATGTTTTCTTATAATAGCAGTTTTGCTGTTAACAAAGCTCCTTTTAAAAGCCAACTTAATGCTGTTTTTTTATGTTCTGTGCATTTTTTTTGCTAGTGATTTTTCACTGTTGTTCTAAAGTGTAATGTCCAGATGCTATCTAGTATTTCAAAGTGCAAAAAGTTACTGATGTGCTTTATAAATAAGTGCTTATATTAGAAAAGCTTTGCTAAAGCCTGAGTTAAGTGTTGCTGCCTATGAATTCAAAATCAGTGGGTCAGTAACATATTTAGAAAACACATCCTTAAGCAGAAACACGCCCAGTAGTATATGTCTTGACTGATGGATGGAACTGTGAAGAGTATAGGGTCCTGTATTTCCTGTAAAAGCAATGGTTCAGTATCACTACTAGTTCAGTGTTTAGTGTGACCTCACAGAGCACCGATATCATGCAAATAAGAGTGAAATGGACAAGGACTGGCAATATAGCTCAGTGGACTAAGCGCCTGCTTAAGCAAACACAGGGATGAGGGTTTGATCCCCAGTACCACATACCGTGTTGAACCCATGCTAATCTAGCCACTGAGACCAGGCATGGTGGTGCACGCCTGTAATCCCAGCACCTGAAAAGCTCAGACAGGAGTATCACTACGAGTCTGAGCTGCATAGTGTTGAGACACTGTACCAAATATCTTAAAAAAAATCAAATGGAGAAATGGAGAGAGAGAGAGAGAGAGAGAGAGAGAGAGAGAGA
>NW_004524685.1:9966540-9969071 GCF_000260255.1 Octodon degus | reverse complement strand
GAGAGAGAGAGAGAGAGAGAGAGAGAGAGAGAGAGAGAGAGAGAGAGAGAGATTAGGAACTAGCTTTGGTGTACTGGCTAGGTAAATCCAATATCTATCTGTAAATATCAGGGAAGGAAGTGTAGAAAGTATTAGAGTAGTCAATGTTGCAATCCATAGACAGAATTTCTTCTTTAAGTAAACCTCAATTCTGCTATTAAATCCTTTCAAGTGATTGGATCACACTCTCCCAGATTATCCAGGATAATCTCCTTTACTCTAAATCAACTGACTTTAGATATTAATCGTATCTACAAAATACCATCACAGCAACACTTAGATTAGTGTTGGATTGAATCACTGGTACTATAGCCTAGTTGATTTGACACACAACTGACCATCACAGGAAATAAATCTGAAGATATCGACAAGTGTATCCCAGCTAGAGAATCAGCGAGTGAGCCATTATAAGGATTTTGGTTCTTCCTCTAAGAGGAAAAAGGGATTTTTTTTTTTTTTTGCATGTTTTTTGAACAAAAGAAGCTTATGATAAGCTTAATATTTTAAAATGGTCAATTTGGTTCTTGAAAACAGACAAGGAAATCAAGGGGAGGAGAAAGAAAATACTTGTGTAAGTGATTGAAGACTTTGATCATGTGGGCCAGCCAAAGAGCTCAGCCGATTAAAGCGCCTGCAAGCAGGCACAGGGGCTGGAGGCTCTATCACCTGCCATGCAGGTCCCACCCCCAGGGCAAGCTGAGACAGCAACTGAGACTGGGCCTGGTGGTGCACACTTGTAATCCCAGCTCTTGGGAGGCTGTAAATAGATGGATCACTATGAGTCTGATCTAGTAGGGAGACCCTAAACACCCTATAGACCATTCCCTAAAAATACAAAAAAAAATTTAAAAATAGACTTTGATTGTGGCAGTAAGAGTGGCGGTGGGGAGAAATGAGCAGATTCAGGCTGTATTTTGTCATCAGCATCTAGAGGATGTGGACACAAGAAGAGTGACTGAAGGAGAAGGTGAGTTTTTGAGGAGAATGAAGTCATCTGAAGGGGAAGGAAGTTCTGAGTGAAGGTCTTTTGAACAAGGAAGAAATCGGAAGTGTAGTTCAGACAATCTAGTACATAATTTAAATGGAGTCGCTGAGAAGAGAGTTTGTAGGCAAATCCATAATTAAAGATCAAAGATGAGAGTAAATTACAGGTTCTTCACTTGACATTTGATTAGTTAAATCACTTGACTTCAATTGAGTGATACAGCAAGAAAGACTGTCACAAAGAAAGCCACCCTTGTAATAAGTCCAAGAGCCTTTCAGTGTTAAGAGGCTAAGAAGAACACAAGTAAAGAAGTACACAATGAATAAAGACAAGGAAAAGGGTTGGGACAATGCCAAGGATGTAGGATTACCTGGAAGCCAAGAAAGAGATAGTTCCTGTGAGGAGGGTACAATTTACTGTTGCTGACGGCCACTGGATGGTGGACAAATGATTATTCTAGTTAACAACGGGGATATTATTGGTGACTTAGACAAAGGGAATAACCCTTTTGTGGACTGGTTTGAAGAGAAAATTGGAAGAGGAAACATGTTCACAGGCAACGAAAATAACTCTCTTAGTTTTGCTGTCATGTGTGCATATCAGATTTACTGGGAGGCAAAAAGAATTATCAATGGCAAGATATCTCCCCCTTTAGAAATAATATGTCTTGTTTGTTCTCTCGTTAAAACATAAATCTTTACATAATTGTCTTTATTTAATATGATTACACTTTTTCTTTACTCTAACCCCTTTAAATTTATAAGTTTATACTCCCTTTGTATTCTGCTATATTCTCTTTTCTTTAATTCTTTTTTTTTTTTTTTTTTTTTTTTTCGGAACCAGGGATTGAATTCAGGTCCTTGCACTTGCCAGGGAAGTGCTTATTCCACTGAGCCATCTCCCTGGCCCCTTCTTTTTCTTTTTTGAAAGAATTAGAATTCCATTTGTACTGGGGATTGAACTCAGGACTTTGCACTTGCCAAGCGGGTCCTTCTGTTACATTTTTTTTTTTTAAATTTATGTATTTGGTAAGGATTTCACCATGCAGCTCAGACTTGCAGTGATCCTCCTGTTTGCAGCCTCCCCAGTGCTGGGATTACAGGCATGCATCACAATGCCCAGGTTTTATGGCTGGCTTAGTGCAACCCAGGGGTGGAGCTAATGCAGTGTGTGTTGCCTGGAATCAAACCCTGGTCCCTTCTCTTGTCTAAGCAGGCACTTAGTCTGCTGAGCTATCTACCCCCGACCTTTCTGTCACATTCTTGTCTATTAACATTTTTCCTTATCTCATTATTAGATATTTAAAATCTGGGAATATTTGTATTTTTACCCTTATATTCTTTTAGCACTTGGCATAACATTAGGTATAAGGTAGGTTTAGAACACGTATTCAAAAATCAATGCATTCACTTTCTTATATCTTTTTTCTATAACTGATTTTAAAAAGGGGGCACTAAATTGACATAAACTTTATTTATATGTGCTTTAACTAAACTTTTAAATATAT
>NW_004524685.1:9951836-9966440 GCF_000260255.1 Octodon degus | reverse complement strand
AACTTTGCACCAAGCAATTTGGCTAGGCAGCAAGGGTAGTGATTAGTGACCTATGGTTTGACTGGAAGGATCCTCATAGTTGAGAAAATGTGAAAATATAGACACAGATAATTACACTGCAACATCAATGTTAAAATTCACATATGATTCAGACTGAAGAAATACTTACTTTAGTAAATTTCATGGAGGGGGGCTTTTAATTAAAATCATAAAATTGAAAGTGTATAAACTGTGGATATCAAGTGGCTTTAAGACAGTAATCTTTTTTTTGGGGGGAGGGAGCAGAACCAGGATTGAACTCAGGCCCTTGCACTTGCCAGGGAAGTGCTTATTCTGCAAAGCCATCTTCCTGGCCCCAACAGTAATCATTTTGATTCCACTTTTTTGATATTATACAAGACACAGGACAGTTGCTTGCAATGAAAAGTTTGAAATCTTGTTACCACTGTTTAAGCTTCTCAGTTTCAGAAAAAAAAATTGATAGCACATCTTCAGTTCTACAAAATGATAAATAGCTGAATATTATTGGAGTTTAAATATTTCTGAGAGAGCAATTCTTCACTCCCTGCTGTTTACAAGTAAAACACTGTCTACAAATAATACATTACATTAGCTGTCCTCTTTATCATAAAGCCATGTTGAATACTTGTAACATTTATAAAACGACACCAACTGATTGCAAGATGAGCGTTACCCTTGAGCAAATTATGAACACATTTATTTCAGTCTTATGCGTTTGAAACTAATTTTCTGGTAATATCAAAAGTGTTCATAGAATTAATTTCCTGTCAGTTCAGCAGTATTCAAGTGAATATTTTATGATTTTGCATTAGCTGTATTTGTCTAGAGTTGTGACATGATCGAGTCATTCTCGGAGGGAAACACATTAATAATTAAACTCTGTCCAATGTGGAGTGCTAAAGATGACAGCATAATTGTACATTTCCAGAGACCATTTCACAAAGCAGAGAGGGAGAATTGCCCTTCCACCATTTAAATGTCAATTTAGAATTTCTTTCTAAACTAAAACAGCATTTTAGAGAAATGGGTGGGGGGGATTGATGTCAATTTTGGAAACTGTTCTTTTTACTTTCTCTTTATTTTAAAATGTGAGCTAAATGCAAATAGCCTCCTTCACTCTTTCCTTCTCATGCTGAATAAACTGTCAGTTAGAAGTTCTTTCTTATGGCAATATAACATCATCAATGGTCTTTGAACCAGGACTGTTTAAATGATAAATACTGCTTGCATAGATTAGCTCCGTAGGAAATAGTGCGGGTGACATGAGAAACTTTGATTGGTTTCTGATCTTATAGTTGAGTCTTTTTTAACTTAGATAACTTCAGCAATAATTTAAGATTTTAATCTACTTCCCAGTCAAATGGTGGTAGATGGATCACTGTATATGTACTTATTTATGTTTCCTATTCAGATTCTTAAGATAAAGTTATTGGATTTCTAGAAGTGAGATTTTAAAATTTCTGAGGCATATATATGTATATTAAAGCAATTAAAACTCATATTTGTGTTTCCTAACTAGACAAACTGTTGTTAAGAACTGTGACTAGAAACTTTCCAATTAACTGCTAGATTCAAAAATCTTCTGGAGATGCTCAGGATCATTGCCTTGCCCATCTTCTACATATAATTGTATAGTTTGGCATTGTCATGTTTCCTAGCTCTTCTCCTTTCCCTCTTGATTAGTTAGTCCTCGAGATCTGGCTTTCCTTTTACTTGTATTATACCTTTCTATTTGTACTTCTTCTTTTGAGTTCTTATACTAGGGAAACTATATGATATTTACACATTTGTGTCTGGTTTATTTCACTTATGAGTATATCTTCAAGTGGTATCCACTTCAATATAAAGGTTTTGAGTTTATCATTCTTAAGAGCTGAATAGTACTCCATTGTGTAAAAATACATGTGAAATAAGCAACTACACTGAAGATGGTAATCTGTGATAATAGTTTCATGCTTGAAGTGCCTGTCATTCTGGTCTTCTGAATACAGGCTGCTTGTCATGACGTGCCAGTTGCTGCTGTGCTATCTTCGCGTAGATGATTGTTCAAAAAGAAGGGGGTGGTGAATGAAAGCAAGAGACAGGAAAAGGAATATTGTGGGACTGTCCTGAGTCAAGGTTGTATATGGTTAGATTTTTGGACTTATGTGTAAACATAAGAAGTATATGATTCTTTAAGTCTATTTTTAAAAATATATTCTAATATTTAAATGTTTTTTCATCATATTCTGTAGGGACTTAAAGTTCAACATATCAATACTTGATTAAAAATACCTGTTCCATGTTATGCCTAAGATGTTTGATATTCAGACAGATAGTGAGCTTAAGTTAGTGAGCTTAAGTACAAGCCTAAGTTGTATGGTAATAACAATAAACATGTCTTCTGAATGGTTAACAACCTAAGTTTGCAGACCAAAATTAGAGAAAAAGGAGGGCCACAAGGAAAGCCAACATTTGGCCCTAGCCTTCCAAGGTCAATTAAGACTCAGGACATATGAGAACTTGTACTGTAACATCATGTAACTCGGTAATGTCCCAAATTTTCTGATCAAAGTGATAATGTGGCCAAAGAAGAAAGCGATCAATGATGAAGAGTGTGCCTAAGGAGAGTCACATGGAGAGAAAACATTCTCTCAGGCTTTCACAGAGCACACTGGCCAAGCAATGGCCATGACTCATCCACATGGCTGACACTGACAAAGGTTCTACAATCTGATCTACAGGATCTCAGGATAAATCCTGAGGGGATTTCACTGATCTTATCAGACCCAAAAGCTACAGCTCTTGTTTCATAGGTCCTGATTTACCTTGGCCTTAACCATCCAGCAGAAAAGTATAAAAATGAAGTGTAAGAAGTAAAGCCATGCTGTTATGTTGAGCTGTAGGGGACTCAGGTCAACAATTTCTGGCATTGCCAGTCAAGCAGAAGACCCAATAGTATTAAGGCCTGCTGGAGTCTTTTAGAATATTTTCCTGAGTTTACACACCTATAATATTCAAATAACGGAACTTAACAAAAAAAGGGGATACAGATGAATGTCCATTTTGTATCTGTGTATTCAAAGTGATTATGATAAATATATAGTTACATTCTCTTAATGAATAGAGTGATTTGTTCTAATGGTGTTTGTAAATAGGATATCATATCCGCATCTTGTATAGCAATTAACCACTAGGAAGAATGTATCCAATGTGCTATTATTGAAACTGTCCTACCAATTTGATTTGAAACTGTCTCATTGCTATTTGTTTCTCAATAAAATTATGGAAAAAATAAAAAAGAAGTGTGGCTAGAGAAAACTTCATAACATTGATTTCAAGAGAAACCAAGATGTAAAGCCTGGCACCCAAATAATTTGAATTTAAATTTTCTGTTAAATAAAATAAGTAGCCAATCCTACTATGAACTTCAGTTTATCTTAAATATATACCTTCATTAAAAATAATAGATTCTTATTGTATAACATTGGATAAATAATTACATAGATTTTGAAAAATCCTACTTCCTGAAATTTATCTTAAAGAGATAATACTAGTGATTTGATTATAGTGTAGTTTATGGCAACTCCATTTATTAAAAAAAAGTAGAGATTAATATGAGTTAATAACTAAAAAATGTTAAATAAGTAGTTTGTATTTCTATCATTAAGTATTGGATAAAAAAAATGGTGAGTAGAAAAGTGTTTATTCATCTATGTTTTTAGTTTTTGTTGATTCATTCTATAAATATTCATCAAATGTTTGTTAATAACTAGGCAGTATTCTTGATATTGGAAACTGGGCAGTGAGAGGACAGTAGCTCTGGCCTAATGGGACCAGCATTCTAGAAGGGAAGAAATAAAAATAAACATGCAGAGATACAGTGTCCAAATGTACAGAAAGCTATGAAAAGCATCACATAACGTGAAGAACACTTCGGGCAGACGATTGGTCAGAGATGGATTCCAGAGAGTACAGGTTGCAATGTTGGGCTATCATGCACTTGGAGGCCTGATGACCCAGAGTTAGGACTGGGAATCCCAGAAGTACCTGCAGAAGCTAGCTGTGTGTGGTGGATTTTGAATTCAGGGTCCTCGAGTGAGGTACAGTGCTTTTTAAAAATACAATTATTGGGCCAGAGAGATGCCTCGGTAGAACAAAAGCTTCCCTGGCAAGCGCAAGGGCCTGAGTTCAATCCCTACTTCCCCCCTGCCACACAAAAAAGTTAACTATTTATTTGAGACAGGGTCTGACTTAGTAGCTAAACTGCTTGTACTGGGCTACATCTTGTGATCTTCCTGCTTCAGCCTCCCAGAGTGCTGGATTCACAGACTTGTGCCACCACAGTTGACTCAGGTTGACCACTACATTGGTAAAGAAGGAAGGTAGCAATTAAAGACAGGGTTATTGCACATTCACCCACAGGCATTCTGCATCTACCGGCCAAGGGGAGGGCATGTGAACTTTATCTGAATCAAATAAGTTGCTGAACAGTTTCGAGTGTAGTGGTGAGAGGTTCTGACTTTTGAAAAGAACACACTACTTTCATGAGATACTGGGTAGGATATAAAAAGTTTAAAAAGCCATATGCAAAGCCTGTGGTCACATGTAGGAGGCATGTGTTAGTGTGGCTTTTGTAATGTTTCCCTGAATTTGAAGAACCCATGGCCATTTCTAATCACTCTGCAATCAGTCCATACCTAGTTTATGACCTTGCTCAGATTAAGCGCAAAGTCATGTTCTTAGAATACATGGATACATATTTGAAGTGGTTTATATATACATAAATCCTTTGCTTTCTTTTTATCACCCATCTACAATTTTGAACTTAATGTTGCAGATTCATTTCATTCCAGTTAGTATACAAGTTCTACAGGGTTTAATGTAGAAGACCAGGCAACAATATATTTACTTTTAATCCCTTCACAAAGTTTTTGAAAAAAATTTAAATGAATCAGTTAATAAAATTCTTAACAAAATATTACTAAAGAGTGTTTATCTAGGTATTAGTATTTATCATATTTGTCCTTATGTTTACAAATAGGACTAATGTGTATATTTTATAAATGAGAGAGAGAGACAGAGACAGAGACAGAGACACAGAGAAAGAGAGAAATTTAATGATAAGCTAGACAATAAACTAGACTCAGAATTTTAAATTCGTTTTACTAGAGAAATATTAGAAAGCCATTTCTCAAAATTCACTTAAATTCACGTATTTAAAATCCCGATATTGGAATGACATTTCTTCTTTTCAGAAGTCAATATAAGAAGCATCTTGTCAAATGAGTGAACTACACAAAAACAAACAAACAAACAAACAGAATGCAATACACAGGTGCCAGGACACAACTATGTATTTCATTTAAAACACACCAGTTCCATGTTCTATAAAAATCACAATTAAGAAGAACTCAATTCTTTAGAATACTCAGTGGTTAGGAGCTGTGATTGTTATTTTTGTCTTGCTTTTTCAGCACCACCTTCTACAAGGAAGAAGCAAATGACAAAAATACCCCTGGGCAATTTTTGGAATTTATTCAGAAAAGTATCTCCCAGACTACATTATGCTGTCAAAACACATACGTACCTTTCCCCACTTTCTACGTCTACATTTACACAGCCACGAGATGATGACCAATGTTTTAAATATCCCTGAGGTTCTAGATTTTGTTATGATTATTAGTCTAGACAAATTTAAAAGGGCAATGTGAAACACTGGATTTTAGAATTATCTTTTTGTGTTTGAGAATAAGACCATATTTTAACAAAATTCTTAACTGATTAATATGTACCCACTTTGGAAAGGTGGTTATTACATTTCCCTGTAGCCGATATTTCTTTTTCAATGTAATAAATGTGTAATAATCACATTCCACTTTCATGTTTTGAAAACTAATTACCTCATTATTTAACGAAGTCATTTGTATCAAATGTAACGTGTATGCAAAGCTTAAGTAAATAGTCATCAGATTGTTATATAGAATAAAACTTATATCAACAGAGAAATAAGGCCTGGCCAAATAGCTCAGTGGATTAAAGCTCCTACAATCAGGTACAGGGTCCGGGAATTAGATCCAGGCCTGCAGTACCAGGCCCACCCCGGGGCGCATTCAGTGGGTAATTGAGACTGGGCGTGGTTGCACGAGCCCCAACCCTTGCGAGGCTGTAAACAGGCGGATCACTATGAATCTCATCTAGTAGTGAGACCCTGACCACCCTGTAGACCCCTCCCTACAAAGCGAGAGAGAGAGAGAGAGAGAGAGAGAGAGAGAGAGAGAGAGAGAGAGAGAACAATAGTATATATTGGAAAATGCAGACAAACTTTTAGGGGTCATATAAAAATTTACAAATTTATCATGACAGAACTATATTTAAGAAGGGCTTAATATATACAAGCATATGAGAGACATATGTATTTGCTATAATTTCTAAAAGGTAGTATTTTTTTAACTTACTATTAATTGTTGCATGTGCTTCAAAACACAAAATTACAATTTCCTCGACTACAGTAACATATTGTATATATCACCCCAAGTGTCAATCAATGAATTTTGCTCTGCATGCATCTTGCATTAGGTTTTGAGTAGTCTACAATAAGCTTGCAGCTCTGAAAATTAGAAGATTTCCAAGTAACGGAAAACAATCCATAGATTTCATATTTGAACCCCTCTGCAGCAAGTTTTGCTGCTTTAAAATTATCTCATGTATGTCATGAGAGGATAATATTTTCCTACTGAAATAGGGGTGTATCATTAAGCTGCTGTCATTTCTTTTTTAGGAATAGCATAAGCTGTGATTGGTTGGAGCTATGGGACTATCAAATTCAAAGTAAGACATGCAATGCTGGTCAACACCTCCATGTCCTACCAGTACCTTTCTCCTCTTTTCATGCCCAATGTTTTACTGGAATATTCTTCATCCTGCAGCTTCCCAGACAGATACTTGATACATTCTCTGAGACTCACCTATAGCTTTATCCTTAACCTTTCATTTGGCCAGTTCATTAAAATATATATTTATAATTTGAAAAGTGACTGAAAAACATGGCTGAAAGATCATGGAAATAAATGTCCTTAAAAATTAAATGTCTGTTCACACTTTCTGTTTCATTTCAAGTCCTGGGTGGATTTACCCAGTGAAACATAGTTAGTTTTCTACATTTCTTAGAGAAATATTCTTATGGATGCAATCCCCATAGATCATCTTTCCTTTTGCAATATTAACAGAAGACTATATTTATTCTTCTATACTGTCTTCTTTCAGTTACTAATTTATCTACCTTCACGTTGTAATACATATTGGTCAACATTTTCTTTTATTTAAAAAAGAGCAAATTACCACACTAGATAAGTCTAATTTATTTAACCACATATTTATGGGTGAAATCTTAATGTGTTCCCAACCATCGATGCTAAAATGATTGATATAACAGGTATGCACACAAGATTTTTATGCACATATGCATCATTAGTTTCCTATCCAAGAACATAATAACCCTCCACTGATTCAGATACCCTTCAGTATTTGTCAGGAGGAAGTTAAAACAGATCTCTCTAAATGTAGTGGTCTCTGACTATTCTTTGCAAAAGACAATTTCTATTCCATATATAAATTCTGATTTCGAAGAACTTTGACACGTTCCCAGGTCTACCACGTACTAGATATTTATATGGGAAAAGGTACCTGATACCTCCGGGTCATTTTTGTAGTATTTTAAAAACAGAGATAATAATGGTTCCCGACTTGTGATCTCATGTACAATGTAGAAAATGAATGGTTAAAGGAGTGGCAAATGAAAGAATAAGACTTCAATAAATGTGAGGTACTAGTACTGTAGTCATTACTGTTCTATCACTCTGAGAATTTCCTATGAATTTGCTTTTATTTACACCTGTTGATGAAGAATGTATTTTAAAAATTTTAAAATTGCTTCATAACATTGACTGAAGGAAAATACAACTGCTTTTCCTTCTCTGTAGAAGTATATGTAGATAGTCAGAACTGAATTTGCTTATAATTGCTGTCTTTAATCTTAAACTATCTTTCTCTAGCTTTCAGAATTAAGTTCTCTTTAAAACTGCATGGGAGTTTTCCTTTTATCTGTAATTTTGAAAAAAAGACTAAAAATAGTTGACTATGGACATGTGTTAAAATTCCCCATGAAAGCGATGCATGTGCATGTGTGTGCATGTGTATGTGTGTGTGCATGTCTCCTCGTGTGCATGCGTGTGTGTGTGTGTGTGTGTGTGTGTGTGTGTTGCCAAAAGATTAAGCCCCAGGCTCCAGGCCTGTTCTACCACGGAAATACAAATCAAATCTAGTCCTTGCCACGATTTTTTTATGCATTACGTTAGAACTGTCACCCCTTAGAAATTTTTCTTCAGTTCTTTCTTTCTTTTTCCTATTGTCACTCAGGTCAATTTAGATTTTTAGCTGCTTTGGCAAACAATTATAGAACTCCATCTTCTTGTAGCAATATTGTTTGTGTAATATATATATATATATATATATATATATATATCAAATTTTATTTACACACCTTTTAATTTTCTCCTTATAATTTTCCTTGCTCATTGCCTACACAGATATTTATTCCCCTCTTTGGCTTCTGCTTTCTTAAAAATAAGTGATTGAGCTCCCTGCGATGCGTGCTGTGCCGCATGCATGAAGCAGCGGAGGTCGTCTGGGCTCTCGGGAGCTCCGCCCACCCCAACCGCCCTTGCAACTTCAGGACTCTTCTGTGCTGATTTATCATTTATGACTCATCCCTGACCTGCCAAGGACACTGCTGTTGCAAATAAGAGATTTAGTCACCTCTTTATGTCTCTAATCCAGGAGAATGTAGTACTGTTTAAGATTTGTAGAGGTCTGTGTCTGCTCCCTCTGTCTGTCCTTGGCTTGGTCTAACTCTTCCAGTATTTGACAGGAATTTATGAAGGATACAGCTCTAAAGTTGTGTTTAGCTCCCACTTTTATTGGTGAGGCTAATTTCTTTCCTGTGAGTTTTCTTACTGATATTTTCACTTGGCTTTAAAGAAGAATCCAAATGAGATGGTTTTAGTGTATCATTTCCAAATGTGCACTTTGCTTCTTACCTTTTTTGTTGAAACACTTAATTTCATCCTGTCATCCTCTTCTTTAAGGTGATTTTCTTCAGTTTTCTAAATTAAGAAAGGTCTTTTTTATTGTACCAAACTTCCTCACATCTCTCTTTCTGTTTCTCTGACAGTATATTTTGTAGCTTGTTATATTTCTACAAAAGGTTCTCAACTGTATGATTATGACAGTGAAACTACCAGTCATTATTACAATGTCTCCAAAACAGCACCTCGTAGGCAGTAAAGTCTACCCACATTTACTGAAGAGATATTTCTTTTCTGACCATTATTTTTGTAGTAGTGTTTCAGCAAATTCTTTTTGATTTAACCATATTTCCCTTTCTTTGTACTTTGAAAATTAAACTTTTGCCTACACTGGTGACAGAAGAGTTTTTAGAGTATTAGGGCAGTCCATATCAGTTACAGAAAAGTAGTGCAAGATTTTGAACCACTAGAGGTTGTCACTTCACTTCCACCCATGCACGGTTCACACTTGCCAAATTCCAGAGCACCATCTCCTGTAATTCCACTATTACACACAATTTTCTCTGTATCACTAATACTTCCCTGCTTGTGAATCACACACACACATACACACACTATGGAAAAGTATTTCTTTTGCACTTCAAAGCTATCCAAAGTTGGCTGACTAGTCTGTCAGCGCAACACTGCCTCATACTAGCCACTCGTAGAATTGCATGCTACTTGGAAAGTTTTAGATGGTAAGCCCAGCATATTGTAAATCCAAAATAATGTTTGTTCTTATCATCAAGTTGCCTATTTAAAGCTTCTCAGAAAGAGGATTACACCATAGAAAAACATCATTTAATTAAAAAAGTGAAGGAACTTGTACATCTGCTTCTCAATTTTGCCGAAGGCTGACCCTGTAAGAACAAGGTAAATAGCCACAAAAGCTTTGGCCTGCAGCAATTTCCAATTTCCACTTCTTTCTTACAGTTCTAAAGCTGTAGTATTTTTAAACAATCGCAACCTTAACCTTACTTAATATTACATTAAAATCATTTAGTATGCCATGATTTTTTAATGTTAACTTCAAATAGGGCAGAAGAGAACAATGGCTAGAAAAGCTAAATTGTAAGCAAACATGTTGCAGGGTGTCAGATAATGTCTCCTACAGCTGGGCAAATTTCTTTGTCAGGAGCTTCTAAGAGCAATCCCTCAGGCTAGTTTCAAGTTTACTCCTATGAATTTCATATGTCTTCAGTCAGGTAACTCTCAAAGAATCACTCAGTTTCTGATTATCTAGATTTTATGTCTTCCTATTTCAGCCTGTAATCCTTCTGAAATCTTCTAAGTCACAGAGTTAGGTGGCCTTTCTATCAGAACATGGGAAAATAAAAAGACACAATTTTAATTGACCTATATCATTTGGTCCCTGTTGATATTTTAAAAAAAAGTTAGACACAGTGATTGATGCTGAAAGTTAAACTGAAGACTTGAGATTTATTGATCCATCCATGTCCCTGTTGCCCAGACAATCAAATGTCAAAGGCTTGGCAGTTTGTCATAGCTTAAAGAACGGACTTCCTGTCCTGTAGAACTGAGTGAAGTTCTAAGAAGGAAATATCTTTTCTTTCTTATCGCCAAATAAGGAGGAAAACTTCTAATATCAATGCCTTTGGAAGGGTTGACTGCCATGTATTGCATTCTATATCATCTTACAGAGCTCACAGTGTAAGCAGAAATATTTGACATCATAGCTGAATTTTTAGCAAAAGAGGATGCAAGAATCTATGATTATAAAGAGAGCTGAGAAGGATGAGAGAGAATATAGAGTTAGGGAGAGAAAGAACTATCACATGGTAAAGGTCTGAGGCTGGAACATGTTATTGTCCAGAGGGGAATGTCTTGGTAGGGAGTTTGAACGTCTTCCGAGTAGATGTGTGCAGTGTTCACTTCTGAGGTGCACCAGGCCCATCTAAGACCTTCCTATGCTTCCAGACCCTAAACGAAGGCTGGAGTGTCACATGCCATATGGATGTCCCTGGCTGGACCACAGGGGAGAGGATGCCCAAGGAGGCTGTAAGTGCCTCCTCTAGGTTAATGAGCAGTAAAAAAGATACTGACTGAAGATGAGATTTCAGTGCACTCTAGAGTATATTGGAGCAAAAACTTTGAAATAAGAAGTAGGTATTAGGAAAGTAAGTACAGATGAAGTTAAGATAATTTAAATCAGTAATCAACATGCAAATGACTTACTATATTGTGGTCTATTCAGATCATGTGATGCTATATAATATTAAAAATATTAACTCTGTACAAAGATGTAGATGCATCTCGTGGACCTCAGAGAGTGCAAAAGAACTCAGAGATAAAGGTCACATACTACAGGATTTTATTTGTATAAAATTGGACAAGGAGTAAATTTAACCTCTGATTATTAAAATCAGAGGATACTAATTGAAAATAGATCCACAAAACCCTTAAAATGAGTGATGCAAATATTCTATATTTTTACCTGACAGCAAGTGTATGAATATGCAAATATTTGTCAAGCTGTGCACTTAAGATTTGTACACTTTATATCTAAATTATGACTCAATTAAAAATGTGCTTTAAATAAAAAGTGCAGGTGTAGTATTAGATCATCTGATTTACTTTTCAGAACTACCCTTCAAGTTAAATATTTTTATAGCTCTTTTTAAATCTTGGCTCAAGTACTTTGGATGATGATTTTATGCTCCCCGCACTAACAAACACCAGAGAAACTCCACTAGATGACTCTGTCAAGTTTGACATCTCTATCTGTTTCCCAAACACAGATCATTAAGAATAAATGGAAACCTTTTCATTTTCAGATATAACTTTTGTAGTTTTTAACATCCTTGGCCTTTTTCTAGGGTTAGTTTTATATATCTTCAGTATCACTAACTTTATTTTGTAACAAAACCAGCATCTTAACTAGGCATTATTTTTCACAGATGAATATTCATTAGGAAACCTGCACAGGTTTCAAAGTCATGACATACTACCACAAAGTAGCAAAGAAAGGTGGCAAAGCAATACATGGCTATGGAATATTGTTGCAGTTTTTTCAATATAAACATCAAAAATAAGTACATAATAATGGAGACCTGTTATATTTGCGATTTTAGGGCAGCTATGATTTAACCAACTGGATTTTCATTGTCAGAATGTATTTCCTTATTCTTTGTTGCTGTAGCCTACAAGGATGGAATCTAGGTGTTGATAGAACTGGTCCTTCTATCAGAGCCATGACCAACTTTTAGGGATGAGTACCCAAGCTGCATCCCCACCACAACTATATTTCCCAAAGTGCTAACACTGCAACTAAAGGAATACTGAGGATATGCATGAGAAAAATAAACAACTCATGCAGTAACATCATTTCTCTTTAAAGAAACCCAGACAAGGTGTGTGCCACAGGCTCACCACTTGCATTCTATCAGTACCCTTGCTGAACATTCCCCTTTTTATTTTTTCCATAATTACATTGAGAAATAAATAGCAATGAGACAGTTTCAAACCAAAGTGGAGGACAGTTTCAATAATTAAAACATTACACACACTCTTCCCAGTCATCAATTGCTGTGCAAGATGCGGACATGATGTCTTATTTACAAACACCTTTAGAGAAAATCCTTCTATTCATCAGGAGAATGTAACTATATATCTAATCTAAACACTTTGAATACACAGATGCAAAATGGACATTCATCTGTATCCTCTTTTTTTGTTAAGTTCCAATATTTGAATATTATAGGTGTGTTAACTCAGCAAAATAATCTAAAAGAGTTCAGTAGTCCATAATACTATTGGGTCTTCTGCTTGACTGGCAGTGTCAGAAATTGTTGACCTGAGTCCCCTACAGCTCAACATAAGAGCATGGCTTTACTTCTTATATTTTGTTTCTATACTTTTCTGCTGGATGGTTAAGACCAAGGTAAAGCATGACCTAAGCAACAAGAGTTGTAGCTTTGGGTCTGATAAGGTCAGTGAAATCCCCTCAGGATCTATCCTGAGATCCTGTAACTCAGATTGTAGAACCTTTGCCAGTGTCAGCCATGTGGATGAGTCACAGTTATTGCTAGACCAATGTGTACTCTGAGAAAGGCTGAGAGAATGTTTTCTCTCCATGTGACTCTCCTTAGGCACACTCTCATCATTGATTACTTTGCTCTTTGGCCCCATAATCTCCTTGATCAGAAAATTTGGGAAACTACCGAGTTACATGACATTACAGTACAAGTTCTCATATGTCCTGAGGCTTAATTGACCTTAGAAGGCTAGGGCCAAAATGTTGGCTTTCCTTTCAGCCCTCCTTTTTCTCTAATTTTGGCCTGCAAAATTAGGTTGTTGACCATCCAGAAGACAAGTTTACTGTTATTACCATACGACCTAGGCTATTAAGCTTAACCTCATTATGTGTCTGAATATCAAACATCTTAGGCATAACATGGAACAGGTATTTTTCAAAAGTGTTGATATGTTGAACTTTAAGTACCTACAGAATGTGATGAAAAAACATTTAAAAATAGAATATATTTTAAAAATAGGCATACAGATTTATATACTTCTTATGTTTACACATAAGTCCAAAAATCTAACCATATACAACCTTGAAGCAGGACAGTTCCACAATATTCTTTTTCCTGTCTCTTGCCTTCATTCACCACCCTCATCTTTCTGAACAGTCATCTACCTGAGAGGCATCACAGCAGCAACAGGCATGTCATGACAAGCAGCCTGTATTGAGAAGACCAGAATGACAGGCACTCCAAGTATGAAACTATTTTACAGATTACCATCTTCAGTGCAGTTGCTATTTCACAGGTATCAGTATGTATAGTTAGTCAGGGTGAGAATCTTTCCAATTAACTGCTAGATTCAAAATCTTCTGAAGATTCTCAGGATTTTTGCCTTGCCCATCTTGTAAATATAACTGTATGGCATGACATTGTTATGTTTCCTAGCTCTTCTCCTTTCCCTCTCTTGATTACATAGTCCTCGAGATCCTGCTTTCCTTTTACTTGTATTATTCCTTTCTATTTGTATTTCTTCTTTTGAATTCTTATACTATGGAAACTATGACATTTACAAACGTGTGTCTGGTTTATTTCACTCATGAGTATATTTTCAAGTGGCACCCACTTAAATATAAAGGTTTTGAGTTTATTATACTTAGGAGCTGAATAATACTCCATTGTGTAAAAATGCCACATCTTTTTCAACCATTCCTCAGGTGATGGGCATCTTGGTTGTTTCTAAGGCTTGTCTATCACAAATTGTGCTGCTATAAACATAGGCACACATATATCCCTATGATATCATGTTTTCAGATCCCCCGGGAAAATTCCCTGTAGAGGAACAGCTGGTTTAAATGGGATTTTCAGTCCAACTCTTTTTTTTTTTTAATTTTTTATGTATTTTTGTGTGTGTGTGTGTGTATGTATGTATGTGGCCAGCTCTGTCCCCCAGGGGGCGCGGCTGGCTGGCATGTGGTGCTGGGGGATTGAACCAC
>NW_004524685.1:9940771-9951736 GCF_000260255.1 Octodon degus | reverse complement strand
TGTGTGTGTGTGTGTGTGTGTGTGTGTGTGTGTGTGTGGCCAGCTCAGCCCATTAGGGGGCGAGGCTGGCTGGCATGTGATGCTGGGGGATTGAACCGTGGTTCCTGTGCTTTTGCTAAGCTTGTTCTAAGTGGGTGCTTTAGACCACTGAGCCATCTCACCAGCCCTCAGTCCAATTTTTCTAAGGAGTCTCCACACTGATTTCCATAACGGTTGCACCAGTCTACATTCCCACCAGCAGTGGAGAAGGGTTCTTTTTTCCCCACAGCCTCTCCAACATTTGTTGTTGGGTGATTTCTTTATGATAGCTATTCTTTCTAGGGTGAGATGATATCTCAATGTTGTTTTAATTTGCATTTCGTGGATGGCTAGTGGTGTGGAGCATTTTTTCATATATTTATTTGCTTCTTTAATTTCATCCTCTGAGAAGCATGGGCTCATTTGTGATGCCCATTTCTGGATTTGGTCTTTAAATTTTGGGGCCTTAGTGTTTATTAGTTCTGTATAAATTCTAGAGAGCAGACCATTTTCTGAGTACTTATTTGTCATGATTTTTTCCAAATTTGTGGGTTGCCTTTTCACTTTGTTGGTAATTTCTTTTGAAGTGAAAAACTTCTCAGTAAGAGCAGGTCCCAGTTGTTAATTCTTTCAGCTGTTTCCCATGAGATTTGATTTCTGTTCATGAAGTCTTTGCTTATCCCTATGTCTTTAAGAGTTCCTCCTACTTTCCCTTCCAGGAGATTTAGTGCCTCTGCTTTAATGTTTAGATCTTTAATCCATTTCGACTTTAGTTTAGAGCATGGTGATAGACCTGGGTCAAGTTATATTTTTCAGCATGTAGAGAGCCAGTTTTTCCAGCACCATTTTTTTCTTTCTTTCTGTCTTTCTTTTTTCTTTCTTTCTTTTTTTTTGTGGAAGCAGAGATTGAACTTGAGCTTGCCAGGGAAATGCTTAATCCACTGAGCCATATCCCTGGCCCCTCCAACACCATTTGTTAAAGAGGCTATCTTTCCTCCAGTGAGTATGTTTGGCCCCTTTGTCAAAGATAATGTGGCTGAGTGTGTTCGTAGGGGCTTCAGCATCTTTTAGTCTATTTCATTGATCCTCAGGTCTATTTTGTTTCCAGTACCATGCTGATTTCATCACAGTAGCCTTGTAGTATAATTTCAAGTCAGGAATTGCAGTGCCTCCTGCCTTGTCTTTATTGCCCAGGAAAACCTTTGCTATTCTAGGTCTTTTCTGGTTCCAGATAAATTTTAGAAATGATTTCTCAACCTCTGTAAGGTATGTTGCTGGTAGTCAGATAGAGATTGCATTAAATCCGTACAGCAATTTTGGGAGAATGGCCATCTTCACAATGTTGGTTCTTCCTATCCAGGAGCATGGTATATCTTTTCATTTTCTGAAATCCTCTACAATCTCTTTTTTCAGAGTACTGTAAATTTCCCTGAAAAGATCTTTGACTTCTTTACTTAGATTTATTCCAAGGTATTTCATTTTCCTCTGTGTTATTGTAAAAGGTGTTGTTTCCACAATTTCCCTCTCAGTGTGTTTGTTGTCTGTGGAGAGGAATGCTATTGACTTTTGGGTATTGACTTTATAACCTGCTATGCTACTGAATTTCTGTATTAATGGGAAAAATGTGTATTCAGTTATGTTTGGGTTGAACACTTTGTATATATCCACCAAGTCCATTTGTTTCAAGCTCTGATTTAGTTCTGTTACTTCTTTGCTAAATTTTTGTCTGGTTGACCTATCTTTTTGGGTTAAAAGGGTGTTAAGGTCTCCTGTTAAGATTGTGGTATTGGATATTAGATTTTTCATGTCCATTAAGATTTGTTTTACATAGTTGAGGGCTCCCATATTTGGTGCATACATATTTATGAGTGTTACCTCTTCCTCTTGAATTTTTCCCCTATCCCGTAAATAGTGGCCTTCTTTATTTTGCTTGATCATTGTTGGTTTGAAGTTGAGACTATCTGAGAGTAGGATTGCTCCCCCTGCTTTTTTCTGAGGTGCTGGGGCATGTATTATTGTGTTCCATCCTTTGACTTTCAGCCTATGAATGTCTTTATGAGTTAAATGTGTTTCTTGTATACAGCATATTGTTGGATTTTGTTTCCTAATCCACTGTGCCAGTCTATTTCTCTTAATTGGTGAATTGAGTCCATTTACATTGATGGTTATGATTGAGATGTATTGACTTATGATTGACATGTTATTTACCTGTTGTTGTTTACTCCTTTTACTCCTGTGTTTAATTGCTTGCCCTATTTAGTTGGTTGTTTCTGATTTCATTCGTGGAGTTCTGATCAATTTGTTCCCTCTCTAGAACATCTTTCAGTAGCCTGTGTAGAGTTGGCTTTGTCATCATGAAATTTTTTAGCTGTTCTTTGTCATGAAAGTATTTCACTTCTCCATCAAACTTGAAAGAGAGTTTTGCAGGGTATAGTAGTCTGGGCTGGAATTAGTTTTCATAGAGGACTTGAAATACTCTGCTCCATGCTCTTCTTGTCTTCATGGTTTGTGAAGAGAAGTCGGCCTTATTTCTGATGGGTTTTCCTTTGAATGTGATCTGTTTCTTTTCTCTAGTGGCTTTCAGTATACTATTCTTGTGCTGAATTTCTGGGATCTTGACTATTATATGTCTCGGTGTGTTTTTAATTAGGTTGAGGTTACTTGGCATTCTGTATGCTTCAGTTACCTGAATGTCAGATTGTTTCCTCATGTTCTGGGAAGTTTTCTGCTATTACTTTTGCCCATATTTTTTATTGTCATTTGTATTGACTCCTTCTTTCTCATTGGTGCCTATTAGTCTCACATTGTTCATCTTTGCATCATCTTGCAGGTGATAGATTATTTTTTCCTGCATCCTAGTTGTTTTTAAAAGATCCTTTCTTACCTTATCACTAGCTGCACCAGCGTCTTCAAGATCTGAAACTCTGTCTTCATTTTCACTTACACATTTTTGCAAGCTTGTGATTGAGAGTTTAATTTCCTCTATATCTCTTTGACTTGGCTTCATGCGACCTATTTCATTTCTGTATTGCTTATTCAAGGAATCTGTCATTTTTCTAATCTCTATTTTTTTTTTATCAATGTCTTCTTTAGAAGCAGTTACAAATTATTTTACTGTAGTGTTTTTTTCAGATTGGGTTTCCTCCCTATGTTTCTGTAGTTGATTCTTTACTTTAGTAGCTATGAGTTCTGAGAATTCTTTTTTTTTGTTTCAGAAAAGAATTCCACTCTGAGTTCCTCTATAACTTTCTGCTGCTTGTTATTTACTATCGATGTTATTAATTCGTACATTTGACCTGAGCTAGTAGAAAAGAATTCATCTCTGAGTTCCTCTATGACTTTCTGCTGTTGCTTATTTACTGTCGATGCTATTAATTCATATATTTGAGCTGAGCTAGTGTCCTCTGCTCTTGTTCTGGGTGGGCATTGCGCTTCTTCCATATGTTTCTGCATTTGATTCTTTACTGCAGATGTTATTAATTCAGGGATTTCTTTTTTTATTTCCCATCTGAGTTCCTCTATACCTTTCTGCAGGTGTTTCTTTATTTCAGAAGGCATTGATTCATGGATTTCAGCTGTGTGATTCCCAATTTGCTATGTATTAGTGTCCTCTGCACTTGTTATGGGTGCGCTTGGGTTCTGCAATTGCATTTTGCTCCTTCTCGTTGTCATTTTGTGTAGCACTGTCTTCTGACCTTTGTTGTAGGTCTTTGTTGCAGTTATAACCTTAGCATGTACAGAAGTTCAGGTGCAGATCTACAAAGTTTGGATTTATCCAGCTGTGCCTGGCTTGGGTCTGGCTGCTGTGCACAGCTCCTTCCTGCTGCTGCCCTTTGGAGTGAATCTGTTTTGCACCTCTGGCAAGACATTCTGCTCCTGGATTAGCTGGGTGGTTCTGTCCCTTACACGCTTTGCAGGAATTGCAGCTGCAGGGTTTCACCCCAGGCCTGTATACCAGGCCTGAGCTGAGTCTCGAGGGGACAAATTGGAGTAGGGTGGAGAGGCAGCTCTCTCACACACTCACTGGGCCTGAACTAGGCCTCGATGTGGGGGTTCCCGGAAAACGACAGATATTCCTACTCTGTGTGTGGTGTGAGTGGGTATACTACCGAGTGATGGGGGAACATCCCAAGAGGGTGAAAGAGGATGTCACCCATGCTGTGCCTGGGCTGGGACCAGTAGGTTATGCTAGCACAAGGTAGCAGGAAGCTCTCCCACACACTCACCGGGCCTGGGCTAGGACTGGGTCTGGGCATTTCCAGAATGCAGTAGGTGGACATTCTCCTTTTGGATAGACACCAGTCGTAGTGAAAAAGGACCAGCTCTACTCCTGAGGAGCTCATCTTTGGTTAACTCATCACATTTCATTGCCCAACAAGTCATATTCTGAGGTGCTAGGTGTTACAATTTGAACATATAATCAGAAGGGTCCAATTCAATCTATACACATGCTACAGTGTAATAACATCCAATTCAGAGAAATCACAGTACATTTTGATATGTTAAATGAACCTTAATTTTTAATGCAAATGAAATTGCTGAGCACATCTTCTAAAACTTTTCCAAAGATGCATCTCAAAATATGCAAAAGAACAATTTATCAGAATTCTAATTATGAATCATTATCTATACAGTTCAAATGTTCATGTCGTGTATTTTATAAGCTACACTGCATTGAATTTATTTTGACCTTTGATTAAAATGACATATGGGAAATATTAAAAATGCAAATAAGTCACATATAAAATTAAGCAGAAATGTGATTTACCCAAGCAACTAAAGTGTCCTTCTATAGCTAATGATTTATTCCCTTGAATAAATACCTAATGATAGTATAAAATTTGATTTTGGCATAGGAGTACAGCAAATTGATATTCTCTTTTTATCTATCCATTTCATATTTCATATTTTTAATAATGAAAGTCCTTGTTCACTGTTATTATTGTTTACTTTTGATTTGAATTTTGAAGACCTAAAATTTCCCAAATTCATAGACAAAACCCGTCATATTTTTCATGGTGAGAGTCACTTTGTTCACCATAATACACTATGCATATTAGTTGTTCTACATAAAAATAACACTACCTTGTATACTGTTGTCAAAGTTGTGTTGCTATTTTTCCAATTCAAATCACATTTACATACTACAAAATAATGTATGTCACTCCCTTATGATGACCAAAAAATCCCAACAACTGCATTTGGCCAAATTGATTCTGATAAAAGTAAAACAAATGTTTAGAATTATTTTAAATTGTAAATCTGTGAGTCCCACAAAAGCTAATAGTTGCATTAGTTCCTACTGCTTTTCTTGCACCATGTATTTCTATTAGGTAGAATACATCTGTGTCTCTCACATTCAACACCTCCTAAAAATAGATATTCCACACATAAAAAGTTCATATCAGTTTGTCAGAAGTCTATAATTCATTTTTTTTCCTTCTGTATACATTCATTTCTTACTTTTTTGTTGCTCAATCTTCTTTTTTTTTTCTTGCAGGCTCAACCCTCCCTGAGTGTGGGACTGGTGCAGCATGGGGTGCTTGGGATCAAACAGTGGTCCCCTATACTTGCCTAAGCTTTCCTAAGCAGGTGCTTTAGGCAGCTGAGCTATCTCGCTGGCCATATTTTTTGTTGCTTTAGAGAAAGATGTGAAGTATTTTATTTACTCTCCTCAATTTGTTTGCCCCATCCACATCAGCAGAACAGAACATGATGGACAGGTATCTATGGACTACTAGAAAATAGAAAGAAACACAGGGCCCATACAAGTGCCTCTTCTAATCAAACCAGCTGCCCTCCCTTGCAAGAGCCATGTGGTCATGTGTCCACACATCCACACTCACGGTGTCACTACCACTGCACTTTTGGTTGCCTGGGAATTGGGCCTAAACGGCACTGTTCATACTATTTAGTGGAAAGCCATTTGTTAGAAAATAAACTGTGCTCACTGCAAATTCACAAGTTAAAGTACTAAACTATGTGCTTTTGAATATGACTGAATTTGGAGTCATTAGGGTATGATGAAGCCATATGGATGATTACTACATAATGTCTCTGGGATCCTTAGAGGAATAAGGAGGAGATAGACACCAGCACAGACTCAGGTTCAATCATGTAATGGCACAGTGAGAACGAGCCAGGGTGGATGCAAGAACCAATCCAAGAGGCACTTTGACTTATCTTAGACTTCCCGCCTCCTGAGGCATTAGCAGGAAATTTCTGTCGTGTAAGCTGTCAGGTTCATAATAGTTTGCTACAACTTTCTGAGTAAGTCAATATAGTCATGCTTCTGTGTCCATATAACATTGGTAACAGGCTCTTTTATAAGTATCAAAAGTCATGAATATTCAAGGCCTTTATGTGTGATTTGATAGTATTTTCATATAACCTATGTATATTCTTTTGTATACTTCAAATCAACTCTAATTTCCTTAGGATACCTAATAAAAGGTTAATGCTAGATAAATACTTGTTATGCTGTACTATTTATGAAAATGAATTAAAAACCAATTCATATATTCAGTGTAGAGACAATTGTTTTTCAAATATTTCAGATCACAGTTGGTTGAGTCCATGGATACTAAATCCAGAAATGTACAAGATTGATTGCAGCATTTTTATTTTTATTTCATTTTATTTTACTTAATTTTTTTATATGTGGTACCAGGGATCAAACTTGGGACCTTGCGCTTGCCAGGCAGTCGCTTATGCCAACTGAACTGTCTCCCTGGCCCTGTATAACTTTTTAAAAAGCAATCAGTGCCTGCTCTTAGACCCCTATTAATTTGCATAACTGAAAAAGACTATCAGTCCATCTTCCTTCTCTAAAAGTGCATGCTTACTGTTAAATGACAATTCAGCTTAAACACTGCTGTCCCTTGCCATTCCCCACACAATCACTGGCTTTATGTAGCCTGTTTCTTCCAGTGAACTCATAGTATTTTGTTGATAAGGAGACAAAATCGATGGGTGATTTCTCCTGTCATAGAATATGTGAGCAGATATGAGTATGATTCAAACAAAAATTGTAAATCCAATTCAAAACTATAACCATCTAGCAGAAAAGTATAAAAATGAGGTATAAAAAGTAAAGCCATATTAATATGCTGAGCTGTAAAAGGCTCAAGTCAACAACTTCTGACATTGCCAGTCCTAGGGAAAACCCACTACTATTATGGACTACTCAACTATATTGGAATATTTTTGCTGAATTCATGCACCTACAATATTTAAATGACAATGGAATAGCTTTCTCTGACAAAGCTAACCCCCAAAAAAGGATACAAATGAAGGACTATTTTGTATCTATATGTTCAAAATAGTTAGGATAGATATACAGCTACTTTCTCTTAATTCAATGAATAGAAAGATTTGTTCTAATAGTGTTTGTGGACAGGATATCATGTCTGCATCTTGTACTATGGAAAACAATTAAGATGACAACAATATGCAATGTATTAATTATTGAAACTATCCTACTAATCAGTTTTAAAACTGTCTCATTGCTATTTGTTTCTCAATAAAATTATTAAAAATACAAAAAAATAACACTAGTTTCTATTTGTTGTATGGAAATTGGTGCTTAGAGAGTTTGCCTGATTTACAAGGGTCAGATAGCTAGTAAACACAGAACATTTTTCTAAACTAGATTCTAAACTAGGTAGATTCTAAACTAGGCTTTGTTTGCACAGCTTTTTATGTCATTTGCGCTGTGAAAAGCTCACCCCTGATCATATGTGCTTTCAGGTCGTCACTTCCTCCATGGTACAAGGCAGTGTTTTAAATCCTCAGTAAATATTTATCAAAGCATTTAGTGCTCTCTGTGCTATTCTGTTTACTCTTCTATCCTAAACATCTAACAAGGAAATCAACAGAGGTAAAGCATGTGTTTAAAAATAGTCCATAGAATCTTGTGAGACACGTATATGAAACAATACTCCAGAATGAATATACTCATTGTATGTCTCAAGTATATACTAATGAAAGAATTTGAAAAAAATGTTCATAATGAAGATTTCCTAATGATGTAGAAGGAATAACATATATCTATAAAATGCTGAAAGTGTTGAGAGAGTTCTAAGATTGCAATTTATAGCAAACCAAAGATGGGGGCATGAAAAAACAGGAGCAAAATGTGTTGTTTTACGTGAGGGAATTGCTGATGTAAAAAGAAATCATCATAATCAGATAGACATTATTTATCTGAGGCTATGAAAGGTTGATGCTTCAACATTTTAAATTGCATAAATCATTCAGAATTGGGAGGAACACAATTACTTAGGTTAAGTGAGGGTTTTCTAATTAATGATTACAAAGCACCTTAGAACACATTGTGGTGTATAAAGGCTGAACAAAAATTACAACATCTGGTTAAAAAGAGTTCACTCTCCTACATGTAAGACTACTCTATAGATCAGATTGCCTCCTCCCTTAATATTATGGATGGCTTGGAATGCTGGTTTATTTATTGGTTCTCTACTATTTAATGGTAATTCATTTAAGCTAGTATTTTATTAAAATGGTACAATATTTACCTAAGCATTCAATCTATGTTTAAATCTATGAAACGAGATTTCTTGTAAATTTTCCATCTGATTTATAGGACGCTGTTTCAAGTAAAACTCTTGTTATAAATAGAGGGTGATTTGGAGGATAGCGTCGTGGAGGGAAGCAACAGAATGAAAAATGCCATTTCTGATCTTTGTTTTTCTTTCTAGTCATCTGATTTAGTGTAGACCTTCAGAGTGGGACCCTCACCCCACTCTATAAAATAAAATGGAAGGGAGTAACACTGTCTGGTTATAACTTCGAGAGGGACAGAATACAGATTCCCATGACCTATTATCAGGAAAGCCTTTAAAAGAGGCAAATAATAATATATACTCATAATCATATGAGACTTTATTGCTTAAAATGATATCAAATATCATTAATTTATTTCAATGAACATATTATAGTAAACACAATTATTTTCATATTGTAGAAGTGACTATGCAGTTCATTGAAATTATGTTACTTATCCAAGATTATTATGTTACTAAGAGTCCTGGGTGGATTTTGCTTCAATAAGCTCTTCCTGCCAATGTACGTGGATAGAATGTAGGCGTATACCTGAGTATATAACAGATCTCCTTTTCTCTGTCAGCAACATTGTTTTTTTTTTTTTTTTTTTTTTTTCGCGGAACCAGGGATTGAACTCAGGCCCCTGCACTTGCCAGGAAAGCGCTTATTCCACTGAGCCATCTCCCCAGCTCCCCACTGTCAGCAACATTGTTCAAGTCTACCAGAAACACAATCATTAGACTATCCAAACTTTGCTGAAGTGGTAATGCAAGAGAAAATAAAATCATTTATTCCTTTTTTCTAAAACAAATTAATACTTTTTTATAATTTGGTATTTCAGTAAACTGTGTACAGTTTTGTTAGAGTAAATTACACATACAATCTATAGACAAAAAGAAGCTGATATTACCTTAAAAATCTAATTCTTCAGTATAGTTTCTCTTAGGAGCAAATTTAGCATAATGTATTCGCTTGTTTTATATAACTAAAGAGGTGAAATCATTGTGCTGGTAAAAGTTAAGTCAGATTTGAGCAGGGAACAAATATATACTTTAGGGTCTGTAGAATTTTTCCTCCTCCTTTGGCAGCCTTTTTGATTATGCTGAGTTGGTTAACTGGTCATCTAAATTCTTCCTCCTGTAGGCTTTTTCATAAGGCCAAGAGTGCCTGTAAGCACGAGATGCACGCTGGACTGGTAAGTCATTGCAGTGATCTCACACCTGGAACTGGTGTGACTTTCAACCTATGATGATCTTGCCTGGATCTTGCTATTGGAATTTATGTCGACTTAACTGTGTAGAGATGCGACTGCATTCAGATACACGAACTACATAGCTCCACTTCAAATACCTAATTTTTCACTAATCATTTATGCACTTGAAAAAAAAAGAACAAAAATGGAAAATTATTCAATGAGAAGTCTGTTTCTTTGGAAATTTTCAACATTTGTGTGCCATATGCTTTCAAAGAATAAAATATTCAATATTTAATAATATGATCCCAAACTAAGACTCCTTCCTTGAAGCTGGAGTTGTTGTTGTTGTTGTTGTTGTTGTTGTTGTTTTTAATCTAGAATGATTTATTAAACTTCTTTTGAGGGAGAGGTGATTCAGGCAGAATCCAAGCTTCTCCCAGTAAGATACTTTTATCATGCATGGTGAAGGTAATGTTATAACACTCTTTTAATGGAAAGATCTAAGTAAGATTAAAAGACCTCTCTAGGTCCCTCCCACAGCCCAGCATGTGCTGAAGTACTTTAAAGGAGCTGTTTGCATTGGAATTCTCCCATGCATTAGCGCTTAAATCTTTAAAATATCTTTGAAGCCTATCTGCTGCAGAGCTCCATTTTGAATGAAAATGTGAAGGGGCAGTCCTAACTGTTGCTGGTGTAGTAGGTCTCTCCCTACAATTCTGCTTTCTTGTATCACCAAATTATTTTCATTCTTCCAATAATGAGTCAACTGTAAAGCACTTTTAATAAGCAAGATCATGCACAATGGAAATACACGGTCAATATTCTCCATCACTGTAGAGTCATATTGCACAATGTAGAACGAATTCACTTGTTGCTCATGCAAAAATTCACATAAAATCTTCGCATGCAGCATTCAGCAATATTTTCTCCCAAAAATAATTGACTGCATTGTATTTTTGAAATACTTACTTTTGAAAAAATGATATTTTTGAAATTAATCATGCAAACCAAAGATGGGAATAAAATATTAAGAAATCATTTCCAAGTAAACATGTCTACATTTTTTTTTAGATATATCATTATAATAGTTCAACAAAGTTGTTTCCTTTGTTCTCTTTTCTGGGTTGGGGTATTTTAGTTTAAAAAAAAGAAAGAATAAGGGAATGTTTTCTTACTTTTGAGGATAT
>NW_004524685.1:9922706-9940671 GCF_000260255.1 Octodon degus | reverse complement strand
TATATATATAGGCTTTGAAGCTAATGTGTTCTTCGCTTACTACCTTAACAAGGCCCTGGCTAAGTTATTCTTCTGAGTCTTAGTTTCAACACCAGTAAGAGGGAAAGAAAAAGGATACATGTAAAGAGCTGTAGGTGCTTGACTTAAATATCCTCAGTCTATGTTAGATATAATTCAGCTGCATTAACTTATTTACCACAGAAATTCTCCCCATTATTTTTTCAGCCACTACTACTCCAGCACATTTTATGTTACAGAGCACACAAAGGCTGACATCAACCAATTGTTCCGTACAGCCAACGACACGCCCTGACATCAATCAATTGTTCTGTACAGCCAGTGACACGCCCTTGTTTGCTTTAAGATCTCAGGATATGATTTCCATTTCTTGCACTTTTGTTAGCATTAGAAAAGCAGATCTAGTGATAAAAGCACAGGCTTTCTCTTATGAGTTAAGGAGGGACTCTCGAAATCAGCTTTTTTGAGATACAGCAGTTGGGTGATTGATTGCAGAGTAATTGTAATTTGTGTATTAAAAAGTGGAAAACATTTTTCAAAATTTATGGTGATGAAAATGTAAAATAACAAATAATCCAGTAGGCATTCAATAAATGTTTTCCGTAAGTGTTTTTAAGAAAACTAGTTCAAGAAGATCTGGAAGAAATGATGAAGTATTGTGTGGCACATATGTTTTCCAAGGAGAAACTAACAATTACCATCAAGGATGCAGAAAATATTGCAACCATGAACAATAAGGACAATAGTGGCTAAGATCCTAGGGGACCAGAGCTAGGACTGCTAAGCTGAATTTCTTGTGCTTTCTTGTGGGCTGTTGTCAATGTGGAATCAAAAACAGGAGACTATCAGCTTTTCACGGGAGTCAGAAAAAACAGCAGTGTATAGGGACCTATGGAGGCTTGAAGTATAAAATTGGACACTAGGGCCAAAATTTGAGGAAAGATTATGAGGAAAATTGACTAAAGTTAAACGTATAAGTAAGACATACACAATATATTATATATCTATATTTTACATTTTTCAGGGAATCTGGAGCAAAGCTACTGTTATTTGGAATCCTGTGTATTTTGAAATAAGCTACTGCTTATTTCAGTTATTGTTCTATTTCTTAACACTGAGGATGAAACCTTCGTGACATCCCAATTTCTATTCTTCTTCAACACACTTTTTTGAAAATACATGTGAGTCAACTGGACGTCTAGCCACAAGCCAATAATCCTCAGTCTTATCTTATGCTGAGAAGAGAAAGTCTCTAAGTACTACGTTGACCAGACTGAGCAGAAAGGAGAAAAGCAACCATGACGATAACCCCAGGAGAGGGAAATTAAGAGAGCCTAGAAATTTTTCAGTTATGTATAAGTCTGCCTTAGATTTCATCCATTAATTCTGATCTATATTTCCTATTATGTACATCTTTTGTCTTAAAGAAAACAAATAGCAATGGTGTGAAGGTTTCTTGCTTGGCAAGATATTACCAAGGTATTTTCATTTCATAATGATCTCTACTGTTAAAATATATCCAATGAGGGCCGGTGAGATAGCTCAGCAGACTGAACACTGCTTAGACCAGTGTAAGGATAAACCCCAGCACCACATGCTGCACTGACTCACCCGCAGGGGTGCAGAACCAGCCGCTGAGATGGGTTGTGGTACAGCACGGCTGTAATCCCAGTGCTGGAAAACAAGATCGCTAGGAGTCCAAGCTGCATAGTGAGACACTGTACCAGATATATATATATATATATATATATATATATATATATATATATATGTGTGTGTGTGTGTCCAATGAACAGTTAGGAGAGTGAGGCAGACAGATGAGAAATTTGAGTAGTGACAAATGGTAGGAAAAAGTTCAAAGAAGGCAACGAAGCAGCTGGGTTGGTGGTTAAGGTCCAAGGTGATACTATGGCAGAGGAAAAGATCCTATATTTGTGGAGCATTTGTTCAATGCATGGTAGCAACTTGCTGCTAGTGAAGTCATAATGAAAGTCTCCAGCTCTGAAATCAGATCTGCTGTGAACCATCCCCGTTCCACCGCTTCATAACATAGCCTCAAAGGTTTTGCTTTGTCTTTTGTAAAACATGGGTAGTAATAAAATCTGAATCAGATATTATGAGACATATATGTAGTAATATAGTTAAATAGCATCAGTTCTTATTAGCAATTACCAATATAAGCATTATAAGCCAGACAAGACAAGCATAGAAAGTGAAAGTAAAATTAGAGACTGACGGATTCGGATAGGGAATTCAATTTAGGGATAAATACAAGAGAATTAGAAAGTTCAGATCAGAAGCCCAGTTCACTATTTCAGACCCAGTAGAGGGCATCAATAACATGAGACTCTAACTGGTACCCCTTGGGTAATGTAGCTGATCATCCACGCAACAGTTCCCAGTAGATCAGCAATGAGATGCTGATATAGGCGTGATAAACTAGCTACCTAGGCTGTAAAAGCAAAGGCTACATGCAGTATCTGTTAGGCCATCCAACTGCACCTTTAGTGTGAACTAAAATTAAACAGTCCTTTAATCTTCAGTTAGGTTGAAAATAAGCTGCTTTACAGTGAGAAATATAGTTTCTGCAGATTTATAGTAGTATTGTTACCATTAGTTGACCCCAGAAGGGAAAGAAACTTGGGTTAACAATGATGGCGTTCTCTGTGCAATGTCTGCTTGTGCAGGGGGCAGCCCTTTAAAACTCATAGGATGATGAGGACTGAGAATCTTGCATTAGACAGGAACACAACGGAGCAGTGAAGTCTCATTTCCTTTTCCAAAACTCTCATTTTTCAGGACAACCAATTATTTTCCTTAAAACTCTGCTGGCTGATCACACATCTTTACGAATTCACCACCCAAACTTTAGCCTTCTTGACAAGTCTCTTCTGGTTGCAGCAAGGATGGGTTTATGCAACGATTGGATACCAATCACATGCCTGTTAAGAGGTTGAGTTGTTTAATTCAACTTGTGCGTGGGAAGAGGAGTTTATAACACAAGGTGGTCACTGTAGACCTAAGAATCTTAATATACCCAATGAAAAAATCAGTGTTTCTTATGTAACTGTGATGAATATCTGTCTTATATTAGTTTAAGTCTCGACTGATAATTTGTTTCTGACTGTGAGTTTCACCCGACCAGGTTATGCTACGTACTACACAGACATACACAGAAACAGAAAGAAAAAAGTCAAGAGCCATGATTGCATTCACATGTTGGTTAATTGGGCCCTTTGGGGCCTCCTTAATTATAAGAGGGTGTACAAAGAAGAGCTATTACTGAGAGCAAGACCATATAGAATGAATATGAGTTTAAATGGGCTGTACTGGCTATATAAAAGCTGTAAAACTTGATAGGAGAGAAATGCTATTACTTTGCAAACATCTCTGACACATTAAAAAAAAAACCAAACTACAATAACAAAAGACTGAAGCCCATAGCAGTGTCCCTGACAGAATATAATAGGAGACAAAAAATAATTCTGGCTTTAAAGAGAACACTTTTAAAAAAATAAAAAAGCTTCTTAATACATATTCCACTTGTGTTTTATTTTATATCTGTTTTCAGAATGTAGGGAAATTATAGACCTATGATAGCATTTGGAATTATTAAAAATGTTGTGGAAGATTCAATATATGTAAGACTTCTATAAAGCTGAAAAAAAATCACAAAAATACATTACATAAATAAAATTTGAAAATCTTCAAGAACTCATTTATTTGTAATATGTAAATTATGATACCATTTTTCAATAAAAACAAAATCTATCTTGATCTCTAACACTAAAAAACAATACACAATGGCTCTGACAACCCTTAGAATAGAATTTGAAGTTGTATTTTTTTTAGTTTCTCATGGGTATTTATGATGGCAGAAAAGGTGGAGAAAAAGTATACCTATGTTAGAGTAAATCAGGGAACTTTTTACAAGGTTGTAATTCATTTTACTTCATATCAAGTGGTGCCCTTTTGACATGTCTATAAAAGTCTGAATGTTTATAGTGGATGTATATATAGTATCACATTACACCTCATAACCGAGATAAACTGGCAAGAACCCTAAAGCTCAATAGGAACAAGATTGTCTTTATCTCTTAAAACTGTCATTTTAATTCTCCACACTGAACAAAGCTAAGGATGCAAGGTGACTTAAGTTCCTGGTGGCTGTTAGACCACAATCTTGTAATGTTTTGAATTTAGTACCTAATCAAATTGCTTCGCTTTTAGTATTCTTATCTTGATTTATGTGAATTGGTATATGGTACCCTCCTTAGTGTACCCGAAGGAACAATGTATTTTATAGCATTCTAAATGCAAATCCTGCTCCTAGATTTATGTCATGGACAATGTGACCACACTATTAAAAAGAATTTAAAAGGAAACCCAGAAAAACGAAATGACAATCGTAGTCCAACAACGCGCAGCCCCTGGCCCTGATGCTCCGTGGGCTGCTGCTGCAGCAGCAGAGTGCCAGGAAGCCACAGTCGGCAGCCTGCAATTTCAGTTGCCTTCTGTGGAGTTCGAATTAAGTGCCCAGTTAATACAAAGGAAAATTTCCCTTGTTCAAAATCTAATCAAATATAATATGTCCATATTATAACTACCATTTCTATGATTATTATAATTCAAGTTCCTAATTATGAGTTGAGTTCACATAAAGGAATTGGCTTTCATTTGAGCAGCATTTTAGTCAGAAATGAGAAACACATATTTAAGTACACAGGATTCAATGCATTATTATCTCTATTTCAGTGTTCATCATGGGCCCAATTCAACCCTTAGATACTAAGCAGTCAGGTTTGTGTACAGATCCTGAGCTGGTGAGAAGAAGAAGTAGGGAAGTGATTCTTGAGAAGTGCTCTTTGCTTATGGCAGGTCAGAGAAAACTCTCGAAAGCAAAGCTAGACTACTGGGCTAAGCAGGCTCAGCTAGGCGTGCTTCAGAGACAAACTGAACCCCTGCTGGCCACTGCTTCTCATTAAAGCTCCAGGGTAACCTGCCCCACGCCTAGGACTGAAATGTGACCTTTTGCTCCCTGTTAGCTGAACTGAAGACAGCTTTATTCAGAACCACAATGACCCATCATCTATCTCATAAAATTCAGAGGATTTTTTTCTTTATTTTTTTTTTTTTTTTGTGGTATGGGGGATTGAACTTAGGACCCTGTGCTTGCCAGGCAAGCACTTATTCTACTGAGCTATCTCTTTGGCCCTGATTATTAATTTTGAAAAAGGCCAAAGAGGGCTGGAGGATAGGTCAGTGGTATAAGCTCCTGCCTGGCCAGTGCAAGGACTCAAGTTCGATCCTGGTATCACTTGCCATGTTGTCCCCAGCACTCTAGGCACTCTTAGCCAGCCTGCAAAACCAGGCATGGTGACTCACTCCTGTAATCCCAGTTCTGGGGAAGTTTAGACAAGAGGATCACTATGAGTCTGAACTGTGTAGTGAGACCCTGTATTAAATAAATAAATGAACAAATAAATAAATAATTTTTTTTGGAGTAAGGAAAGACTTATTTAGCTCATAGTGACTGGAAGTTTTAGTCAGTATTTGGCTGGCTCCAAGGCAGAGTGACACTTGGCCGAGAGCATCAGGCCACGGCGGTAGAACAACAACAATGGCAACAGAGAGAGAATCTGTCTCTCTTATATTACATCCAAGCTTTCTGCCCCAGGAAAAATAATTTTTAAAATGGAAAAAGATTCGTGAGATCTGAAGAGAAACCAGAATATGGGATTGTTAATTTAGACAAACTCACAATGTCTAATTTCATAGGTGATCAGTTTACAAAACAACCACATACAGCTATTGGGTTTGTTATTCTCCTGGGTATTTTCCCAGAAGAATTAAAAATAAATACCATAGTGATATATGTGTATCCATGTTCATAGAAGCACAATTTATAATAGCTAAATTTTGGAAGCAACCCTAATTCCCATCAACTGAGGAATGAATAAAGAAGGTGTTTTTGTTGGAGTACTACTCAGCCATAAAGAAGGATATACTTGAGATTTTTATAAGTAAATGGATGCAACTCAAGGCCATATTCAGATGTCAAATACACAGACTCAAACATGTAAACATTGTGTAGTCTCACACTAGTGGGAGAAGCTCAATGAGTAAACAGGACCTACAAAGTACAATAGATATTAGAATAGGGAAAAAAGCTGTTCAAAAGAAAAGAGAAACTATGATGGAGGAAAGGAGAAAGGAAGGAAGGAAATAGGAAAGACAGCTATCTGTTAGCTTCTCTTAGTTCATTGTAAACAAAGGTTTGTACTAATATTGTTTGGTCAACATCTCGTGCCTATATGTTATACCCTGAGTTACTACTATGAAGATAATAGTATCCAATATACTAATTATTGTCACTCTCCTATTATTTTGTTTTGAAATTCTGCTCCTTTTTTATGTATTTAGTACAGGGTCTCACTACACAGGTGGGACTTGTAGTGATCCTCCTGTTTTTAGCCTCCCAAGTGCTGGGATTACAGGTGCACTGTATTTTCTTTCTTAAGAAAATATTTTAAAAATAACAACACTGGTACTGATGTAAAATCACTAAAACTGGTTTAACTTTTAATGCTGCAACCACCTCAGAGTAGACTTAAAGTCCAAATGCTTATTACACATCTTGTCTGCACAGGGACAGTGAATCTGACCTGGCTAAACATCTACAAACCATGTGCTGTAGTGAAGCTGGGGCACCAATTTGAACTACAGATGGAGTCGAGAGTGCCCCTGTTGCAGGTAAGCTGTAAGAAGCCCTGGCACCATAGCAACTCTGAAAAAAAGAGGTGTAGTTCCAGCAGGACAGGACCCTGGGAAGGAGGGCAGGTACACGTTCCCTGGGCTCCAAGAATTGGTAGCAGAGGAAATCTGTGAAAATGTGTGGAAACTTAGTGACGAAATCTGAGAGCTCAGCAACAGTGCTGAGGGTTTGTACAACAAGGAAGAGTGACAAAAGGCCATGACAGCTAAACCTTTTTCCTTATATTTGTGAAACATAAAATTGTAGAGCTCGGGCTGCCAAAAACAAAGCGTGCCCACGTATGGCCACACACCTTTAAGACCAGCACTCTAGGAGGCTGAAGCAGGAGGAACATCACAAGTTTGAGCCCAATCTGGGAAATTTAGCAACTTGGGGAGATCCTATCTTAAAATAAAAAGTTGAAATAAAAGACCATGGTTATGTAGTTCAGTGTAAAATCCTTAGTTCAATCCCCAGTGTTGTGTGCACACATGCAGAAGAAAAAAAGAAAAAGAAAGGAAGAAGAGAGGAAGGAATGAACGAATGAAGGAAGGAATGAAGAGAGGAAAGAAGGAGAGATGGAGGGAGGGAGGGCGAACAGGTACTATTTGCAGGCTGAGAAATGCTCATGTGATAGGAGGTTGTCATTCTTAGAAGAAGCAGGATGTCAGTGACTAAATTCAGAGAGTAAAAACCACATAGAAAGCCTCACTGGGATATTCTTGTTAAAGTCAAACAAGGTTCATTAGCACTTCCGACTTATAAGAAATATAATACTGATCAGAAAAGAAAATCTGTTCCCAGCTCATTTATTTTTCTGTACAGTGCATTTCCAAGTACATGGGATATATGAGGAGACGAACTGCGCCTATTTCACTAACCATCATGTTCTCAATTTTTGGAATATTCAATCACAGGGCTTCATTAAATACTTGTTAAATTAACTAACAAGTGAGAAAATGTTATTTTGAACCTACTTTCTCTCAGGCTTTAAAATACACAGCTATTATTTTCTTCAATATATAAATCAGATTTTTTTTAAAAGGAAATGAAGTGAAAATAAACCTAATAAAGTTCTTGTACCTAATGTGGCATGAGTGGGACACAGTGATGTGGGTGTCATACGCCTTAAGGACTTAGTGAAAGAAACAAAGCACAAGCCTTCCCAAGAAATAAGGAGCTTGTGGAGACCAATAGAAGCTCTTCTAGAAAGAGAGGAAGCTGACAGAATTATGTTCAAACCGGTCATAGGTGGAATAATTGAAGACACTTAGGACATTTAGTTTGAAAAGATAAACCTAAAGAAAAACTTGATTCATTCTTATAAATAATCTTGGAAAATCATCAGAATATTTATGTAGCCCCAAATAGGGGCATCTATAAGTATAACTGGAATTAGTCAGGTTCACTCAGATGCAGAAAGAGATTCAAATTTTAAGATGTAAAACATGAGGCTCAGGAGATACAGCTCAGCAGTCTAAACACCTGCTTGGCAAGCGCAAGAACCCGGGTTCAATCTCCAGTATGATGTGCCACGCTGGTCCCCAAACTGGGCATGGTGGCACACGCCTGTAATCCCAGCACTAGAAAGGCTGAGACAGGAGGATCACTACGAGTCCAAACTGTGTAGTGAGACCCTGTACCAAATAAATAAATAAAAGTTACTTAAAAATTTCTAAATATGTAAAATCTGTAGACAGCTGGTGGCTGATTTTGTTGGTCCCATTTCTATAGTATTTTTTACTATACGAAAAATGCAATTGTGAAATGAGTGTATTTCAGAAATCAAAGTATTGTTTGTCCAATACATATTTGCCTAATATAAAACACCTCTTGATAATAAAAATCTAGATGCCGTTTAGTAACTGCTTCTCTTGATAGAGAAGATACTCTGATAAGAGTAATTGCAGTGGCCAGTTGCTTACCTCTGGACTCCATTGGATCTGAGCTCTGCCTACATGCTTCTGCAGATATCTCTAGTACATACATGTCGTATCACTAATAACCCACAGCGAACAAGACCCGGTCTATGAGAAACCAATTCCCACTGTCAGAAGAAATACATCAAAGCGAAAAAAGAAATGAACTTGAAAATCACTACCTGAAGTCGTTTATAATTTTAAACAGAATTCTTAAGTAGTTGGTGTGAAAATCTGTGTAGTTTGAGGTTAATAGGTCCTGCTTACTCAGAATGTAAATGTATTTTATGTCTACTTTAAATTTAATTTTTATTATAGTTATTAGGACAAACTAGTTGAACAGTATAATGAGTTTCTTTGTGCACTTTCATATGTGCATATATCATATTTTAATGGCAACCTCCCTTCCTCTTATCTCCCTTTCTCACCCATCCCCTTTTACTTTCTTTTCTTTATTTTCAGAACCAGGGATTGAACTCATCCCCTTCTACTTTCATATCATATTTTTTCCAGATTCCACATCAAAACAATATGTGATATTTGTGTAAGTCAGACTTATTTCAGTTAACACGACAATTTCCATTTCCATTTATTTTTCTGCAAATCACATGGTTTTGTTCTTCTTTATGGCTCAGTAACAGTCCTTATTTGTACATACCACATTTTCTTTATCCACTTAGTCACTGATGAACATTGGGGGTAGTTATAACTTTGCTATTGTGAAACACACCATGTTAAACATGGATGCAGGGACCACAACTACATGCTGACATGGGTTACTTCAAGATTATATCCAGGAGTGGTCTAGCTAGATCTTACAGTAGATCTCAAATTAATTTTCTAAGGAACCTTTTATGTTGAATTCCACAGAGGCAATACCAATTTATATTTCAACTAATAACACATAAGGCTTCCTTTTCCCTGTGTTCTCACCAGCCTTTATTATTTCTTAATGATATCCAGATGAAATGAAATCAAAGTGTAGATTTGATCTGCTGTCCCCTGATAACCAATGATGTTCAGCACTTTTTCTGTGTATTCTTCACTCCAAAATTTTTCTCTACAGAAGTGACTTCTCAGTTTAATTCATCAATTTATTCGATTATTAGTTCTTTCGTTGTTAAATTTTAATTTTTTTCTTTTTTCATTTATTTATTTGGTACAAGGTCTAGCTACACAGCTCAGACTCACAGTAATCCTCCTATCTCAGCCTCCCCAGAGCTGAGATTGCAGGCACATGTGTGCCACCACGCCTGATTTGGGGTTTCCCAGGGTTCTGGAATTGGTATGGCATGTGATAGCGAGAATTGAAAACAGTTCCGTGTGCTTTTCAGAAAGGTGCTTAGCCTTCTGAGCTATCTCCCTCACCCTTTACTTCTTTATATATTCAGTAAATAGATTCTCTGACATCTGAACAGCTTCACAAAGATTTTCTCCCATTCTTTAGGCTGTTACTTCACTTAGCCCATTGTTTCTTCTTTTTGAGCAGAATCATTTCATTTTGATGTATCCACTTATCAGTTTTTGCTTTTATTTCCTGAATTATTGAGTCCTGTTAAGGAAATTTTGCCTATCAGTATCTTGAAGCATTTGCCCTATGTTTTCCTCTAATAATTTCAGAACTTCAGTTCTTAGGTGTCATGAAGCATTGTGAGCTGGTTTTGTACAAGATAAGAAGAACCTCACTTCAGTTTTCTACAGATGCAAGTTCAGTTTTCCAAGTGTCACTTTACAAAAGAGCCTGCCTTTTCTAAAACATACATTTTTGGCTCTTTTGTCAAGAATCACATGGCTATTGATGTATAGTTTTAGTGTAGGTCCTCTGTAAGTTCATACCATGCTGGCTTTGTATTGTTATGTGTATTTTATTTATTTATTTATTTATTATTTTGGAACCGGGGATTGAACTCAGGCCCTTGCGCTTGCCAGGGAAGAGCTTATTCGCCTGAGCCATCTCCCCAGCCCTGTTATGTATATTTTAAATGAAGATTTTGTTGAATTGCTTTGTCCCCAGCACGCTTAGAATTGACAACGTTTTCAATTTGCAATTCTATCTTCTATTTAGTATACATTGGACTTAACCTGTGAACCTTGATCTCCCTGACTGTAAAATAAATAAAATATGTTTATCATGTAACTTGTTGTTAAAAAGTCCAGCGATGCAAAGTGAATACAAAGAGATAAATTGTGAATGCATATATAATCACAGTAGGTAATTATTCTAGCTACCCTCTTAGTAGTTTACATGGACTATTTCATTTAATATTCATGATTGTCTTGGCGTTATTATTCCAATTTTTAAAGTTTATAAACTAATTGCTACTACCACTTTAAGATAGGAAAAAAATAACCCTCCAAACTCAGCGAGATATGTATTTTCCTGAAAGTCATTCTATTACTAGGACGCTATGGAGCATTTGAATCAACGCTGAAATTCTAAGTTGAGTAAGTCTTACACATCATCATGACACTACATATGTTAATCTATAACATGTATGGCACTAAATATTTTACAACTTCATAGCTACAAACCAGTTCCAAAAATAACACATAAGGGCTGGAGATACGTCTCAATGGACTAAGTGCTCACTTAGGCAAGTGCAGGGAATGAAGTTTGATCCTTGGCACCGTAGACTGTGCTTGCCATGCCTATGGGTACACTGAGCTGGCCACTGAGTCCAGGAGTGGTGGCACAAGCCTGTAATCCCAGTGCTAGGGAGATTGAAAACAGGAGGATCACTATGAGTCTGAGTTGCATAGTGAGACCTTGTACCAAATACATTAAAAAAAAATAACGAAATAAAATAACACATGAAGTACGCATGTCTGTTTTATTTTACCTGTTTACTACTGCAAAGAAGAATATTTTTAAAAAATAAGCCATTAGATAGTATATTGAATTTAGTTGAAATCCATAAAAAGCTCAGATTATGTGGAAAGACAACACACTTACTTCCACTAAAAAAAATATTATGATAGAGTTTATTTTCCTCAATCAGTTATGACTACTCAGCAAAATAACTTTTATTGTATCATTCATGTTTTATATGAGTAGAATTATCACATCCTTAGAAATTGTGCTCCCATGAATCTTTCTACCATAAATTCATGCTACAATGATTTTCTTTGTCATTTTTGTACAAATTGTTTAGTGAAGCAATAGTAGGCCTAAAGGGTGGAATCACTGTGAGGAAACTTTGGTGTTTATGTTCAACACACAAAACTTCCACAATGATAAGGATTTAATATGCTTTGGTAGTCTAGTAATAGTGGAATCCTGAAATACCACAATAGGTTCTACACTGAGAAAGTTCCAATAGTGTCATTATACTAGAAACTGATTTTTTGGGAAAGACAGATACTTTGTTAATGGTACAGCTTGTTTAAAAACTAATACAAGTTATAGAAAGAAAACATCATGTATGATATGAAGGAACTCTGGTTTATCTTGCATTAGAAAATACAATAGCAGTGTAGCCTCAATACTGTAAAAAGGATTTAGAAATCCTTCACAGCGTGTGGAAAAATAAAACTAGACATTTAGAATCTTATACTATCTCAGGTTCCTAAAAAATTATTCAGGAAAATTCTGGATTGCATAGTTATTAAAACACAGACATGGCTTGGTCAACATTTGATATATTCCATCCAAAGGTGGAATATAATGTGGTTATCTAAGTGAAACCACAAAAGTGAATCGTTGAATCATAAATTCTAGCAAGTGCACAGAAAAAATTATCCTAAGTTGAAAATAAAATAACTCAAGACAAAAACCGAAGATGCCTTGAACAAACAATGTAGAACCATGAGCATCAAAGTTTCTGTTACTGAGGATTCAAAAAATAAAGGCAACAGACATTTTAGAGAAATCCTGAATTACTTTAGGAAAGCATAAATTACCATAAGTAGACTTTTAGTAGAAATATGGAGCTGAATCAGCCCACGAGATCTTAGACAGAGGCAAGGAATATGCTATTAAATATGAGAGTATTTTGTCAATAAATTCCAGTTTTATTCACTGTGATCAGATAGCATGCATGGGATAATTTCAGTTCCTTTGCATTTACTGAAGAGTGCTCTGTGTGCTGTTACGTAGTCGATTTTGGAGAATGTCCCATGTGCAGCTGAGAAGAATGTATATTCTGTTGTTGCTGTGTGAAACACTATAAAGGTCTATTGGGGCCCAGGAGATGGCTCAGTAGAATAAATGCTTGCCTGGAAGTGCAAGGGCCTGAGTTCAATCCCCAGTTCTGCAATAAATAGATAAATAAAATAAAATAAAATAAAATAAAATAAAGGTCTACCAAGGCAATTTCTTCAGAAGTTTGGTTTAGTTCCATTATTTCTTTGTCAATTTTTTGCCTACTTGTTCTATGTCATTGTCATAATGGTATATTAAAGTTCTCCACTACTATTGTATTATTGCCCATTTGATTTTTCATGTCTGTTAAAATTTGTCTTGTATAGGAAGGTACTTCTACATTGGGTGCATATATATTTATTATTGTTATATCTTCCTCTTGCAGTTTTTCCTTACTAATTATGTAGTGACCTTCTTTATCTCTTTGGAGGATTTTTGGTTTGAATTTGATATTGTCAACAACCAGGATAGCAGCCACTTCTTTTTTGTGATTTCCTGTGGCACATACACTCTGTACAAGATATTTTTTGATTATGTCTTTGCTTGGATAAGTGTAGAACAGTAAAATTTCTGGCTCTAAAGGATTTCATAAGAAATATATATTGAGCCAGCTAAATAACTCAGTGGATTAAAGTGCCTGCAAGCAGGCACAGGAGCCTGTGGTTCGATCCCCAACCCTGCCATGCTGGCCCCGCCACCGGAGCACGCTGAGAAGGCAATGGAAACTGAGTGTGGTAGCACACGTCTGTAATTCCAGCTCTTGGGGGGCTGTAAACAGGCAGACCACTATGAGTCTGATCTAGTAGTGAGACCCTGAATACTCTAAAGACCCTTCCCTAAAAATTACAAGAAAGGAAATGTCCAGACAGTTTTGCAATGTGTTCAATACTACACCCCAATCAGCGATGTATATAAGGTCAAATGTGCCACCTCCTATTAATGTTACTGTTGCATCCTCAGTATCAGTTTTATGTCTCCAATGTATCAAATTCTTACAATATTATTATTGTGTAGTGTTTGGCCATCCTCATGTTTCTGAAATGATACTCATTCTAGTTTTGATTATCTTTTGATATTAAATTTAAGAGTTAAAAAAATGAAGGTGTAAGGAAAGTGACCCAACTCCAATGTGCTATCTTAGAATCTTCTTTCTTAGACTCTTCCTGACACCGATTATCCTATATTGTGTCTGGAGGAAATAGGTTCTCATCCCTCCTTTAGAGAAGATATGATCCTCTCCCAGGAGGGCTTGGCTGCACACACCACATCTCAGACTGAAGTTCTCCCCCTAGGGCAACACAGCTGGTGATGGTCCCATAAACTAACACTTCTAGGAGCTCTGGAATGTGTTCTTCTATCCAATGAGGATCCTAGGAAATGCATCCCACAGCAATCTATCCATGATTATGAACTATTTTTCTGTCTCAGACCACATTTATCTCTCTAAGTATCTGTTTACCAGAGATACTTATAACACAGATGGCTGCCCCTATTTTCTGGTACAACCTTGTGATAAACACCTATTATTTAGTCTAATCAAATGGGTCTCTAAACTGTTTTACTCTCTTGATCTTTTTTGTACTATGTTGTTAACTGTATTCTTGTTAGGAAATATGGAACAATTACATGTTGGGATATAGTGTGCTCATAAAATTTGTTTTTTTCTGTATATATAATTCTTGTCTAAAAATGTACACAAATCAAAGAAGTGAAAGGATGAATCTATGAATGAAATTATTCTTACAGATACTGAAGAAAGTACAGAAAATAGAATTGTTCTTAATAAATTTCCTTGATGTTTTCATTCAAAACTATTTTGACACAAAAGGAGTAAGATTTTCCAAGTGTGATACTGATCAGCAATGGTACATGCCGTTTAAGAGTACAAACTTGAAAGATTCATTGTACTTTGTAACTATGTAAAAATAATGATCTGGTTTGTTTTAGAAGTTTAATTAATCTTTATTCATTGATACCACAGTTACCTAAAATACTAAATATTCATCTTTCTTCCTTGATATCACATTTATCTAAAATACTAAAAATTAATTTATATACTTTAATTTTTATTAAGTTATAATATACAACCACATCATTTGATTTCAGCTGTTTAAGTATATCATAAGTTGAGCAAACACTTGTACTCAACAGGTAGATTGAGGAGAAAAATTTAGCAATATATGTCCTGTGATTCACATGAAAGATTATTTCCCTTCCTCTGTAATCTGTTGCCACAGATTCTAATAGCAGAGACCACTGATACTGACTTTTAAAATTTTTATAAATCATGCATTATTCATTCATTTGTGTTATTTATTTCAATCTCACAGGACTATATTTGTGAGATTTCTTCATATGGTCCTATGCATCTCACTCAATTAACTGTTCACTTACTCTAGCCCTAGTGATGATTATCCTTATTATTAGTGACATTTATTAAATAGTCATACACACTACTAAGAGAATATTTGAAAACAATTTCAAAAAGTTAATGAAACTCTTTGAAAGGTGCAATGTGCCAAATGAAGTTATATTTTGGGTGTCCAAGTTGTCCAGTACTCGTTCACCTTTGACTACACTTGAGGATATAGTCATTGCACTTTAGGGAATAATTCAAGTAGAACCTGCCAAGGTTAGAAGAGCAGATATATACATTTTATGGCAACGAAAATATCCTTTCCAGAAACTAACAATTAGTAAGATTTATTGTTCAAGTTAACAAGGTTTGGAAATTGGAACCTGAAACGCAATGTCTGTTGAGTATAGAAATAGTACTGAGGTCATAAAAAAACAAAATTGTGTAAGGCAGAAGAAAACCATATATAATTTAATTCCATGAATCAGTAGCCTTGTGAAATATGTAGCCAATTGCAGAAGAAATTTTTTCGTCAGATGGCATAGCTTCATAATATGTATTAAAATCAGAATACCTCTCAAGTTTTCTCAGACATTACAAATATTGCTGAGCACATTACTGTAAAGAATATAAGCTTCATGAAAAAAAAAAGGAAAACAAAAATGATGTAGCTCATTCCCTGTAAAGGAGTGTCTCGTGCACCCTACCGGGGCACATGTCTTCAGAACACCTGCATCCAATCACAGTTCATCAGTAAAGAGTCTGGGATTGGGCAGCAAGAGCAAGCAGGCCAATTTCAACTCAAAGTGATCAGTTATGAGCATGCCATGGAATATGAAATATCTTCAAAGCTCAGTAGAAACAAGAAATCACATGAAGTTGACATAGCTCCTGGAAGCTTTTATACAGCATGGAAAGATTCCAAGAAATCAGAGACACAGGAAGGTAGTAGGAAGTGGTTCTCTAAATGAAGAGATGAAAATATCTCCACTGTTGGAAATGATGAGAGTTAGTGGAGATGGCGCTCTATATAGGGTGACCCCGGTGTTGGAAGCACCTGAGCTAGAAATGCAAAATGTCAGTAAAGGCCAATGTGACAAGAATGCAGAGGATAGGTTGGCTAGAAGAGGAAAGAAGTGGGTCTGAAAAGCACAACAGTACTGCAGGAATTTATGGAGCGTATTAGTGATTTTGACCTGGAGACTTGAGAGTAATAGGAATAAGCCAGAGTGATAGGCCAAGATTTTAACAATGGGGCTACATGACCAGATTTACATTCTTATTGGGTCAGTACAGAGAATATACTAGTGAAAGATAAGTATACAGAAACCAAACTGTATGTCCCTGCTATATGTCTGTAAGACAAATACAGAAGAAATACTAAGTGAGAATCCCTCAATATGGGCTCTACACATTTTACTCTGGTGACAGTTTTATATAATAGTGGAAAATTAAATTATATAACTTCTAGTTTCTTGAGATATAAAATGATCATAGTAATGAGAAGTATATCATGTAACTATTACAAGTGAAAGTGATGATATATAGATCTTAACACAAACTAAAGAGCATGTTTGTTATATTAACTAACATAAATTCAAATAATTGAAATAAGTAAAAACTTAGCAAAATTATGAAAATTCATTCTAAAGATTATGGCCATAGTCACATAATACATTAATGATTTAAGTTTCCCTAAATATTTCAGTTACTGATACAAAAATAATGGATTAAAGTTAACTTAAAATTAAGTCTTCTATTTCATAACAAAGACTTCCTTTTTGATATGCTATATTTCTCCCTTTTTCAGTTATTTTCTTTTGCAGATCTTTCAGCACTTCCTCTTTATTTAGTCTAACTATTCCAAACATACCAGTTTTGTATTATAAAAGATATCACTGGGCCCAGTGAGATAGCTCAGTAGAATAAGCACTTGCCTTGGCAAGCACAGGGTCCTGAGTTTAGTCCCTAGTACTGAAAAAAAAATATCACTGAGTTTTGGAGAGCATAAAAATTGTAGATAATGTACTTATAAGAGTTTATATAGATTGTAACACAAAATTACATAAAAAACATAAATTAGTAAAAGACAATAATCAGAACTTATTATATTTCAGTAGAAAAACATTAAGGGTGAATATGGCATTTTCAATCAAAGGTATGGAAAAATACTCAATACAACATAATATAAACTCAATATAAAATGCTCAATGGAAATCAAATACTCAATATAAAGCAATACTCAGACGGATGAGTGTATCTCAAGGAAACAGGTATCAACTGTTTGAAATGAGATCTTTCTAGGATAGTCAGTATTTAAGCAAAGGTGCTGCCTGAGTGGTGATCCAGGTAAAATGTTCAGTGCTTAAAAGGGAGCATTTTAAAAATATCATTAGTGCGGACCAGTTTTTGTTGCTCTGAGGTGTGTGTGTTTGTTCATTTTAACAGCAATGCAAAACTGGCTCTTGATCGCATGGAAAGATATATTTGTTGATATTCTGTTTTGCTGATGTTCTATATTTCAAAAAGAGTGATTAAATGAAAGAGAGGAGGATGATGAAAGAGAGGATAAGGAAGAGAAACAGTAGAAAAAGATAAAGAAAAACTTGGTGGATGGTAAAAAAGAAGAGGAGGTGAAAGGAAGACGAAGCAGAAAATAACACACATAATCAGCAATCATATTTTCATAATTTAAAATCTCAGACTGTGATTTCAAAAGATAGCTTTTGTTTTCTTTATTTTTAGTTCACTTTGAATATTTTATTTTATTTTTGCCT
>NW_004524685.1:9921223-9922606 GCF_000260255.1 Octodon degus | reverse complement strand
ACGTTACAGTACAAGTTCTCATATGTCCTGAGTCTTAATTGACCTTAGAAGGTTAGGGCCAAAATGTTGGCTTTCCTTGTATCCTTCCTTTTTCAGAAATCTCATCATAAACCACCATGGATAGACCTTTTGAGCTGTGATGATGTATTAGTTACAAGGCTATCATTGTTAAGGGGACATTATATTTGAAGAAGCTGTACTGGCAGACTTCTTAGGCCAGGCTGTACAGCAGGTACAGTAAAAGATATGTAGAAGGATTGCAGAAGTTGATGGCGGTTGCTAGGTGAAATGGATGATTAGAGCATGACAGTGGAACACTGATTAGTCCACAACTGAAGATCAATTGTGCAAACTAGAAGCTGCATGGAGAGGAATTCATGTAGAGAATGGGCTGGCTAACTGATTATGCAGTAGTCTGAGAAAAGAAAAAACCTGAAAGATTACAGACCAACACGGTAAGACAGAGGCAAATGAGCTTATAAGAAAGAGAAAGGATGGTGAAATCTTTTCACTGTCATTCAAATTGGTGTTTGTCTTTAAATTATGCTCATTTTTCCTTTGTTTTCAATATTTTTTCTTTATCTTTAATTAAAAAAACTATTTGTATAAAAAAAAAATGAAGGTGTTATTCCCTATACGTCAGTAGTCAGATGTTAGTACAATTGAGTCTGGAAAGGAGCAGTTCTAGCAGGGAAGCGCTTTTTCTACTGAGCCATCTCCGCAGCCCCCCTAGGAGCAATTCTAGCAGTTCCCTTATTTAGTGGAGGCAATTTCCAAGTGAGGCATTGAAGGTGTTGCTCTGCTTCTTGCCGCTAATTATGAAACTTGAGAAGTGAGTAACAGATTGAAGGATGACTTGTTAAACATTATTATGAACTGTGGTGAAACTTTAATTTTTGGAAATTACGAATCTCTCCAGGTGGTTAAAGAAGCTAAATTCAGTTATGGCTGCTAAAAATGTGATGTGGAGAAAGAGATAAAAGTGTGGTTCTATACTTCTCATTTGCAGAAACCTTGTGAATATCAAGGGTCAGAGTACTATGCTGCTTCTGATCAAGGGTGACTTGTAGAACTCAGTCGAACCAGAAGGCATTTAGAAGACAGAAGTTGTCCCTCAGACAACAAAAGCCAAAAGCAGAAGGATGTTTCTAATTTTTATCTTATATTTGTAGCCATATTTTGTACTGGGAGTGGTAATGTCTTATAACTTGTCTTTTACTGAAATTATCATTATTGCTATTATTGTTGTTGTTACTATAATTATCCTTATATTGTGGGATTGGTTTCTGCCCCATGGCCTTGTTCACACAGGAACTGAGTTTGTATTACATCGGAAGCTCTGAGCTCTATCCCAGTTCATATATATATATATATATATATATA
>NW_004524685.1:9906545-9921123 GCF_000260255.1 Octodon degus | reverse complement strand
ATATATTTCTGCAGATGCAGAAAATTTCGATCCCAAGAGGGATGTTAATCCAATTTAAATGAGATTTTTCTAGTTTCGACCTGACAAAATTTAGATTAAATTTTTGGAATCTGAACTGATACTATAATAGAAGAGACTTTTGAAGAGTAAATGAATTTCATATTTTTTCAGTGAATCAGAATTGTTTTGGGGTCTGATGATGGACCACAGTAGGCAAAGTCCTAAATGTGCCTGGTTTCTCAAAGACGTTTTCTTTAGTCATTCAGCCAGCGTTCATCTATATACACTTATATGAGCTGTAACTTGTATTTGTAGAGTCCCAAATTGGTTGATTTTATAATATAGAGATTAACTGGGTAAACTCAAGCCTGTATTCAGTTATCAGGTAAGTTTTAAAAGTTTTCATCAGCTCCTAGCAGAGAAATGTAGTGATATTTACAGAAAGAGGAAACTGTTACCAACATGACTCCTGCATTCTGAGATGGAGGTGTTTCTGCATGGATGATATGGACATTAAGAGCCTTAGAGCAGTCTCCAGCCCTGAAAATGGACTTCAACTGACAGCACACAGGAGAACACAGACCCCAGCTCCACACCCACAGGCACTGCATGGCCTAAAAGAGTAAGTCTGTAGTTTCCTATACAGTCCTTCACAGAGCTCAGCCTAATAAACACTTTCATTTTACCTGCTAAGACCCTACACAAGGAATGCACCCTGCCTATAGTTAAGACCTGGACAACAGTATTCTACATTTTTTAATTTAAAAAAAATCCTATCCATCCAGGGGCTGGGATGAAGGCTCGGCAGTCTAAATTCCTGCCTGGTAAGTGCAAGGATGTGAGTTTGATCTCAGGTACTGTATACTGTGCTGGCCCTGAAACTGTGCGTGGTAGCACAGGCCTATAATCCCAGTGCTGAGCAAGTTGAGGCAGGAGGATCACTATGAGTCTGATATGCATAGTGAGACCCTGCATATATAAAAAAATACTAATACAAAGTTTCGTCAGTATAATGACATCATCAAGAAAATAGTGGAAAAAGAAATGAAAAACAGAAAAGAATCACTTGAAGATATTAAGTGTAAGGGAAAGACCAAAGTAGAAAATTACAAATTTGACTAAATATATCACTTAAATTTGATTTACTGTGTTCATCCAAAATGAAGAAAAATATGGTAACATAATGTAATTTAACTATTCAGTTCAAATTTAAACATTTGTGTAAGCTACAAAATTACTTCAATTTGAAGAAGCTTTATCTTTGAAATTCAGGAAGCCCCAAATTGCCTCTAAGATTAAGTTTCAGGGGGATGAACAAAGTACTTTTGCAACTTCAAAGAACATCTTATTATAAAATTTCTAAACTAAAATTAGTTTTCCTTTAATTCTATGCAAATAATATGTGTATAGTTTGTCATTTTTAATCAGAATAAATAGGGGTATTCACATCAGATTAGCCCAGTGTAACCAGCGTGATTCAGAAGTGTTTAAATTTAAATTCCTAAATTTATTACAACAATAGATTCACTACCATTATTCTCTCTTAAAATACTTCCCATCTTATCTCATTGTTCTTGACACTTGCTGAAGCAGTTGTGAAAGTCCTTTTTCTTCAGTGTCTTTAATTACACTACCATGGTTGCCTTAATGTTCTAAGTTCATTCCAAAACATTTGTTTTTCTTAGTCCTTTTGATTGCAGGAAAGAGCAGCCCCTGAATGAGGCACCTGAGCATCCCCCGAATCAAAGACTGTTCTGTGAACTAAGAAGTAGTGTGGAGGGGACACACCACAATGTCTTTAGCAACTTGTGATATACTTCTCATGCATGAGTTCCAGTTACTTTACTGTTTTCTTTTTGCTTGAGTTTGAAACTCTGAGTATGAAAGCAATGAGCTTTTCAGAGAAGATAAAAATCTGTCAAGATAGATGGGAGACACAGAGAGACAACAAAAAACTAAAATATTAAAACTAAGTTTGAAAAACATTGTACAACAGAGTCAAACATATTTGAAGAAAAATTAATTGAATCTATTCAGTACATTACTCTCTTTAATAAAACTGTTTAATAAAATGGGTCTTTAAGTGTTGTTCAGCTAAACTACAGCACAGGAATTAAAGCCTCCAAGTTCTTCAGATAGTGGAATTAATAGACATATAATGAAAATAATTTTGAAGATGTTTATGAATAAAAAGGAAACAAGTATTTCAAAATGAAAGGCAATATAAAATAGGACATATTTGAAAAAATAGTCAGATCCCATACAAACAAAAGTATAATATCTGAAATAAAACATAAAATAGATAAGCGAGTAAGAAATTAAACAGAATTATAAAGAGAATTGATAAAGAAGAAAAAAAATAGCTGGAAAATACTCCCTAGAATAAATCAGATAAATGAAAAGAATGGAAAAACAAGACCCAAAGAGGAATGGAAATGGCAGTGTAATGTCTAAATTTCTTCTAACCTGCTTTGAGAAATTTAGGGAGAGAACTTATGAAAATTAATGAAAAGCATAGCGAGAAGGCTGTGAATGAAGCAGTATTGGTTAGTAAAATGATAGGAACTTTTATGGAAATAGAGAAAAACAAAAACACGTATCTGAAATGAGACTAAAAAATAAGAAAAAATTAAAACACAAAATAATACAGATTCAAACATGTTAGAAATGCCAGTAAATATAAACAAAATAAATGTATCACTTCAAATACATATGATTGTGTGAATTGAAAAATAAGATGATTCCAGTTATTTGGCATTAACATGTGACCTGACATACTGGCATTCAGAAAATTTGCAATTAAAAGGACAAAGATATAGAAAAGTATGTGTCAGGTCAGGTTAAAAAATAAAAAAACTCCAAAAAAAAAAAAAAACCTGAGATGTTGCTTTCTTTAAAGGGAGATGGAATATTTAGGGATTAGAGATAGCCACTAGATATGGAAAAGAATTAAAATTCAGAAAGAATTTTATAGGAGTATATGCATAAAAATATATTGAAATAGACTATGAATATTAAATGCTTCAGAGAAAAAGGATATTAATAAGTCTTGAATCCAACTTAAGAGACAGATAGCAATATACCCAAATAATACAATTAATACAAGATTAAAATAATATAAAGGTAACAAAAATGATTGTAAAACACACAGAGAGGGCCGGGGAGATAACTCAGTAGAATAAGCGCTTGCCTAGCAAGCATAGGGTCCTGAGTTCAATCCCCAGTACCACAAAAAACAAACAAACAAACAAACAAAAAAAAAAGAACACAGAGAAAACCAACAAAACCTGTGTTTAATGTTTTGTGACAACTACAAAAATGACAAAGTTATTTTAGGTTTTATCAAGAAAAGGTAGAGACAGGTCAAATAAATAATTTTTGCACCTAAAGTGAGACAATAAAGTAGATGTAGCTAAGAGTTTTTAAATGATAAATGATATTATGAATAATTTCCAGTAAATAAATTGCAAAATGGAAATCATGTAGCAATGCATCCTTCTTTCTCTTCTAAATTGCTTGAAATAGACTCAGAGAAAAACAGGTAGCAAAAAAATGTAAAAATATAAATTAAGCCTTAAAATCAAATCAATAAAAACAGTCATATTGCACGTGTATCTCATACCCTATAAAATCCAAAGGCCTGGAACATTTTATAAGACTTCTATTGATTATTAATCATTTACGACATTTACAAAAACCAGAAAAATTCTAAAGCCTTCTACTTCTTTTATGAGACTGATATATAAAGTTTATATTAGATTCTGACAAGAATATTAATATTAAAGATGAATTATTACTCAATTTCAAAAATTAAACAGTAGGTTTAAAAATTCCAAGTACAATATCAGCAAAATTAATACTTTATAATATGGGAGAAAGCTAATCATGAGCAACGATCTTATCCTTGGAAGTTTAAGATAATGTATGTCTAGGAAAGCAATAAATGTAATTGATCATAGTATCAGAGTAGAGAAAAAGAAAATGCATATTGTGACTTTACTATGTACAAAATAAATCATTCAAAAAAACCTAGCATTCATAACAAAAGAGTTATCTGTCATCCCTTTAATAAAATGCGATATTCTTAAATTATGATGGAATCTACCAAAATCTAGAACCATGTTATACTTGACCTTATAGTGTTAAAAAAAAATCTCTTTAAAATCAGAATTAAGGAGGGCCGGCCAGATAGCTCAGTGGACTAAAGCACCTGCTTAGGCAGATACAGGGACTGGGGTTTGATCCCCAGTGTACCGTGTCGGCACTGCACCTGGGGTGCACTGTGATGGTGATTAAAACTGGGCTTGGGGCCACACGCCTGTAATCCCAGCACTTGGGGAGCTGAAAACAGGAAAAGCACTAGGAGTCTGGTCTGTATAGTGAGACATTGTAGACCTGTACTAAATAACTAAATACACTGAAAGAAAATCAGAATCAAAGTCCTCTTTCACTATATTGTACCTTATATTTGTGTGTATGCATATATATATATATATATATAGTGTAGTGTTTACCTAGTGATTTCTTTACAATTGGAATTATATTTGGGAGCCGGGGAGATGGCTAAGTGGAATAAGTGCTTCCCTGGCAAGCACAAGGCCTGAGTTCAATTCCCGGTTCCCTCCCCTCCCCCACCCCCCCAAAAAAGAATTATATTTGGGAGTATAAAGTAACTAGTGCTATATAAGCAAGCCAGCACAATTCAAAATGTATGGCTAGGAGATTATTCCCAGGTAATATGATTTACTGCAGTGTTAACCAAGTTAGTCAGAGGCCAAATTATAAGGACATATCAATGTGCTTGACAATGGAAAATTAAATACCCACTGGCTCATGTTGACACCTAAATAAAATTTATTATTGGCTATATAGTGTCAATAAAGTAATGAAAATGGGCTGTGTACATGCACCGACTCTTCATGAAATTCACTGTGGACTGAACGGCCGTCATGGGGTGTGTCAGCAGTCATGACAGTGGCTCTGGCTGAAAGGCTGGTTTCCCTGGCTCATGGGCTCTCTGCACAAGCCCCCGTGGCAATTTGCAACTCTACAGAAAGTCCTCAGCAGCAAGAGAGTGCGCACTAGACATATCCCAACATTGGGCTTTCTGGCCTCTATCGCTGTAACAGATGTATTCTCTTTATAAATTACTCAGTTTTGAATATTCAACAACAGCAATACAAAAACAGACTAGGGCATCATTTCATTAAACATATTCTTGGTAACCAAAAGAGTAGTTATTAGCATTTTTAAAAATTTCTTTGTTTTTCAGATAGGGTCTCACTATGCCATTGAGGCTGGCCTCAAGGTCACTTTGTAATCGAGGCTGGTCTTGCACTTACAACAACTCTCCTGTCTCAGCCTCCTGAATGCTGGCATTACAGGTGTGAGCCACCATATGCGGCTCAGCTCTGCAGCACAGTGCCTGCCTAGCAAGCACAAGATCTTGAGTTCAATTCCCATTACAAAACAAACAAACAAACTGAAGTCAATATCTTAGACATTTCAGGAAACTATATGTAAAAGAAAAACGTGGACTGTGAGGCTCAAATAGCATTGTTTCAATTCTAAGCTGGAAAGTCTAAGCCAAAACTGGAGATGAGATTTTGGTGAAAGTTCACTTCCTGGCCGGTAAAGTTGCTATATCTTTATATGACTGAGAAAGGAGAGAAGGGGAAGGGGAAGAGGGAAGGAAGATGGAGGGAAGGAAGGAGGGAAAGAGGGGGGAGACGAGGGTGAGAGAGGGGAGAGAGAGAGTAAGAGAGAGAGATACAGAGAGAGAGACAGAGAGAGAGACAGAGAGAGAGAGACAGAGAGAGAGAGACAGAGAGAGACAGAGAGAGAGAGAGAGACAGAGAGAGAGAGAGAGAGAGAGAGAGAGAGAGAGAGAGATTCTGCTTCTTTTTCAAAGACACAAACTCCGTTCACAAAGGTCCTGTTCTCATAGTCTAGCAGGCCACCAAAGACTCACTCTCCAAATATCAACATTTTGAGAATTAGGCTTCAGCATGAATATTTAGAACACACAAACATTCAATTGAATATAGCATGTAACAGTTATAAATACAACAAAATATTAGATAGCAGATATGAGCACTTGTAAAAAAAAAGCTGCATGATAGTATTTTGATGAAAATATTGTAACTTGAAAAATTCTTAAAGAAGTCTAACATTAATGGCAAGAAAAACATTTTGAAATAAAGTTTTTTTTAAAAATAAAGGTTTTTAACATAAAAGTATCAATTATCTCTAAATCATCTATAAATTTGTTGAAATTTTAAATAATGTTTTATAGGTGATTCTGAAAATATGAAGAAAATGTAAAGGTTCAAAAACTGACACTGCTTCTCTGACTAAGATGAAGTATAAGAAACTAACACTTTTATAAGAAAAACTTTTTCTTTCAGTTTTCAAGACTGATTTTCAGTCTGTAACCAATAAATCAGTGGGAAATTTCCTCAACTGTAAAGAACTGAACTGAAGGAAAAACCTAGAAACAGAAGATACAGGATCATATTATGCAAATATTCATTTTTGATTGATTGATTATTTGATTGGTTAATGAGAAGATGTTATTGAGGGTGGCAGAAGGTGTGGGAAAAGTGGAACTTGACCACTCAGTGACTTCTGTTGTGGCATTTGCTAGTCATAGAGAATGCAGGAAAATGTATTATAGTTATTCCAATAGTAGTAAAGAATCAAATAAAGAAGGAAGCTTTGCAATGTAAACCATCAGAACATGTTTATGATTTCAAAGCAAATAAATGTTCTCTCTATCAAAACATGAAAAGCAGAAATCCAGGAGGAAATTTTATGAATTTGAGGTTGCTCAAGAAAAAAATCTATTATGCATCAAACAACTTACCATCAACCTGAAAGATAGGGCTAAGACTCAGAGTTCAAATGCAAAGCCAAAAATTAATTATTCAGCTGACAGGATGCATATAGATAGTAAATGTTTCTGTATCTCAACATAAGAACAAAAACAAATCCAATTTAAAATGTGCAGAAAATACAAACTACAGTTCACTGGAAGGAAACTCTAAATGGTTAACAAAAACAAGGAGGATTATAACCTAATAAGGTGCAGTGAATTTCTCCTAGGCATCAATAGGACCCAGGTATACAGGTAAGTATATAAGCATTTCTCTAGAAGGACACATTACCTGGATTCCCCAGTGGAATGAAGCACTTGTTTCCCTGCTCCTTCAAGTGCTACCATCTGAAACTTTGCGCAAACAGCTACTTTCAGGATTACTCAGATGAGAGAGTGCCTCACCCAAAGTTTTGCTCAGAAACTGATGACTAATGAACATAGTGGCACAAAGGCTTGGGTCCTTTCTTACACTTCAGCCTTGTGACAGCTTCAGATCTCGTCTGCCTGAATGAAGCTTCCGTTAAATCTGCGTGAGAACTCTTCTTCAGTCTCATTTCCTTGCCGCACCTTGTACCAGTGTTCATGGTAGCGAGAGTTCCTTCTCTCTTATCTCCAGCTGCTTTGGGGAATGCCAGGATGCAACAGCGTGTTTCACGTGTTCAGGACAATTCTGGTGCTGCAAAAGCGTGTGCGCCATATTTCTGCTAAGTAAAACCCTATCACCAGTGGTGAGGCCAGGCACACGGCAGCCATACGTACTTAAAGCACTTCTCCTATTTGAGCTTGGATGAAATATTGAGAGAAAGAATAGAGCGGCTTGTGTGGTAACAGCTCACAGCAATGCACAAATCCTAACTACAAGAACAGCGGACTTGGGAGAGTGTTGCTAAACTTGTGTGCATTAGGAAAGAGAACAAAAATGGAGAGTGATTATTCTACAACTAAAACTAAGTTTGAAAGTGAAAATTCCTTTGTAGTTTCTTTTTTTTTCTTTTTGGCACAAGGGATCAAACTTAGGACTGCGCTTACAAGGTAAACATTTATTCCACTGAGCTATCTCTGCAGGCCTGTAGTTTCATGCTAAGATTCTATCTTGTATTCTGCAATCCAAAGGTTAAGAAATGTGAAGACCAAGGACTTAATTTAATTGCAAGAAGTGAAAATATCCATAAATATTATATGCATATATATTTTAGAAAGGTCTGCTGTATTGAGGTTAGGGCTCTATCTGAGAAAGAATGAGACTACGAAGTGTAGAATTTGGGCATACTAATGGAAAGCCCAGAACTTATTTAATCCCCAGATTACTAAGAGTTCTCTGAGCACTAAAATTCATAAAGTCATCTGGTCCATCCTCTAAAAGTTCAGCAGTCATGAAAGCAATTGCCAAAGTCATCTTCCCCTTCACCATGGCTATGTTCACATCCTAAGAACTTTCCCCACCTCCTCTTGTCAGCAGCAAGCCATTAATCAACACTAAGTTACCACATTACCAAGGCAAGATGCTAGTCTCCTAAGGAAGGGAAATGTGGCTCACGATGTGACCAGCAGTCAGGAAAATACACTCAGAACATATTTTTATGGATGACTGTAATAGAAGAAAATGCAAGAGATGTGAGGAATTTACATCCCATGAAATCAAATAAATATTTAAAAACACTAACTTTTAATGTGGAGTATACCACCGTATTATGCAAACATTGCATGTTCTTAAGCACATATCAGCATAGAATTATGTGGTAGCATTTATTAAAGAATCTGTGTTAAAAAATTAGAATAATGTATACCAAGTATGTAAACTCGCTGATGAATTTACATGACTTCCAGATAAATATTATGACACAGAGTGGATAGACTTCACATAACTTAGGAAAAACTCCATGTATGTGGTTCCCAGAACTGGTATTTTTCAGCTAAAAAAGCTTGAAGAATAGAAAAACAAAGACTGTATTAGTTAGGTAGCTAAAATTCAGACTTTCTCTGTTACAAGCAAAGGTGGATGCATGTACTTTGCCAAGCAGAAGAGATCTTCTTCAATGGTTGCATATACTCATATACTCCTTCTACAGAAGGGAGCAATTCATGTAGGCAGAAGATACAAAGGCAAGAGCTCACTAGCATAGTTAGCTGTGTAACTGCAAAACCATGACATCTGCTCATCTGCTACAAAGAATCTGTCTTAGTTACTTTTATCATTGTGGAGACAAGATAACTGGCACCCAAAGGTGAAGGAGCAAAAGTTTATTTAGTTTACGGTTTGTAGAGGTTTCAGACCATAATTGGCTGGCTGTGAGGCACAGTGGGTCTACAGAACGGAGGTGCTACTCATGTAGGCAGAAGATACAAAGGCAACAAGCTGGGAGAGGAGAGAGAGAGAGAGAGAGAGAGAGAGAGAGAGAGAGAGAGAGAGAGAGAGAGATCCTTCTGTCCCCTATATTGTAGGCTTCCCATCTTCCCATCATAAAGCAGGTGTACACTCATAGCCTCACTCTCAGCATTTTTAATCTGAAATTATGCTGCAATCAATCACAGACTCTAGATTCAGCCTCCTCTGAAAGAAACCCCATGACCAGGCCCTGGGGGACATCTAGATACAAACCCTTGCAGAATCCATGCAGGTAACCACACCGTGTTCAATTCAGTACATAGGCAAAGGGATGGTGAAGGGCCAAAGATCTATTCTACCTTAGGAATGTTTTAATAATGATTTCAGACAATATTTAAATTTTTCAAAAGTATTTAAACTGAGAGTAATATTTAAATATTTAAAACATATAGTAAGTTACATATCGCAGCTATAACAGCGCTAATATAATATTGATGAACCACTGCGATCGCAAAACTGCACAACAGAAAAGTAATGCATAACCTGCACTCCTGTCATTTTGATCTGATATCTAAGGTAATTGGGCACAAATAATTAAATATTGGCAGCTATTTATCAAAGAAGATATATTTGTCTTGAACTAGGTAATATAAATCAATTAACAAAATTATTACATGTGAGAACAAATTTCTGTATGATGATTTTGATTTTGTTAGAATCAAAACACCCAATTGGTATCCAGAAGAAAATGTGTTGTTTCAGATATATGTATTTCCAACGATCAATAATGCTTTCCAGTTGTAAAGACAGCTTTGAAAAGAAGGAACAAGTCATGTTTTGCTTTTTGTTCGTTTCCTTAGTTATTCTTTTTCTATCCACTTTCATTATGTTTATAAACATGAATGCTAAAAGAACCAAGAAATAAAACATTTCATTTGGAAAGAGACTTATTTGAAAACTCTGCGTTAGTGTTGAAGTAAACCATATACTCTGCTTCTTTTATAAATTTTTTTCTTTTCTTTCTTTTTTGACCTAACTGGAGGCTATATTTCTATTTTGCTATTGAAAAAACCCTGCAATCTGAAATTCTGAAAGAACTTAAAATTTAATAAGCATGAGAACAAAATTAGGGTAGCAATTGTGCACATTGAAAGTTGCCTCTCATACCCTGACTGAATCCTAGTAAGCATCAGTGGTAAACATTGCAATTATAACTGAGAGATGGCCAGGCTGTTATCCCAAGGCTTTATTTAATCTCTTCCAAGGCAAAGTCATGTACACTAGGCCTACTTGACTGTACAAATCTCCAGTTGATGCTGACATTAATAATACCAAGAAAGTTCAGTGCTGGGGTTGTAGCTTCATGCTTTAAAGTTTCCATACTCAGTGCCCTGGGTTCAATTCCCAGGATGGCAGGAGGACCAAGATGTAAACATTTTTAGGATTTAAAGGAGAAATGTACTGAAAAGAAAATGGTGACATATATGTTTGAATGTACAACCATACCACCTTGAACACGCTTGATCTTTTGTGAAATATATTTAAAATAAGATAATTGTCAGAAGGGGCCAGGGAGATGGCTCAGTAGAATAAGTGCTTCCTTGGCAAGCATAAGGGTCTGAGTTCAATCCCCCGTTCCGCCAAAAAAAATAAGATAATTGTCAGAAGGGGCCAGGGAGATGGCTCAGTAGAATAAGTGCTTCCTTGGCAAGCATAAGGGTCTGAGTTCAATCCCCCGTTCCGCCAAAAAAAAAATAAGATAATTGTCAGAAATGGATTCTTGTATTTAGATCATTGTATTCTTATGGCAATTGAGAATGATACAAAGGACATATTTTGAAGTGTGATCTTTGCTCTTTTCTAGCAATTTATTATCCACGTGACTTAGTCGCTTAGGTCTGAACTGTTTCTCAGTACATCCATTTATAAAGTGTGCCCTATGCCCTACAATCTTACTAGGCTCTAGATAATGGCCACAAATTCTAAAGCAAACTGAAGTCTTATTTTCCAGCAGTACAATGTTCTTAACTGAAATTTTGGACATGAATATAAATTCCCCACAGTAGGATTTCTAAAGCTGCTGTTTTAGCTATTGGTTTGCTTGCTTGTCTGCTTTTGTGGCCCTGGGGATGGAGTCAGGGACCTGCACCAGCTCCATTGCTACTCTGCCACCGAGCCACGTCTCCAGCCCAAGCTGATGTTTTGAATCCACTTTTTATCTTGGTGTTGAGAAGGGATTTCAGCATAAGAATGGGAATGATGGCCAAGCACAAAACAGCAGACACTTAACAGACTCCACCAGCAGCAGTTGATTAGTCAGTATACTCACAGCTTACGGAGACGGACAGCAATTCGCAACCAGCCACATGAAGGTTCTACTTTTACAACAGCTTTCAATGGAGGGGAATCATTAGTGATTTAAATTCTGTTGTGCTACTCTGGCATATTCCTAAATCAATTGCATTACTTTCTTCTCAAGAAACATTTTTATAAATATTTCATCTTGCTTTTCAGATTCACACTAATTTTTTAACAATGCATAGATTAAAAACTAAAAGTTTTTGTCTTAGCAAATTTTCTGATTCATGCTGCTTATTACATTGGTCTAAACTAGTCAGTCTGAGCCATCATTCTATCTGTTATTGTCCAGAGATTTTATTTTATTAATATATTTGGTACAGGGTCTCACTACACAGCTCAAACTCATAGTGATCCTCCTGTTTTCAGCCACTCTAGCACTGGGATTATGGGCATGTGCCACCATGCCCAGACTTGGTGGCCAGCTCAGCCCCAGGGTGGGGCTAGCATGGCATGTGGTACCAGGGATCAAACCCAGGTCCCTGTGCTTGCCTAAGCAGGCTCTTAGTCCACTGAGTTATCTTGTCCTCCCTGTCCAGAGATTTTAAATCCTGATATTTTGTCCATGCCTAGACTAGCATTCTGTTATATGGAAGTTTATTACAAAAACATTTTAAAAATTGGGCTCACACGTCACATTTTCTTTAACTAGATTTCACTTCCTGTGCATTTGCTATTACATGTTTGTAAGTGTTTCATCCAGAGGAAAGAGCTGATCAGCAGTATTCTTTAGAATGATGCCTCTATCTTTTTCAGTCTTCATAACAATATCATTTTCCTTTCTATTAAGTTTCATGTCATTATTTTTCTGTCCTGATTGTATCAGTTATATAATGGTGAATTCATTCTGTTATTTTATCCATACCTAAGTCATCTCTGAATCCACTTAGGTACTCACTACAACTTCCTCATTGAGTATGTTTGTGTCTTTTTTTAAAGTAATCTTAGGAAGATTAATACTTTGAAAAGCATAGCATTCTTGTTTGCAAAAATTGTCAATAATTTTCCTTTAAAGTTATAGCAAAATGTGTTTGCAAAAAAGAAGGTGGTCAAATGTGCTGGAATTATTGGAAACATACAGAATAATAGGCTGTCCTCTCATAGCTATGTGAAAATTATGCAAACGCACATGTGATTACCCTGAACAGTCAGAACACTAAGTTTTAGTCTCTGTTTTTGTATTTGCCTGAGATTCTCAATTAAAGCAAATGTTTAAATAAGGGTGATAGCTGTATTACTATGCAAGTATCCTCTGAGTAACACCCTGGATTTGAAGAAACTGGCCAGCTTCAATTTTCTATCCTTTTCTTGTCTCTTCTCCAGTGCCCTCTGCTGCTATGCATGCATTATAGTGGAAGGGAGGTACATTACGTTATGATACTAATTCTCACAAACCCATAGATAACAGAGGGTACCTAATCAATAGACTATTGAGAATCAAATAACTCAAGCAAAAATAAGTAATAGTATGATTTTGAAATCTTAGATGCCAAAAAGTAAGAAAAGATGACACAGACAGGACAGTCTCACTGCCAACCTAAGAGAGGAAGATCCAAGTTTTTGCTAAGCCTGAAAACAAAGTCTTTGGTACGTAATGTGTCACTTGCCAGGCAAGGAGCCCTGGCCTGTAATCACAGCACTCAAGAGGCTAAATCAAGAGGGTTGCCTCCTGTCTGAGGTCAGCTTGAGCTACACAGTGAGATCAAGGCAAGGTTATACTACATAGCAAGACTCAAAAACAAGTGAACAGAAAAAAAAAGAGATGGAAAATTTGAAGTATAAAATTAAATAACAATATCTGAGTAGGCTGATGAAACAAAGATGGGTAAATTGTGTTATCAGTTTCACTATCAATCTATCTCACATCCGTAGGTAACTAAATTAATTTAATTAATACCTGTGTGTTTTGTTGGCCCTCAACTTTCTTTTGTTGGACTGTTTAACCATTAGCTTTTATAACTCAGAATACTTCTTCCCATATTGCTCTTTAAATATTTGATTTAAGCTTTCATGTGTAACCAATATTTTTTTTTCATTCAGAGTCCAATAATCTTGATGTCTTAATTTCCCTTGTCATATGTTTTCATGAGCTCTGTGAATTCTTCTAATTTGATAGTATCCTTTTCATACCTAGGTATATAAGTTCAACAAATGTTAATATGGCACTATATATTTTCACTTCAGTTTTATGGTAATTCCTATCAACTGAGTAATACTATCAAGGACATTACCATGAGCAGTAATTATTTCTCTTCGAGGTAGTCTCAGGTTGGCATTAAATATATTTAACTAAAATAGTAACACATGCAAAAATGGGTCCTAGTGTTAGATAAGTTTATATTACTTGAGAATGAAAGTTTGCAATGTTTATTTTTATTAGTTAATTTTTGTAGAAAGACCCTATGTGTAGATCACTTCATTTGGATGGATATAGCTGTTTTAAAACCTTCTTCCCTACTTCTACACAGACAGCTAAGCAAAGATTTCCTTTAACATAAACGTCAAGCAGGCCAATTCCCTGAGAGTAGGCTTAAAAGTGCAATTTCTCATTTTACAACGAGAATAGCTGAAGGACACAGCTTATTAAAATAACATTATATTAAATTGAGAAGTTTAACTTAAAATTAACTTTTTTTCTATGTTCAGCTTAACCCAGGGTATATTTTAGCGATCACTGGTGTCGTGACCATGATTGAACACTTGAGCAGATTAATGACATCTATAATCACAACTATTCTTCTGGTAGCTAAACAGAGAACCAGACATTCTAAGTGCATTTGGAAATTTAAAACTTTTTTGTCCTATTTTGACACTTAAAATTAAATTTATGAAGATAATTGGCCGGGAATGAGAGAGACAAGAAATAAATACAGTGAAATTTTCTGGAGTTAAGATGAAACACAAGATTGAACACCATATGGCTTCTCTTATATGAAAAGCCCAATATATTATTTCATAATATATATTATGAAATATACATATTATATATTATATATAATGAAATAAGAAAGACAACA
>NW_004524685.1:9897927-9905375 GCF_000260255.1 Octodon degus | reverse complement strand
GCTTTAGACCACTGAGCCATCTCTCCAGCCCTGTTGATATTCTTTCAATCCATAAACAAGTGATGTCTTTCCTATTTTTTGTGTGTTTTTTTTTCAATTTCCTTTATCAAAATCTTTTGTACTGTTCTCCTCTTTTTGCTTTAAATCTTTTATTTACTTATTTATTTGGTACAGAGTCTCGCTAAGTAGCTTGAACTCGTAGTGACCCTCCTATCTCAGCCTCCTGAGCTCTGGGATTACTGGCGTGCGCCACCATGCCGGGTTTCAGCGGCCCACTCCTCGGGGGGCCAGCACAGCATGTGCTACTGGGCATCCAACCTGGGGCCTTTCACTTACCAGGCAGGAGCTTAGACCATCGAGCTATAATCCCGGCCCTTTTGTACTTTTTTTCTGAAAATATTAATTTCTTTCATTAAATTTATTCTTATTTTTATAACTAATTTGCATAAGGTTGTTTTCAGAATTCTTTCTCAACATTCTCATGTTTGGCATGAAACAAGGTTACTGATATTTATACGCTGACTTCGTATTTTACAATCTTCAGTAATTCTAACAGATTTTTAGTGCAGATTGGAGCCTTTTCTCCCCTGGTCTACAAATGTGGATACAGGGATAATTTGATTCTCTCTCTCTCTCTCTCTCTCTCTCTCTCTCTCTCTCTCTCTCTCTCTCTCTCCTCTCTCTCTTTCTCTCTCTCTGTCCTTAATCTGGCAAACACCTCCATTGCCATGTTGAATATGACGGGTGCACACAGACTCATGTATTTTTTTGTTAATGTATCAGTTATTTAATTAGTCTCTTAGTAAGAAATTTAGAACATTAACTTGTGAGGCTAAATTCCGTTTGTCAGAGCAAACACGGATCGCAGGTAGCCCCAGAGCTTTGAGTTTTGCTAAAATCTGTCAGTCCACCACTTTCTGATCCACCTTGCACAGCTCTGAAATCTGGCATCTCTCTTTCTCAGTGTTGAAGATTTCACCCTGCTGGTGTCTGGGCTTCCAAAGCCTCTTCCTTAAGTATCCATTAATGGGGTGTTTGGGGATTTTCATTTTGCTGATATCCATTTTTGTAGAGGTGGCAATGGCAAATTTCTAGTATGTTCTTCGTAGAGGAACACGATTAAGGCTAAGAGGCCCAGTCACAAGTAGCAAGCCACTGGCCAACTGCTTCAGGAAGACCACTCTCTTGCCTCTGCGATGCCCGGTGAGGATGATCAAGATGGTGCCAGGAGTGATGCTGGCTCAAAGTTTCCTCCCATGCTGACAGAAGGGTTTCTCGTCGCGGCTCAAGAGTTTTCAGGGTGCATCTTCAGTAGGGTAGTATCTAGGCGTTTTTTGAAGCTTAACCACTTGGGTTCCCCCATTCTTGTCCCCATTGACTGGTTTTGTGACCATAGCAAGAGCTTTCTCCTTCTTTTTCTCCTTAACCTTTGATTTAGCAGCTGTGCACTTTCTCTTATACAAGGCCTTTCTGGAATACATCGCAGATTGGGAGTATCTACCTATTCCTCTAACCAGGATGAGATTTTGGCTGCAGTTTGGCAGCCACTTCATGGACTGTTTTGCCTTCACCTTATCATTTTTACCAGTCCACTGGCAGAAGCCTTCTTGGCTTTGGGTTTTTTCTCTTTAGTGTCTGGCTTCTTAGTTTTTCACCTACCATCTTGCAATATGGGAAAGAGAACTAAGTTTCCGTCATGTCTTATTCTATGCCTTAAAGAAATGCTTTTGCTATTTCTTCTTTCAGTAAAATGACAACTTTTAGTTTGAAGTATTTGTCATTTATTGGTCTGAAGTACATTTCTGTGACGCTGAACTTTAATAAAGGTGAAATATGTAAATATTGTAGATGTAGTATAGGTTATTTTCTTCATCCTGTTCATATGATTTGTTACTTTTACAGGCTTGATTATAATCCCATCTTGTCAATGCTGCAATAAATATATTCCACCATGGTATAAAACCTCTTATTATGTGTTTGTGTTTAGATGTTACAATGTATGTGAGATGGATTTTGTTAAGCTTTGCATGTATGTCAGCCTGAGACTTGCCTGCAGTCTTCTTTTTTATTTGTTGTTTTAATGTCCTTGTCTGAGTTTTCTAACAGCATAATGCTAGCCTCATAGAATGAGTTGAACAAAGTTCCTTCTCTTTCAATTCTTCAAACAGTTTGAACAGAATTGATATTTTGTTTAGTGCTTTGATAAAAATGCATCAAAGAAGGAATCTAATCTTATTTTTTAATAATTATTATTATGGGGGAAATGTCCTGACACTAAATTTTGTCACTTGTACTTGGTTTGTTCAGGTTTTCTGTGTCCTTCGGCTCAATTTTGGTAGTTAACTGTGTCCAAAACTGTACTGCTTCCAGATTTTTCAATTTGTTGGCACATAATTGTTCTTAATTACCTTGATGATCTTTATTAATTTAGTTGTACCAGGTATAATATCTTTTTATACCTGATTTTAGTTAAATTCTCCTCTCCTTTGTTATAGTAACTAAACTTTTCTTATCTTTTCCTTGTAAAAACTTTTTGTTGTTCTTTTTTATTTGCAATATATCATTTACTTATACTCTGATCTTTTTATTTTATTCTATTCATTTTGTATTTGGCTCATTCCTTCTATTTTATTGATTTGCATCATTAGCATAATATTAGCATAATTAAGGTTAACATAGTTACTATTGTATCTATTTTTGCCAAATTGTTTATTATTTTTCTAACTTTATTCTAATATTTTACGATTATTATTTTCCTTTATTATCACATTCTTCTTCTTACCTTGATAATTAAACCTTTATAATGTAGTTGCTAGTAATTATCCTAGAGATTATCATATATATTACTGAATCTATTTCTTAAATAACTTAGAATCTCAAAGTTTTGTTTGTCTAGTGTTATGGTTACTTGAATATGTAATTGTTATCTAAGCTGAGACAACCATTTTTATAGCTAAGTATTATTATGTATTTTGCCATGATGTATTTATAGAGAATGGAAGATTTGTGATAAAATGACTTGAATTAAAGAAGTTTAACTTTCATAATTGGATGGTCTTTATCAAATAAATTAAAGGTCACAAGGAAATGCCTGATGTTTTCTTAGGATAAAGCAATTATGCTACGTGACTCTAATTTGGGAACTCTGCTTGAATTCTCCACTTGCTAGTCTAACCTGCAGGTATGTATTGAAATGTACAAGTTCAACTCTTATCAGAATTTTGAGTCTGATAATTTGCCCTTATTTCTCAGGACTCCTCACAAACATAAAAACACATTTTAAAGTCTCTCTCTGCTCATGTCTCTGTCTCTCTCTCTTTCTCTCTCCCTCTCTGTCTTTCTCTCTCTGTTTCTCTCTCATAGATAGATAGATAGATAGATAGATAGATAGATAGATAGACATTTCTAGTTTCTAGAGAATCATATATGTCTAATAGGTTATTTTATCTGAATTAAAAATTGCAGCATCTCCTAACTTTTCATAGTGACAATGAAAGGCAGAATAAAATTGAATGTCATTTTAAAAAGATGCAGCGATAGAAAATTCTTTCAACTTAATACAGGTACTCTTCAACTTCCAATGGAGTTATGTCCAGATAAAACATTTGTAAGTTGAAAATATAAAGCAGTGTCTATCTATACACCTATCCTGTTGGGCATCATAACTTACTCTATATGTATGATAAAAGTTATTAACTTAACGTCTCCTAATTTTTATATTCTATACCATATAGTGCAAAATCATTTTCACTTTAATCATAAAAATGTGTTCACAACCTTTAGTTTAGTCAATGAAATATAGAGCGTATTCCAACTTTATAGAACAAATAATGTAGATATTGGAAAACATTTATGGAAATATAAAGATAATAAATGTATGTTCATAGTCATATCAGTATGTTTCTATTCCTCCATATACTTGCAAATTTTCCACGTTGAAGTTATAAATGTTTTCTTTTTATCTTGGATTTTCTTTCTTTTCTTTTTTTAAAAAAAGGAATTAAAAATAATTTTAAAAAAGAAACCATACAGAATTCCATTAAACAAGATAATAGGAAACCAACAATAGTTGTTATATTGTATATTGTTGTCCTCAAACTAGTTTTTCAGATTACCAGATGTGAGCATGCAAAATTGTTCAAAAAAATTAAAAGGAAGCTGGTCTATTGAAAGCCTCACATTTTAAGTATGCTCAGAGCCCTTCATTTATCTACAGTTAGACAACATGACCTAACCCAGAGCCATAGTAGAGCGGTAAACACTTCATGCAGTTTATTTAGTAGCTGTCCAAATAATGAGGAAAGCACCCTAGAGGACATTCCTGGCTGACCCTTATGATTCAGGGCCGACTCTGGGCTTGTGTTCTGGCCACATCCCAGCATCAGGAGAAAGATCTCTATCACATTCCCCAGGCCCGGAAGAACACAAAAGTCGGAGCTGAATTTTCTACTGAAGATAGATTCATTTTACACTTTATTAAGTTCAACAATAACAAGTTGAACTATCATGAATTGCAAAATGTTTTAGGAAAAATGTTAATAAAAGATTGAACAAAGCTGAACAGTAATTACTGAACTTGAATATTAGTTTGCATAAAATATCCATACAAGAATATGAAAAAATAAAAACAATCACCTGTAAAAATATCATAAACATGTCAAATATAGTAAATGTCACGTATATGCTATATATATGATTTCCAGAGAAAAAGAAAAGAGATAAAGAACCATGAATATATAACTACTTCCATAGTTCAAATTGCGTACACCTCAATGAAATAATATTTATAAAATCTTATGGAGTATATTGCATGTTATGATTAAAATTAATGAAAACTAGAATAATATAATTCAAGTATTAATGAAATGGAGAAATGATACCCCAAAGTACCATTACCAAATGAGAAAAGGAGAAAAGTAGCAACTTACATTTTATTTCATAAGGTGAAGTTTGGTTAATTCAGTCTAGTGAGATTTTTATTTCTTAAGGAAAATATTGGATAACCAAAGCTAATTAATCAAAAGAAAAAAATGATGGAGAGATGAGAGATTAAAGCACAGACACAAATTAGAGAAAAATGTTAAGATATTAAAAATGTATTAAATATAGTAAATAAAAAATTAGTGCTCTGATTTTTTTAATAAAAAATCACATTTCAAAATGGGTAAAGACAGCATAAGTGTTATAAATGTGGAGTGAATAGGAAACAAAAATATTTTTGTAAATAGCACCCCAAACTACTGTTGCTAACATTTAAAAAAAATGTACTAGTTCCTTAGGCTATAAAGAGTTCATTAGGTAGAATGGATTAGTAGTCACCATTCTTATAGTGTGGACAAAATATCTTATGCCTACAAATTAAAAAGCAAGAGGTTGATTTTGGCTTTCACTTCAACAGGTTCAGCCCAAGGTTAGTTGGCTCCAATGCACAAATATGCTGTAGATACACAGCAGAAGAAAATGTTCTTTTCATGATGGCCAAATGCCAGGCTGGAGAGGGTCACGGAGACAGGATCCATCCTTCAATTGTGAATTACATTCTCTAACTAAGCCTCCCTTTAATTGCACACCTGTGAATTCACCAGTGTACTAATTCACTGATGATTATAGAGCTTTTATGATCCAATTACCTTTCCAAAGCCCTTTTTGTGGATGTCTGAAACATTTATTGGTGTTTTAGCTCTAAGCCACACAATTCCTCCCTCCCCTATACTCCAAAAGTCTCACTTTCTTCTTCTTCTTCTTCTTCTTCTTCTTCTTCTTCTTCTTCTTCTTCTTCTTCTTCTTCTTCTTCTTCTTCTTCTTCTTCTTCTTCTTCTTTCTTCTTCTTTCTTCTTCTTTCTTCTTTCTTCTTCTTCCTTTTGCATTTTATGGAAGGGTCTATAGAGTATTCAGGGTCTCACTGTGTAGATTGGACTCACAGTGACCCACCTGTTTGCAGTCTCCCAAGACCTGGGATTAGAGGTGTGCGCCTCCATGCCCAGTCTCAATTGCCATCTCAGTGTGTCCCTGGGGGTGGGGCCAGCAAGACAGGCCTGAGGATTGAACCCCAGGCTCCTGCACCTGCTTGCAGGTATTTTAATCCACTGAGATATTTGGCCAGTCCTTCACTTCCATCTTCTTACTAAAAATCTATTTAGTTAATCTCTAAGAGTTGCCAAAATCTTAACTGTCCAAGCACTACTCAGAAGTCCTGTTTCTATGGCTTCTTTGAGGGCTGCAAAGATAGCTCAGTGGTCTAAGCTCCTGACTTGCAGTGCAAGAACCTGATTTCCATCCCTGGTTCTGCACCCCATGCTGGGCATGGAATTCCAGGCACACCATACCAGCTATGGACACTAGCTATGAGCCACCAGCTATGGGTGTGGTGTTGCACAACTGTAATTTCAGCACTGGAGAAGCTGAGACAGGTGGGTCATGATGAGTTCAAGCTACAGAGAAAGACCCTATAAAAATGAATAAATAAATAAAACTGTTGCTGTTTTTTTTTTTTTTTTTGTTTTTTTTTTTAGACTAAGATTTCTTTGAGATACAAGCCAAACTCTTAGCTATGAGCCCAAAGACCTAATGAACTCTTTATAGCTTAAGGAGCTAGTACACTTTTTTAAATGTTAGCATCAGTAGTTTGGGGTGTTATTTACAGAAACCAAAAATTTAAATACCTTCAACACGTGTTGGCACAGGGCACACATTTCCATGGTAAAATGGAGGAAAGAAATAGCAAAACTAAAATGTTCAGCAGAGTGAACAGTGAATTCCATAGCTCCAGATCCATTATCTGATGTATAAGGCAGAAAGATGTGAGTTCCAGAGGTCTTTGGTTGTCTTGCCTCAATTCCCTTGCTAGGTGCAGCTTGTATGACTGCTTTCATAGACTGATCCTGCCCTGGGCTGTAGTACTCTTTTGAAGATTTCCAGTGTTCTCTGAGTCTCCAGTTTTCTGGAGTCTCCACAGCAGCTTTGGCGTCATACTCAGAGTCTTACACACTACCTCTCAGGGCACAACGGCAGGCCTCCTTGCTGCCTGAAGCTCTCTTTTCCAAGCTTTTAAACAGTCTACATATTTATGACCTTGACTCTTGAGATGTATGGGGCCAAGTCAATTTCTGAGCAATCTTCCAACCAACCTTCCTATTTTCTGGGTGTAATGTAGTTCGCTTGTTCTAGTGGTCCTAGTCTCTTTATCAACCATCCTCTTCAGCCCCAAATTTACAGGTACATTTTTGAGGACTAAGCTGCAAAATTTTTACACCTTTTTACTCTGCTTTTTTTCCTTTGTTACTGAAAATCTGGCTAAAAAGAGGCAACACTACCCATCCTGTGACCTAAAGATTGTCTGCTATAGAAATTTTGAAATGACATTTGAAACACTGAAGTTTCCTCCACCAGATCAATCAGTCTGCCATGTTTCAATTTAGTTTCACATGTAGTCTTAAATATAATGTAGA
>NW_004524685.1:9895730-9897407 GCF_000260255.1 Octodon degus | reverse complement strand
AGAGAGAGAGAGAGAGAGAGAGAGAGAGAGAGAGAGAGAGAGAGAGAGAGAGAGAGAGAAGCTGTGAGGACAAGAATGCACCATTCCATGTGAGGTGTGTGGTGAATCGCTTCCTCCAACCAGCCCTTTCTCCTAACGGTGCACTCAGCTCTGAACTCAGCTGTAAGGGAGGTCAGAGGCAGAGACCCGCCAAGACCAGCAGGCTCATGGAAATACATCCCAGCGTGGAATTTACTGTGCTGTGTGCAGGCAGACAGAGTGTGAAAAGAAGACTCTAAGGAATAAGGAGGAGCGGGGCCCTATTATAGACATTTAAAGAAGGCAAAGGACATGAGTTGGGGAGATTTGAGTAAATGTCTGTGGTGAAAGTCTTCTGGCAGTGCTACATCTCAGTGGGCAATGTCCTTGAAATGTCTAGTGTAAATCCACTGCTATCTCTAGAAGCCCCAACACCTGCAAGACTCCTTGTCTTATCTTATGGCTTTTATGACATCCTGTGTCTGCAGATGACAGCCCTGGAGCTGAGCTGAGATCCCTGCTGAGAATAGCGCCTCAGCTGCAAACATGTTGGGGGCTGGGAGAGTCAGATTCTGCTTCATCTCAATAGTGTTGTGGGCTAATCTACTGATGAGGTGACTACTCCTGTGACCCAGTCATCTTCCCAAAGCCTCACTCTGAAAACATGAAACTTTTGCAGTAATTTTTAGACCCAAACTATGTCATGCTTTTTGACAAAGATTTTGTCTTGTTTATAATTGGTTTTGAATTTTTAAATAATGGCATGGGTATATACAATTCACTTGAATAATGCATAGGATTTTATAAACTGCAGGAGGGCATTATCATTCTCAGAACAATCTTTTGTAGCAGTGAGAAAAAAATTTATAATTTTATTTTTATAAATGGGATAAAAACAAAACATAAAAATGTGAACTGTTCAAGACTGCACAGCCAGAAGCGAAAGCGCCATTTAAATTGCTGAACACCTACCTTTTCCACTATTTCTTTCTTTTTTATTTTATTTTATGTATTTAGTACAGGGTCTACAGAGTCTCCCCACACAGATGGGATTGGTAGCGAATCTTCTGTTTTTAGCCTCCCAAGCACTGGGATGATAGGGAGATATAATCCTAGTCTCAGTCATCATCTCAGTGCACCCTGGGGGCACGAATTGAACCCTGGTCCCGGAGCCTGCCTAAGCAGAGCTATCTGGCCTGCCCTTCCACTGTTTCTGAAATAACTTCTTGTGAAATGGAATTGCAGTTTGTATTTTTACTTAGCCTCCGGATTTTACTAATTTTAAATATTTTGAGACCATTCAGTTGAAGACAATTGAATACATGTCTAATTGTTTCATTTCCTTATATGATCATAATGAATGTCTATTAAACGCCATCAGGATTGTCTAGGAGATTGACAGGAATAAAAAAATGAGATCTAAAACAGAATAAGCTAGTTCTTTCTCATTTGGTAGGAAGAGTCATGACCTTTCTGTAGGAAAAAAATTAAAATAAAAATCTTTACCCACAGACAAAAACCAAGGAATTTGGATTTTTTTACATGTGATCAAAGAGGGTCAGAGCATTAATGGTAATCAAGTACTATGTGCTCTTTTGCAATAAGCTAGAAAACAACCATCCAAGATATTCTGCCAGGTACTGGGTACTAATTCTTAGA
>NW_004524685.1:9893077-9895585 GCF_000260255.1 Octodon degus | reverse complement strand
ACACACACACAGAGGCACACACACACAGAACTAAAAGAAAATGTAGACATGGACAGCATTCTTGTAAAACTTCAGTCTAGGGGGAAAAGGGAATAGTTCAACAAGTGAAAAAAGTTTTTTTACAAAGAGTGATTAAAAATGATACTATTATACTTTAAAATAGCACCTTAAAAATAATATTTTATCATTTCTCTCATATTCTGGAATTTTGATTTCTTTACTTCCTCTATAATTTGTCTATTTCTGTGATGATATCTCATTTAAATTTTCCGCCCACCTTGCTAGAGACATATTAAACTTACATTAAAAAACAAGGAAACTGACACTCTGAATTACAAACACCAATGAATTTTAAATCTAATATAATTAGATTACTATAATTTATAAAACTTACTAGCTTATTTCTACAAGTGCAATTTGTACTCTAGCACCTATTTGTGATTTCAAAATCTAAGTTCTTTATGTATAGTGAAAGATTTTTCTGCTTGACTGGTGCTGTAACCTGGTTCATGGCTTTCCACATGGCATTTTCAGGTTATAATCTGAATTTGCAGTGATTAACTAGCTCCTTTTAAAGAAAAGCAACAACAGTGTTACATTCCTTTGTTTTATATTTTTTTCTCATATCCAAAAAATTAACTGGAGAGGTTTTTTAAATTATGTAGACCATCTTTATAATAAACACAAAGCATATTAAAATTATCATGATATCAATTCTATGTTTCACATCTTTTTTATGCATTTAGTACAGGGTCTATAGGTCTTATCACACGAGTCAGACTCATAGTGATCCTCCTGTTTTCAGCCTCCCAAGTACTGTGATTACCCACATGAGCCACCACACCCAGCCTCAGTTGCTGTCTCAGCGTACCCTGGGAGTATGGCTGGCACGGTGGGCCAAGGATCGAACTCCGGTCCCTGCGTTTGCCTAAGCAGGTGCTTCCATCCGCTGGGCAAACTAGCCAGCATGAAATCAATTCAAGTGTTTGAACTACACATGAAAACACAATTCAGAGTAATTAGATGAGTTATGATTTTTCTACATAAGAATATATTATTCTTTGCTTAAAATAAAATCACCATTAAAATAATCTATAGAAACAATTATGAATAAGTAAGCATGAGTTATTTCTGTTTTGTGATGCTCATTGTATAATTTCTGCAACATTTATATTGACAATTTTGGATTTAAGTGACACTGAAATAACAGTATGTGACACATTTGTAATAATGCACTCAGTATCACAATCATATTCAAAACTCTGGATTTTCCAACTCCTGCTGAAAACCTGGAATAGTCCCCTGCTACCTGACAAGACACCCCATACACAACAAATATCACACTGGATCAATTGCCCTTGAAAAGGTGATAATACTGGGAAAGGAATCAACATGTATGTTTAAAAATAGATACAGCACAATGAATTTTAAAGACAAATTTAACTCCTGGACAGTGCCTGAAAGATGACAGCGTCAAATCAGAAAGATTTCTCAGATGAATGAGACAGTGTGATCAGTACTATGGGCACCGTGACATTTCTACTCTGCTAAGCCTCTTCCTGTACCAAGGCTTGACCCTGGCACAGAAATGATTTTAGCGCAAGGAAGCACGGAGTCTGGAAAATAGTTTTACTCACAATAGCATGGAATTGATGCTTTCTTTCTTCTTTTGAAAACAAAAATCTGGCAGGGGTGAGTCTGTGTGTCCCAGAATTGGCAAAGATTTTTTGCCTTCTGCTTGTGGCACAAGACAGAATTCTCAGTGGAGCACTTGATCAGCCACGTGTGGGAACTGCGAATGCCTGGGTTGCCTTGCTGGGGACAGGACTCTATCTGTTAGGGATGCACACGGTGACTGTGAGTTTTGCCAGCAGGAGTCTTAAAAAACAAAACAAAACAAAACAAGAAAACTTGACAAAGGTAATTCACAGTGGGCAGAATGCACACATCTGTAAAGCGGAGGAGGCACAGCGTTCCTGCTTCCACCCGGAGCACTTTCAGAGAATATGAAAATGCTACTCTGGATTGTAAGAAGCAGGGCGGGGTGAATTCCACAAGGAGGGAAAATAACCCAAAATGGCTATCCACACTACGCTAGTCAAGTTCCTGGAGTCTGGGTTTCATCTTTGCTTCTTCCTTGTGAACAATTGGATGTTTCTTAGTGGGTGAGTCTCAGGGCAGGGGCTATATTGAGTAATCCAGTGTCGGAGGATGAAATACTTTGAAATATAAAGTGAGTGGTTGCAGGGAGTGAGCACTCACCTGGGCAAAGAAAGAGTTCTGCATGTCTTTCAATACATATAAGCCATAGTTGCCTCTTCCAGAGCTCTGAAATACATGATGGGCCATTTCACGCATTAAAACCTCTTATTTTATAATTTGAAAGGTTCATATTCATTGTAAAGAATAAGCTTCATCTTTCTTTTCCATCCTAATACTTTCCAAACCAGCAATGACTTAGATATTACTCAAATACTTATGCTTAAAAGATGAAAATAGGCTCATTCT
>NW_004524685.1:9881463-9886452 GCF_000260255.1 Octodon degus | reverse complement strand
TGACATTGCCAGTGAAGTGGAAGACCCAATACTATTATGGACTACTGGACTCTTTTAGAATATTTTCCTGAGTTAACACACCTATAATATTCAAATAACAGAACTTAATAAAAAAAAGTGATACAGATGAATGTCCAGTTTGTATCTGTGTATTCAAAATGGTTAGGATAGATATACAGTTGCATTCTTTAATGAATAGAGGGATTTGTTCCAATAGTGTTTGTAAATAGGATATCAAGTCTGCATCTTGTATAGCAATCAACCACTAGGAAGAATGTATGCAATGTGTTAATTATTGAAACTGTCCTACCAATTTGGTTTGAAACTGTCTCAGTGCTATTTGCTTGTCAATAAAATTATGGGAAAAATAGATGAAAATAGGAACAACTAACTCAAAGTAGGGTTTTGGTCTTGTCTGATAAGTAGAAACTTGGAGTGATTTAGCCCTGTAGCTTTTGAATAGGACATAACAAATATGATATACTGTTCTTTCTTTTTTTTTTTTTTTTTTGAAAAACAAGAGCTTCATTATTCATGTATTCATTTAGCACATACTATTGTGGATTTTGGTCTTCTATGTTTTGCATGCTTCTAATACAAAATCAAGTACGAATGTCATTAAAATTTTAAAAAAGTATTATGAAACCTATCAACCACCTGACATTTAATTTAAATCAGACCTGCCATTCATTTTTAATAACATTTATGAATCTCTGAGGTGGAAGAAATCAATATGTGTTTTAGAAAAACAAAATCAGCAGGAAGTAGAAGACCCTCAGCACTACCTTGATTTTCCTTTTGGAAAAGCAGCAAACAATGTTTTTCTGTGGTTCCTGTTATCTAAATTCTCCTAAATTCCTTCAGTCATCCAGTGATGCACTGTTAGAGCACACTTACTTTTTTTAATAAAAAGCTAAAACCTTCAAAGTGATTGTTCGCTGTGATCCCTTCATGTCTCCTCCTTCTTCTCTATCTGTCTCTTTGTGCATTTGATTACTTGAAAAGACAAACAAATGTACATGAAACAGACTCTGCTTCTTTTGTTTTTCCAAGCCTAACAGGAATCAAGGAAGGAGACGACCACGGAGTGCAGAGAGCATCTGTCAGAGAGAGAGAGAGGGGCAATGGAAAGAGCTGTGGGGCACGCAGATGGAAAGGGTGGTGGGCAAGGGAGGTGCTGGATGGAGAAAGTGGTTCGAAGTATGCTGAGGCCTGAGGGGGATATGCGTGGGCACCGATGGATAGGGACAGATTGTTTTTTTTTAATCTCAAATCAGCATGACACTGATTGCTGTAACTATGAAAAAGCAGATTTGGGAGGAAAATGTGTCATTTCTCTGATTCCACTGAAAGCATTCCCAAGTGTATATAATAAATTGTTAACACATCAGTTATCAAATAATAGAAGTTCTGGGATTAGTAGGAATACATACAGCAGAGTTCTACATAGCCCTCAACACATATCACTGTCATCATTAAATATTCAGTCTTTTTCAAGGAGATGCCGACACTATTCCTATGTGCAGTGTGTACTGTTCTGCTGGCCATGTACCTTATCTAGTCTTGTTATCCCACCTCATCATAGTCAGTGGTAGTTCAAATCCTTCTTAGTTCTGAGGGACTGCCCTGTCCATAGTGATTTCTAGCAGCCCTACTGGCTTCTGCACACTCACTCAGCAGCACCTTATTCTCAGGGATATAAAGTCTTTGGAAGTGGTCAACTGCTCCTTGCAAGGACGCAAACTCTTGCTCCTTGAATCACTTGCCCACACACTGAGCTACTGCGCTACCTCTGCACTAATGAACTGTTTTATTTCCTGAGGAAACACAATAATTTGCTGCTTTGCTCTTACTGCTTCTTGTGCTTTCTTATCTTTCTCCAGTAAACTCTTTATTCAGTTCAAAACAAATGCCACTTCCTGTGAAATGTCTGACATCCCCAAATATTGTCACTTTCATTTCAGTACTCTTAAAGAAGTTTCTACTTATACATATTTCATATTTCCATAATAATAATTTGTGCAAACATAAATTATCCCCATAATAATGCAAAGTACTGAAGGACTTAAAATGTACAATTCTTTCTTCCATCTGTATTAGTTGTAAAGATATCATATCTCTACCTATTTGGCATTTGAGGCAATGTTCAATTTAGAATTGACAAAAATAATGAAGAAACAAAGACTGGTCAAAAACTTGAAGAAAATTAGAAAATTGAGAAAATTATTTAAATTCATAGGGAAACTTACTTTAAAACACAGAAAACAAAAACAAATATATATATATATATGTATATATATATATATGTAGATAGATAGATAGATAGATAGATAGATAGATAGATTGATAGATAGATAGATAACAATTGTCATGCAACTATTGGAAGTCTAAGTATGAGACAAAACTCTGGCTTTCTTATTTTTGTTTAATCTTTTCAAGGTTTTATATCCATAATAAACTATACAGGAACTCAAATATACTTTCCGTATTACTTATTTTTTTTAACAGATTGTCTTCAATCTTAGCAATGACAATGAATAAAAGAAATTTGAGAGTAGTAGAGTGATTATTTTCAACAAGGAGAAATTAAATCAGATTTTACAGATGCATTTACAAATTCATTAATATTGTTATATTCTTCAAAACTCATGCTGCAGATGATTTCAGTAAGAAGCACAGAGCTCCCGGGACGTGTCGTATCTGTTTCGGTGGAGCATTGAAATTCTCGGGCAGTTCTCACGTATTTATACATGGCTGGGACAATCAAGCTAGTCCGTCCCTTAGGTGCAGTTGTTTGCCAATAACATGATGTAAGAAAACCAATGGAATCATGTTTCCAGTGTGGAATACATTCAGAAGTTCTTGGCAGATCTGAAGAAAATACCAAGATTAAGTATTTCTGTATCTGTCTGAGAATAAATCTATCTTTTCTAGTCTACTCAGGTTCAGCACACAGAAACAGAGATATAAATGTGGTCTCCAGTTCATCAATATCATTGCACTCCTGCTAATAGGCAAGATTCATCCTCTTAGCTAGTCCCACCTCAACAGCATCCTAATGTGTAATTTTTAAGTTAACTATAATGTGTAAATGAGTTATTTACAAATAACAATGCTGTACTCAATTAGCTTACTGGTTCCTGGAGCACAAAACCCCCTCTTGGAAATCAGTAGGTTGACACTAGGAGTTTTTAGCACATGTTCTACTCTAAGTTGGTGTTCACACTGGGCAGGTTTTCCAGACTGTGCCTTAGGCTTGTTTCATGTGATGGTGTCCCTCTCCTAAATTATCCTCTCCTTATACTTAACTAATGACCAGAAAAGAGGGCAATAGTCTTTCAGAGATATTCCTGAGATCCAGGGCTCTACAGTTGCACACATCAAAATATGACTTCCATAGTCTATAAGTCATATTGCCATCCCATGCTAATCCAAACTGCAAAGAGTCTTGGAAATATAATTTAGTTCTGAGACAGAGAGAAAAACAAGTTGGGTAAATGCACAGCTTTCTCAGACACAAGTGTTAGGAATACCAGGCTTATTATACTTTTAATTTAGGTAAATCTATATCTATTTCTATATCTATATCTCTATGCAAGCACTTTGGGATATCTCTTCATGCATTTTTCTCATTTTATTACCAGTCTGCTCTACTTTGGTGTTATTAATGTTATCAGTATAGTCACATTTCTGCAGGTACTTCCTGTGTGTATCTCATTCTGTGTTGATCTTTGCTCTTCTGGTGAATATCATGCCTTATCTTTCCTGGTTGTCCTTGATGGTAGCACTTTTCTTAGCAACTGCAGTAGTTGAGAGACATTTCCTCATCCTACTGTTTAGATTACCAAAATATTTATTAGAGCTCACTATAAAAATAGAATTGACACCCAAATATTGAGAAGGGTAGAGTTATGGGTGAGCCTCAAAAATCAATGAAACCCAGAACTACAAACCCACCAGGGTTTGCCTCTAAATCTCATCTTTTCTTTTGTTAGTTCACTCCAGAACAGCTGGCCAAATATGTTAACAAATGTTTTTACATCTTAGGAAATACAGCACTGGAGATTAATCTTTCTCATTTCAATTAAAAAATTCCACTTGGTTTAGTCATACACCCAAGTCTGGGACAGTCTAGGGTTTCAGGTAGGAAGGTCATATAGATCAGTAGCAGCTATTTTGGGATGGCCATACTTCTGCAAGCATGTGGGACAGTTTCCAGAAGAGACGAGGTAGCAGGAAAAGGCAAAGCTATGGAGTTGGAGCTGCTTACTTGCAGAAATAAGTAATATTCAGAGGAACGAGGACACACTACTTCTGCAGAATTTCTAACATTCCTTCAGCAATTTCTCACTCCAGTTTTTATATTGCAAACTTACCGGGAGCCTGCTCTTAGTTAGCAGATGGATCCATGGGTTTATTTCCTGCTTTCTTGCCCCTTCTTATTTGCTATTGTGATATATTTCCATTTCTATTTTCTCCTTAGGTTATACCTGTTATATCTCTGAATGTCCATGAAATACATAATATTTTACTGATTTTCAATACTATCTTACAGTATCTCTGGCATTATTGGACAAGGCTGAAATCTCTCCTAAAACATATCCTTATGGGTGGGCCTTCGAAGATTTGTGATTATGACCATATGCGATGCATGTTAGACAGTGTAACTTATTGTAACCTCATTATGCATATAAGTGTGTATGGTACGGACTCACATCTGTATATTCATATTGATGTGTGTATTTATATAATAAAATAAAAAGTTTTTGTAAAATACTTGTTATTATACTGTATAATGTAGTGCCTTTATTTGATTTGTATAGTTTGACCACAAACATCTGAATGTAATCTACAACTTTGTGCTCTAAGTTAGGGTACTTTTACTTCCTAGCATCTGATCATTTAAACTATGTGGGGAACACTACCTAACATCATCTGTTATCACCTTAATTGTTGCTAAACATGCATACCCAACATCACCTGGATCAC
>NW_004524685.1:9875875-9877523 GCF_000260255.1 Octodon degus | reverse complement strand
TGGGTTGTGCCACTTAAAAATCTAACCAGTGTTCACACTATCACACTGGGAGCCAAGCTTGCAGTGCATGGACTCTTAGAGAACAAATCATAGCCTCTAAGGATCCAGTATTCACTTCTCAGGGTTGCAGAAAAAAATGCTATTCCAAAACTGAACAGAGGGTATCAGAGACTCTTTCCATCCTTACCTGATAGTTTCTACTTAGAGAAGGGAAATGCTAAGAAGAGTGTTGTGTACTGACAGTATAAAAAAAAGGAACTGAGGAGGAGAAAGAAAAACCAATAACCTCAGTTAAAGGATAAAGTTGAGGGGAAGAGATACAGGGAAAGATCTAAATTCTTCACTGAAGGCCAATTACAGAAAAGTGCAGAAGGGTTACAATATATGCATTGAATAGGAAGAGAATGGCAAAGCATGCTGGTTTAGAAGGAATACAACACTTAAGAAAGACAAAGGAAAGAAAGAATGAAGGATAAGAAAAAGAAAGAAAGAAAAAGGAAGGAAGGAACAAAGGGAAGAAAGAAGGGAGGGAGGAAGGGAGTCAGGGAGCAAGGGAGGGAGGAAGGGAGGAAAGGAGGGAGAAAGACAAGAGAAAGAAATGACCATGGATAGGTCCAAAAGGAGCACCGTGGTACACCACCCAATGACGGTCCAACAAGATATCTAGGTCCAATCTTCACAACTCTTTAAGGAAGCCACCCCAAGCTGGAGGGCTTTCTCTAGGAGCACAGCATGTATGGAGAATACACGAAGACAGTGGAGGCAGAGAAGCAGGCCATGCAATCATCAAGATCATTGTATGTGTCTTTAGATGGGCCCCACAGCAACGGCCTATCAATTTAAACAGACTTTCCCGATACTAAAAGTTCAACTACACAGAGAATGATTATGTTTGATGGGATGCTTTGGCATAGCACAATTTATATATTTAAAGTGTAGAAAATATTAGTAATATTTGTGACATTTTAATAAAAAAAATGCCTCTGATGGAAACTTCTGTTATAGTATTGTGCACTCCAAAACATACCTAAATTAACCTCTGTATAAAATTTAAGAAAAAATCACTGCTTAAATTGCAGGGAGACAAGGCCAGTTTTTTTCATTATTTTTTTGTAGCAAGTTTTTACATGGCTGGGGAATTTCTTTCTTTCTTTTTAGAGGTTTTCAGGCACTGACGTCCTTCCAGGACAGTTTGCTGCTTTATGAATTCTTGGTTATAACTGATATGGCTCCTGAGTTTTGTGTCAGTTAGAATTGCTAAGTCCATTTAATTTTTTCTATATATCTTACAATAGGATTTTGTTTATGAATATTTAGGTATGGATTTTATTTTAAGACATGTGTTCAATTTTCACAATTTGTTTTTACCAGGGCAATTTTTAATCTCTGTCCCCTTTATAAGTGTAAATAAAGTCTTTGTCACTCACTAGACCCTACATATCTGTGATATCTCCTCTTTCTTTCTGTTTGTTTCAAATTCTTTCAACAATTATAAATATCTGAGACCTTTGCTCCTAAGCTTATGATGCTCACAGTCTGGTTTTAGTCTTCTCAAAGGCTGGTCTAATTTTTAATACATGAGCTCATTAATGAGTGTTTGACCAGAGTACTTACTTTGCCTTTATTCCTCATGTTGGCTGTTACTGCT
>NW_004524685.1:9863873-9875775 GCF_000260255.1 Octodon degus | reverse complement strand
CAACTAAAGAGATGATTTTTCACCAATTCAGGTGATGACAGATGTTTTTTGCTCTGGTCACTCTGCCTGGAATGCCTGGTGTCTTCCACCTCTTCTCTGGAGAAAATCTGATTGCATCCAGTTCTGAATAAACTTATTTTTACTAAAGAATTATTTGAAAATCATCAAGGCAAATGTAACTACTCCTTCCTGGAGATTATGGGGTACAAACATTCTATGTCATGTTTTTGGTTTATATTACTGCCAGTGCTTTTTAGGACATGCGGTTTGGGAGTTTTAGATAGGTATCTGCTGTTGAAAGGAAGATTTAATGCCATTTTTATTTTTACTTAGACAAGCAATGTCAAGTACAGAAAGAACTTCATTCCAAGGTTATTTATTAGCACTTTGGCTATCTATGGTCATGTGTTTCTTGTGAATAAAGACCAAACTGATACTGTTCCATTTCCATCCTGGAAGGTAGAAAACTTTGCTTTGTCTTACAGTTGGTGATGGAATAGCTCTATCTATCTATCTATCGATCGATCGATCGATCAACCAATCTATCGATCTTTCTATCATCTATCTATCTGGAGGGCAGGGCTGGCATAGCTAAGCCAGCCTAAGCAGGAACTTTAGAGCACTGAGCTATCTAGCCAACATATGATTTTTAGAAAGCAGCTTTTATTGTTTATTTATATTTTTCCAGGTCTTTGTCATCTTCCAGTAGTATCTGTGGCTATCAAAAGTAATTAAAATTAAGTAAAATGAAGAATTTATTTTCTCTTTTCAACTAGCTACATTTCAAGTGCACAACAGCCACAGATGGCTCGTGACTATGACATAAATGCAGAAAAGATCTTAGGAGTTTTTGAGAGGAATTTGACTTAAAATAAAAACAAACGCTGACTGTTGTCTGTATTCTCTGGATCAATTTAATGTAACTTTATTCTATTTTATTCCCTCTCAATTTTCTTAGTTAACATGAAAATTAAAGTCTTAAATCTGACCAAAATTTCAACTGTTCTTATAAGTTTCTCTTGATGTGTCTAGTATTTATTCCAATAGTTGAGGCAGTGTGATCTTAAAAAGAAAAGAAAATAGCTTTCTAAATTTGATTAAATATTTGATTAATTCTGATTGACCTGCAGTGGCCAGTGGCAATAAGTCAACAGAAACATGATGAACACAAATGAAGTTCTTTGCTGTATCTACACACTTGGGTGAACGTTGCTCATTCGTTCTTTTATCAAACTTGCACTGGTCAGGACTATGGCGGACAGCAACGCAGACCCAGGGACTACAGAAAAATGTCATCAAGCTAGCCAGGCATGGTGGCACCTGCCTGTGATCTCCATACTCTGAGAAACTGAGGTAAGAGAACCAAAAGTTAGCGCTCAATGTTGGTGGTTTAGTGAGACTCTGTCTCTAAAATGAAAAATAAAGAAGAGCTGGAGGTCACATAGTAGGTACCAGATTAAAATCACTGCACTGGGGTCAATTTCCAGAAAAAAAAAAAAAAAAAACAGGGTCAGCCTAATAGCTCAGCAGATTGAAGCTCCTGCTTAGGCAGAGGCTGGGGTTCAATCCATCGCTTGCTGTGCCAACCCTGCCCCTGCAGTGTGCTAAAATAGCCATTGAGATTGAGCATGGTGGAGCAAGCCTGTAATCCCAGTGCTTGGGAGGTTGGAAACAAGAAGATCACCATGAATCTGCTCTATGTACTGAGAGCACGTAGACCCTGTAGACCCTGAACTAAATAATACAAAAAGGAAAAAATATATATCATCTAATCTTATTAGTTCTAGGTGTTCCCAGAACATACAATCCATGGAAATAATATTTTCATTGGCTCTGTACATTGTTGTATCTTTGGCATCATCCTGCACATAATAAACACCTCCAAGATGCATTTTTGAAAAAATGAATTTAGGCTTCCCTCCCGAAATTTGTGCACGTCTGCGTATTCCATACCTATGACACAATATATGGGGTAAAATAAGGTGAGATTTACTGGAAAATATCCCAATCCCACTCTCCCTAATTCCTGTCTGTCCAATCTTCATAAATGATATTTTAGCATGTTTAAACTTAAGCAAAATTTATCCACATAAAATCTTCACATAGATCTCAGATCTTGCTTTTTCCTAATAGATCTCAAATGTGAGGTACATTATGAATTGAAAGAGCAGGCCTACAATTAGATATGGTGGGACAAGCCCTCAGGCCCTCACATACCTGTTCAATAGAAGCTTTTCAGGAACTGTTCCTAGGCGAGCCCCAGATGTTTAAAGGACGTTCACTCTTGGAGGAAAAATTAAAGCAATCCCCACATTCCAGCAGGCGAAATGCTAACTGTGGGCATAAAGCCTTCCCCAAAGTGATGTGGAAAATGAGATGATAATACTACAGTGAGGTTCTATTTCACTCTTCACTCCTAGCTCTCCGTGGAGGCTTCTAAACATTAACTGATGCTCAAAAAACATCCCTAGGCGGGGTAAATCTTTGGCATCTTTAATTTATACCATAGACAAGAAGAAATTATTTAGGGAAGTTTGTATAAAGTTATGGTAATCACAAAAGACTGAAAATGGTATTTTTCAAAGTTCTAAACTCTTCACACAAATCTAATGCAAGTATTAGCCACATCCAGAATAAAATATTGCACTATCCAAGTCATTTTCAGATTCTAAATCACTAGAGTTATTTTTTAAATGCTTGTAAGATGATGTATCCAACAATACTGAGTGGGAAAAACAGAGATACATTATAATTTCGCTGTCTTCCACAAAGGAATAGTTCTGTTATCCAGGAATTACAATTCAGGTGAAATAATCTACTGAATACTTAGGTTTATGAAAAGAGTCCCAAATTATTTATAAAATGTCACTTGCTCTTCAATTTACAGTGTATGATTTCATCATAATTTCCAATGATATTAAAATATAATTTAACAATACATTAATTATATTCTAATATGTGATTACATAGTTACTCATTTTTTGATGGTTATTTAATTTAAATATTGCTTCAGTAAGTATCTTTGAATATAAATCTCTCCTAATCTCCAACTATCTGCTATGTAGTAGATTCCTACAATACAATATAAAAAGGTTGATCAAAGGGCAGGAAAAATTGTTAACAGTTTTCTAACACTGCTTTTTTTTCCTAAAGGCAGTATCAATATATCCTCCCACATTCAATATTAAAGAATCTACTTTAAAGACCTTTCTTCAAATGTAAGCATAAATTTTTTTCCAATGAATATTTCACAATTTTAAAGATAAACATTTATGTATCAGTGACTAATGTCTTAACAGATCCTTAATACCTCCTTTTTTTTCACCTTTAGAGAACCATTCCAAACTAAGCCTAATGCAAATGTTAATAATTACCATCCTGCACTGTGTAACACCTCATTAAGGGATGGGACATCATACACAAGGGTGGTCCCATAAAATTGTATCAACTAGTGACACTGTAACTGTCTTAGTTGGAGGAAGCATGTGCTTAAACAATGATAAAAATTCATGTCTCAGTTCATCATCTCAGCTGTTAAGTGAAGAACTATACACACTTTCAGCAAAAGGAGTTGCCTGTTACCAAATGATGACTGTATTATGCGATTATGTAAGTATAATTATAACAAGAATCTTAACATTTTTAATTTCCTTTCACAAAATGTATGTGTTATTTTTGACATCTATGTAGTACCTTGAAATATAGAGTGAACAAACCAGTTTTCCAATTTAGCTAGAATTTTGGGGACGTTTATGGTAACAGAAGGGATTTTCTCTGGAGAATTTGAATTCTGGGCTTATGATTCACTAGGCTGTCAAATTTTCTTACTATACTTTAATGTTTCTGTGTCTCCAGATGTTTAGCTGGAAAATGAATGTTATAACAAGTATCTTCTAAGTGTCCTGTCCTAAATAAATCATCAACATTTAGCCAGGTGTGGTGATGCATGCTTGTAATCCCAGGAGCTGAGGAGGAGGATTGCAAGTTTGAGCCCAACCTGGATAATTCAGTGACTTAGAGAGACTCTGCCTCAAAATAAAATAAAATAAAATTTTAAGAAGGGGCCCTGGTTCAATCCCCAGTACTACGCAGACACGAAGAGCCAACATGTGAAGAGCTTTCCAAAATGTGAGACTCTTCATAGCTATTCCATGAATACAATATTTTCCTCTTGTCCTGGTTTTGCATAGCTTCTTTGAAACTGAACTGTTTTCCTAGACGAGACAAAAAATTCTTCATTGTCTTATAGAATGTCTCTAATCAGTTCAACTTGTTAATGCCGTAAACACAGTATTCCAAAAACAAGCTGATCAATTCTAGAGTCCAGTAAAGACCCACAGGAACCCACCATAGCTAGTTCTCTGACACAAGGTGGGGCACATATAACATTTTCAGGAACATCATATGTGTTTTCCTGCTTACACTGATACTAGCAAAATTAAATTATGATTTTTTCAGTTGCTTCCTGGGCTCAGTTCCAAGCCTCACAAAGGTATGGCCATTGTACCCTTTTGAGTTGGTAATAATGAAAAAATCATTTTCCCTGTTTATTTTTGTTAATAATATTGCTACTTTGAGACAAATATTTGGAACTGTACTGAGAATTTTCTACTTTTAATTTCCTTCTCTTTATAGATAATCTGTAGTTCTATCTTGTGATATGACAACATATCTTAACAATCTACAAATGTCTGTCAATAAAGACACTAATAAAGATATTTGCAGGATTAATAAAGACATTGCAGTATTTCTGATTATACCACAATAGCCATTTTATCCTTTCAGAGTAATGGAATTTTTGAGTGTCTACATGATATTCAGAATAAATGAGACATTTTATTTCAAATAAACTTATTTGAGGTTAGCTGCAGCCCAAGTGCCATCTGATCCTAGCTTATCAATCATATGATGGATATAATTGTTAAATATATTTTTAATTTATTCTCACAAGATTCATTATGAGTTTCCTTTCACAGTTTTTTCTTATATTAAAAGAATTATTTGTATCTACAGCTAAAAAAAAAAAAAGACAATGAATAGGAGAATTTGGCTCAATACTGATTGTATATTCTTTAGCCCTCAGAGAACTTTGTAATTATTGGCTTTTCAAAACACAACACAACTGTAAAAAGTAAGTGAGAATCATTATCCCACAATTGAGTAAAATAAGAGGTTTAGTTTCCTGTCTAAGGGCACATAGTAGGGCAATAGATCAAGATTTTAAAGTTTCTGACCCTTCATGTCTTATAGTTTACTCTGTTCTTTAAAAAGCAGCTAACTTCTGTTTTGGAAGTTTAAGTCTGTAGAGGTGGAAATTATGCCCAAATGTGAATTTTTCAATGTATTTTAAGACCATGAGTTATCAATGAGACTCTGTATTGTGTGGAAGCCGTCTTGTATACATATGAAGTGTAAATCTCCCAAAATTAACTCATACAGTTACATAATATAAATGAATAATTCATTCATTCAACAAGAATATTATCTTAATAATACCATATAATAACATGGGCCTATGACAAGAGTCAATAACTCAAGGTCTCTAAATCATGTCATTTTCATGCATATTAAGTGCTTTATTTATTTTTCAAAATGCTTTATATTAAGAAAATACAAAATAATGAAATGTGTTTACTTCAAGCATATATTTAATGCCTTCTAAATATAGTGAATTAATATATATACAGAAAATCCTTTAAAACATACCCAATCTGGTATGCAATGTTTATTCTTATGTGTTGAAAAGGTCTTTCAAGTTTTAGTTTACTGTAGTTCATAAACAAATTTCAAATTGCGAAGAAATTTGTTTCCTCTGTAGTTATACAAGCTATGTTGAGAAAATAAAATTAAAAGTTATTTTTAACCAAATACATATTTTACATTTCAAGCTTGACACCTTTAAGGGTTAAATATTTCACTAAAGCAAGAGATTATTTAAACACAGAAAAATACCTTGAGCTCAAGGATGTTTTACATGACTGAATACAAAAAGTAAAAATTCCGTTCCTTGAAATTTGATATTTTCTTTGCACAGGAAAAATTAACTTACTTTGGCTCCACTATAAAGGTGAGACTATCACTAGAGGAATCTTGTTAATGCTCTTTTTCCCTAGGAGGGTTACTATGGAAGACACTGAAATATGTACATTTCTCTAGGACCCTATACCATTTGAAAAAAAAAGAGAATGGTATTGTCTAATGAATCTAGAGACCCTGCCACTCAATAAATAGCTTAAAGTGTTAACTTTTGTTTACTTGTGTATTATTCATATTAATTTAGTTAGAATTATTTATTTGCTTTACATTTAAATAGACTTTTACCACAAAATCTTTCACTTTTCAATATATGCATAAAAGCTTCTAGTTTTAGGAAATCGTTTGAGAATGAAAGAAGCAAATTCATTTTATAGGGTACAAATCTCACAAAATATCAGAAATTATCCCACAGTGTGGGAGTTGGGTTCATTCCTAAATCTTTGTAACAAGAGCCATGAAACTGAAGGAAAGTCTTTTCTTTTTTAACCAACAAATATATGCCTTGTGTTTTGGGATCACTAAAATGAGTGATTTTCTTTACAAATGATGAATATACTACGTATCATTCTCCAGTATTTTTTTTTAAAGGGTAGCTAGTATTTCCAGACATTTCAAATGCATGATGACTACATTGATATAGGCGTTATTTTACCCCTCTGGGGTCAGTATTGTCTTATTCTAGTATTACTGATAAAATATAGAGGAAGATGGGACTGAGATACCATGTTTATCACTGTCAGTGAGCTTACTGACAGCTCTGTTGTTAAACTCAAATCCACCTGGTTCACTTACTAATAGTTTGCATTAAAAATAGCTTGCATATATGTTTAAATTAGAATATTCCTATTGGTTAGACTTTGAATCTCAACATTTCTTTTCAGAGTACCTGAATTCTCTCTCTGAAACAAAAAATAAATAAGTAAATAACCAATACAAAACATAACATTGCTTTTACCTCCTTTCCAGGAGAAAATGAGATGTAGTACGGTGCACCCGTGCATAAATGCTAGGCGAAAAAGTTACTGGGCAGGAAGCGCCTCCAAGAGGGAACACAACTGTCACATGACTCCTGGCTTTAAAAGCTTCAAGAGAGTTTGAAGCTTGGGTGGGACAAGAGAAAACTTCTCTCAGTCTATCTGGTTAAAGATGTTCTATATGGAGTTTTTTTCTTGTCATTATTTCATGCTTTTAAAAAGAAACTGTATTTCACTCCTAAGTGGAAGGATATTTGTGCATCTTTAGAGAAAAAAAAAAAAAGAAAGAAAACCTAGATGCTTAGAATAACTTAAACTATCTGAAGATAACCTATTCCTCCCTTTTCACGAGTATAGACAAATCTATTTACCTTCATTTAAAATACTGTAAATTAACAAGAGTAAAAGAATGACATTATTACCTCAACTATCTTAAGGTTCACATTGTTCCTGAGACTGAATCTTGTGCAAGTAACCTGAATAAGATTGAATTACTTCTACCCAATCAGAGAAAATTGTACCTGAGGCTATCGAAATCATTTTGGACTCATAATGCAAAAGAATTTTTCCCAATTTTGAACCTCAACAGAAAAGTTATAGGCTGAAGGGTCTTCATTTTTTTTCTGAAATTATCACTTACTATTAGGTCTGATTTCTTAATATGTCTTCGAAATTGAAATCATGGAAATGAAGTCACATGGACTTAAGAATGGGCTCAAAGCGAGAGCAGGGCAAGAGTGATGCGGTAAGGAGTGGGGACGGGGCAGGCAAAGAAGGTGAAATGGCTATAATAGTCTTCAGCCAGATTATGGCCTCATAGTTTAATTTAATTTACGTTTGGCTTAGACACAAGGCTCAGAAGCTAAGAAGGTCAGAGTGGGCAAAAAGCATAAAGAAATAAAGAAAAAGGTAGGAGAAAGTAGACGCGAAATGACGCACCACAACTGGATCTGCAATTTCTCAAAAGGCAATGTTCCCGTGTAGACTCGTTAAGTGCAATACAGGGTCTTCACATGGCATTTTCTACACGATAGAGTTCACTATGTGAGAAAGAACCAAAGAATTCCAGCTTGCCAAAGTGCACCACGACCTCTCAGGGTTCACGGGACTCTAATACGCTCATAGTTGAGGTCTGGTCCACACTAACATTGGTGGACATCCCTGTCTGTGTGATATCTGGTTCTCAAAATTGCTCCTAAGCTCTATAGAATATTGGAAAATAATTCATATATAAATACTCTAGTGCCTTCCAACATTTCACCCTTCTTTGCACATTATCATTAAAATATTCAGAATTTGTGAAAATTTCAAAGGCTGTTGCTCAGAACAGCATTCTGTTTGTGTATCAGTGTGGTCAAGACCACATTCTAGGGGCCAGGGAGATGGCTCAGTGGAATAACTGCTTCCCTGGCAAGTGCAAGGGCCTGAGTTCAATCCCTGGTTCTGAAAAAAAAGAAAAAGAAAAAAGACCACATTCTGTCCTCCTGGAAAGTTTCTCTAGAGTGTATTTCAGGTGGCTAGTACAAAAACAATGCAAGCAGAAGTGGTATTCACCAGATATCCCTTCTTTGTAGGGCACTCAACTCATTATATAAAATATTCATAATATTATCTTAGGTATTCAAAATAAAATGCAGGCACATTTTGAGAGTATGTAACACAGAGAGATACAATTAATTCTTTGTGAAAAATAAAAGTGAACTATATTTTTATAATATAATATCAAACCTTTATCCAATTCTATTCATTTTGAAATACCAAAAATAGGATCTTCATATCACTTTTATTTAAAACTTTTTAACATTTTCTATTTTTAACTTTTTACTTTTCTTCGCAAGCAATTAAACATATATTCTGCCTTCTGGCAAGGTGAATAAAAATTAAATATTTATTTAAATAATCTCCATGCTTTGTTCAACAATCCACATCTAAAATATTATTAATATGTTAAATTATTAAACATAAATCACAGGACACAAGTTTCAGCTTGTAAAAGTCACAAAAGGTAAGTCATATAACCTCAGTATCATTTAGTTTTCTCTCCTGTAAACTGAATTTTTAAAAAGGTGTGTAGAGTTCATTCTACATAAAAATAGTTATGCAAGAGTAAACAATTATTTCATCATGCAAACATGAAACAACAAAGTCTGTTCATTTACCAAAATAAAACCCTATTTTCTAGGAATGCTATTAAGCTTTTAGATTTCAGCTTCTCTTAATAATACTTCTTATCTTCCTTGAAATTTAAATGCTCAGTCATTAGACGAATTTTCTTCTTGTAAAAATAGTTTGCTTGCACACATACACTTACTTACAAAGAGTAACACAAATGTGGTGATCATAACCAGAATAATAGAAGTGACAATGAGGAAGCAGATTATGGATATTCATTCAAAATAATGCCAACAACTTGATGACTGCATTAACCCAGACTTCGTAAATACTGATTTCAACTTTATTATAAGCCCTGGAGATGTTCATCAAAACCGTGTTCTAATAATTACAACATTTACAAGGAATTAAAAGATTCATTGAATAATAAAACTGTACCCTAAGACCCATTTGTGAATCTATTCACCCATAGCCAAAGCCTGCACCCTGGCAAGGAAGCATAATATTTTCTGCAGTGTCTAACACAAACTAAGGCACTTAAATAAATGATCACATTTGAAAATGTAAATGCACTTCGCTCAAGGAAAGATCAAACAGAGCTCTTGTTTAATTCATGTTCTGAATATACTTTTCAGTTCAAATGCTCTTTCAAGATGTTTTCCTTATAGAATTCATATATCACGTATACATAAACATATAGAGAGGGAGTGAGAATAACTGTGTGAGGAAGTTTTACACTGTATACTCCTTTCAGAAGAATCAGCGAATCTCATCAGGAAGAGTCATAAGCCTGTGTGAGGTGGGACTCATTTTAATGAAAGCTTTCTCACACACCTCATTTGTAGAATTATACTGAGCAGCTTAAATTCCTCATCTATCACTTAGAGTTTAGGCTCATTGAAATGCATGCCAGACCACAAAAAAATCCCCTTTTTCCTTTCTCTCAGTCTTCCTGCTGCTGAGTTTTTATTCTGAAGCCCATTGATTGGTTCTGACAAGAAAGTAAAACCCAGCGGGCTGTTTTGTGCGAGTCTGATTGTCAGCGTCACCAAATGTCTCGGTGTACTCTTATCTGAATGGATTTGAGAAATGATAGATGTTCTTAAGGAGACTTCCTCAAGGCATAGAGTATTATTTCAAAGATTTAAAATTTATCTCCTTCTTTAGATGACCAAGAGCCCCTCTCTGGCTCTAATTTTGTTGATTAATTGGTCTGAAAAAACTACTAGTAAAGCATATGTATGGTTTTTAATTCAGCAGAACAAAGTCTCAAAGTCAGTGTAAAATACAATGAGCTGTAAAAAGTGCTCTGGTTGAGGAAAAGAGTGACAAAACTTTTGTAGATCAAAATGTAAACAATGCAATTACTTATTTATAGCTTCCTGGGCATATTCCCACCACGCATTTTGTGTCTGTTTTATACAACTTCTGGAACAGCTTGAAACACTACCACCAAACCGGCCATTCCCTCACATCTCAGTTATGTTCAAGGCTTAAAACCATTTTGGTTTTTGTTTTTAAGTTTCAACAATTTCCATGGAAATTCCAGAAACTTTAAATATTATTTTTTGGGGCTCAGTTGAGTCTTCGTTCAAGTATTTGAAGGTTTAGTAATTGTTATGCTTAAAAACTGAAATATTTGTGGTATCAGTTCATATTTGTTCTTGCAATGACTAAAATAACTACTGCTAATCATGGTGTTTGTTTTGCAAAAGGTAGCTGTTAATGCAAACGTGCATTACACTAATATCGTGTTATGATGGTCTTTATTGTAATAATTTATCTTTGCTTTTGTCAAAAATATATTGTATGTTAATAATTTCCATGAGTTTGATGGCACTAAATTTAACTACACACATGGCTGCTTTCTACTTTGATTTTGCTTTTTTTTTTTTTTTTGAGACAGGGTTTTGCTATACAGTTAAGAATGGCCTGGAAGTTATTGAGTATCCCAAATTCAACTCAAACTCTTGGCACGCCTCCTGCCTCAGCCCCCCAAGAAATGGGATTTCAGGCATGTATTCCCATCTGCAACAGGCAACTTTGCCCATACTTACGACCTTACGCAGACTATCCCAGTAGTGTGAACCTTAACTTCCTTTCTACGATACATTTTGAAATATAAATTCTGAATTATCTAACATCAGTACATCCACTAATCAACAAATTTACCCATATTTTTGCAAGTGAAATGATTAAATTGTTTCCTTTGGATGTATTATTAAGTGTGGATGCAGATGAAAGGTTGTAGAAAACATTTCAAGAAATCATGTCAGTATCTTTCTATTTATCTCACAGCTTTGCATGGAAAAGGTTTACTTGTATATCACATTAAAAATTCTCATGATTGTTTTTGTTACAATTCCCATTATGGGACTACTACATTTCCGAACATTTTCTGTATTCACTGATCTATACTAGCTTTTCAGGACTGTCATACATTCAAATACCACTTAGTATAAAATTAATGAATTATTATATTTCCATATAATTATAATGCCTAAAAGAAAATGAAAACAATTGTTGTATGCCAAATCAATTAACTAGTGTACATAACTTTTGAAATTCAAAAGTTACTTAGCCGATAAATGTATTTAAGAAAATATAAAAAAAAAAAACACTAAGCAGAGGATTTCTAATTTTAAGAATATAAGAATAAATGATTGATAGAAATTGTACACCTGGGGGCTGGTGAGATGGCTCAGTGGTCTAAAGCACCTACTTAGAACAAGCTTAGCAAAGCACAGGGACCATGGTTCAATCCCCCAGCACCACATGCC
>NW_004524685.1:9857088-9858818 GCF_000260255.1 Octodon degus | reverse complement strand
ATCGAACTGCGGTCCCTGTGCTTTGCCAAGCTTGTTCCAAGTAGGTGATTTAGACCACTGAGCCATCTCTCCAGCCCCAAGGAAAGTGTTTTCATTTTCTTTAGATTAGTTGTTTTTATTTTTCCCTAGGAAATGGGCATGGGAGTTAATACTACATAAATACTGTTATGGAGTCAATACTACATAAATACTGTTATGGAATCAGACAAATACCTAGAATCAGACAAATCTTGCTTCAAGTTGTTCTCCAACTGTATCATCTGTATTCCAAATATATAATTTATAGTCTTTAACTTTCTTATTGACAGACTAAAAATCCAGTTTGCATAAATTTTAAATCATCCAAAGATTTTTTTTTATTTTGAAGAGAATAGAAAATAATAAATAAGACATTAGAAGCAATGAATATTTAGGTATGGATTTTATTTTAAGGCATGTGTTCAATTTTCACAATTTGTTCTTACCAGGGCAATTTTAAATTTAATATGCCTAATTTCAAAAAAAAATATGGTAAGTATTCAAAAGTGGTTGTTGCATTGTACATTGCTGTTTTCACTGTAGTTGCTCAGATTATACATACAAACATGGAAAACTGGTCAAAGTGAGCATTTTAAGCACAAACTTCTTCCTTCAAAAATCTGAAAGAAATTAGTAGTACAAGCATTTTATTATCCTAGGTATGTACATACATGATTTTCCCCCTTATTTTTTCCTTATTTCCCCTCTCTTTTTTTTTCCTTTCCCTCATCCCAATTGTTTATAATTTATATTCAACTTCTTTCCCTTTTACTATATCTATTGTAGTTTTCAGATTTTATTTACTCTTTCAGGTTCTTACATGAGAAAGACAATATGATGTTTACACATGCAAGTCTGATTTGTTTCACTTATTAGCATAGCCTCTAGTTGCATCTACTTACTCACAAAACCCTCAAGTTTACCTTTCTTTATAGCTGAGTAACACTCCATTGTATAAAAATACCACATCTTTTTTATCCATTCCTCAGTTGATGGGCATTTGGGTGGTTTCCAAGATTTAGCTATGACAAACTGTATTTCGATAAACACGGGTGCACATGTATCACCACAGTATGATGTTTCAGTTATTCTGGAAGAATACCAAGAGGGGGCCCAAGATTTTAAACTGATGACTGAAGAATGATGTTGTGGTAGGCTTGAGTCATGATTGTAGATGGAGGTGGGCAGCTTCAGCAATGGCAACAGTTTAAGAGGGAGTTAGGGTGAAAGCAACTGCTTCGGGCTTTCTGCCACATCATTCTACACATAGCAAGGCTGGGAGCTGTATGTGTATCCTTGTAATTCCATAAGGAAGGTCAAACTATAGCATAGTGAGCGCTTCTTACAACACCTACAGTATCATGTTTGGTCATGCAAATATATCTTAGAACTAAACTTTGACAAATAGGACATGTTCTGATATTTTATTCTTCATAGTATTTCTTATTGTACCTAGAAACACTTTTCTGAGTTAAATGCATTTTTAATAAATAGAAGAAATTTCCCTTCATTATAATGGGAATTGTAAATTTAGATATAACTACTTCTCAGGGAAAGCTTAATATTAAAATAATTAAAAGGTCCTTCCATTAATAAAAAGCTTTTATAGAGCAGATTAAAGGACTCCATTATTTTAATAACTGTTATTTTCCATCAGTGCTCATAATAATTCCTTATTTTGTTACTTGATAAATACTGAAAGTCAAGTTTCC
>NW_004524685.1:9853059-9856787 GCF_000260255.1 Octodon degus | reverse complement strand
GCATACATTTTTGCTTCCCAATATAAGAGAATATGTACTTTGTCCATAAAGTGTCAGAAAATGTTTTCCAAATATCAAGTTAAGATAAAAGAATAGAGTCATACTTAATCTAAACTTATATAAGTATTAAATTGAAATCATGAGAAAATTTATCAAATTTTCATGAAAATCACTAGTCCTAGGGACAGAACATGAACACTAGATATGTTGTATTAGTGAGATAAACTTAACTTTTACTAACAAAAGTAGACATTTTGTTTTTATTAAATTACTACATCCAAGCTTCCTAAAATATTTCATGTCTAAATTCTCACTAAACCCTTTGTATGCTCAATATTTAATATTCACACACTCAAATGAATTCTAACATCACTTTCTGTCATTATAATTATACTCATTTTCCAAAGTAATTATGCAAGCCCATGGCCTCAAATAAAAGTTATTATAATGGGACTATGACTAGTGAAAACAATGTCATGTATGCCTTAAATTGTGCCTATAACGTCACATTTTCCAAAGTCCTCGGAAATTAAAAGAATAGGACTGATTAATGATGCATACATTGATTTTTGGATACAAAATATCAGTTATTTAATTCATATATGTTATCAGTTGTGTGCTCAGCCAAAATTCTTTTATCAAAAAAACATTGTGCAACTTGAAGTGGAAAGGTGGAGCTCTAACTGATCCACCAACAGTAACACTTAGGTGAATGGTTGGTGAATCTTTCTCAGATGAACACGCATGACCGGGGATGATTTAGTGGGCAAATGTGGGTGTCTTAGTCGTGCAATCTCTGCTTGAGATCGTGAAAAAAGAACTTTTTGTGTGTGGAAAAGGAAAACCTCTCCATTATGAAATATCTTGAGCATATTCCTTGCTAATCTGCTTGCATCTTCAGTTGGTAGCTACATTATATCTCTAAATCAGATCTCTACAAGGTTCATGGGAATAAAAGGAAACATGAATTTCACAAAACAATTTGGAACTTTAATTTCTAGTACACCATTTCAGTGTGGTTTCACTTAAGTGAACAAATCTCTGAGTCTCATTTTTTTTCAAAGTCAAAGTTACCTGAAAGTGGCATAAAAGTTAATAAGTAGCACTTATTTTCAATAGTTTTGTGCAGATTATGTAGGAAACTGTATGTAGGGCTGGGAAGATAGCTTATCTGTCTAAGTGCCTGCCTGGCAAGCACAAGGACCTAGGTTCAATCTCCAGTACTATATGCCAGGCCACTATACGAGCCACTGTGTTGGGCATGGTGGCACACACCTGTAATCCCAGTGCTGGGGAGGCTGAGACAGAAGGATCACTAGAAGTCCAAGCTGCATAACAGGACCCTGTACCAAATCAATCAATCAATCAGTAAGATATTTAATAAAATTTAAAGTAAAAGAAAAGAAAACTGTATTAAAATGCTCAGAACATAATAAGTACTCAGTAATTATTTGGGACATAATAAATCAAAAGGACGAAGAATTCTATTTGAGGTTTTCCTGTCCTATACTATGATACTGTGATCAAATATATTATCTGTCTGTCTGTCTGTCTGTCTGTCTGTCTGTCTGTCTGTCTGTCTATCTATTGCATAAAGATCATGTGGAAGAAATCAGATCATGTAATTTTGTATGTCATTATAAAGATCTTGGACTTTAACTTTGCAGCAATGAGAAATCACTAAACCCTTTAAAGAGGGAAACAGCATGACTAACGTTTTATATTTAACAAAGTTTACATTGCATTAAAGAGATCTAAAGGTTTAAGAGTAGATAGAAGAACTCCAGTTAGCTATTTTAGTTGTTTAATAGATTTTTCCACCCTCCCTTTCAATTTGTTTGACCATGACATTTAATTCATGCTTATGGTATAAGAGCAGAAGCAAAAAATACAAATTTTATAGGCTTTGCCCTAGATCTGTTTTTTCTTATTCCTGCAAAACAGCATAAGGATGCTGCAGCAATCTGGATTCGACACTATAGATGAATCAAGACCCAGGAGGATCCAAAGGAAATAAAGAATTGATGGGTGACTAAATGACAGTATTTAGTAGCCTTTCTCTGCATGCCTGTAAGGACTAAACAGTACTTTAAAGAGATACAAACTTCCTTCTATCTCATTGCTTTATAAAATCAGCTGAGGGGGCTGGGGAGATGGCTCAGTAGAATAAGTGGTTCTCTGGCAAGCACAAGGGCCTGAGTTCAATCCCCGGTTCCGCCGGAAAAAAAAAAAAAAGCTTCACTTGGGGGGGCCTGGGCCTAGCTAAGTCCTTTAAGTGGCTGCTTCCACAAAGCTGTCAGCCTCAGGTGGCTGGAGTTCGAACCTCACAACTCTCCCGCTGGCCAAACGTGCCCTGAAGGCATGCGAGGAACAAAAAAAAAAATCCTTATTCCAGTCGGGGCTGAAGAGATGGCTCAGTGGTCTAAAGCACCTACTTGGAATAAGCTTGGCAAAGCACAGGGACCGTGGTTCGATCCCCCAGCACCACATGCCAGCCAGCCGCACCCCCTGGTGGGCTGAGCTGGCCACACACACACACACACACACACACACACACACACACTAAATAAATGTAAAAAAAAAAATCAGCTGAGTTGTTCTCTAATATTTCTCAGAAGTCAAAATCAGAGTTATCTTACTATGTCCCAAAGAATTGCTGTCACATTTAATGTGTCAGTTTCCAAATTGCTTTATTTAACTCTTATATTCTCAATCATATATTTTTAAGCATCTTCTTTGTCCAATGCTGCTACATATATATTTGCTGATTTATTTGCTTTCAGGTATACAAAATTAGTTGGGACATTTGACCCACTTGTAGTCTCTAAAGACTCTACACCAAATAGATTGTTGAACATTAGCCTGTCAGTTAGCAATGTCTAGAGTTATGGTGCCACTTTGGTTAGCCATGCCCTCTTCCTCTTTTCCAAAAACAGGCTGGTTGTCTCATTTTTATTTAATTCTTTGATTTATGGTGATCAATGTATCTTTTAAGAATACATGGCTAACTAGCAAAATTCAGTGACAGGCTTCAGATTCACAATTCCACTAACATTCATATTTACAATTCCATTAACATTCATAGTATATAAAACTGCTCTTATGTCAAAGAATCTATGATAATCTAAATTCTCTTAACTTGTTCTCCAATCATGATGATTTTTCAAGTAATTCCTTTTTTTTTTCTTTTCTGTATTTAGTGCAGGGTCTACAGGGTCTCGATACACAGATCGGACTCTTAGTGATCCTCCTGTTTTCAGCCTCCCAAGTGCTGGGATTACAGTGTATGCCACCATGCCCAGTCTCAATCACTGTTTCAGCACCCCTCCGGGGGCTGGGCCAGCACATTACACCAGGGATTGAACCCTCACCCCTGTGCTTTGCCTCAGCAGGCATTTTAGCTCACTAAACTATCAGCCTGGCCTTTTTTCAAGCAATTCTTAATTGGATATTCTTTTCAAAAATGCAACCATTTATATCAATAGTCATCCAATAACAATATAGTAAAAGCCAACTAAATGGTTTTAAATTTTCAAGTAGCTAGATTACAAATAAGTAAAAAAGAAAAGCAATTTTTAAAAGTAAAAAATAATGGTGCATTTTCATAAACTTGATATAGCAGAATACATCACCATTTAAGGATGGAATCAGATGAGATGGGGTGTTTTGGGGGCATTATGGCCATAGACAAAGATGGAATCGATTTAAAAATCATTGAGGCATTTTAG
>NW_004524685.1:9841961-9852539 GCF_000260255.1 Octodon degus | reverse complement strand
TGATATTTTAAAAACATAGACATTAATCTTCGTGTTTTTTATGTTCCTTACAGCATAGTGAAGATTTTAAAAAAGTAAGTACATACTAATTTTAATCCTAATTATGCTCTTATCTAGTTTTTGTTTAAAACTTTGGTCACTCAGACACAAAAATGTATACAATGTGAATAGCTCAAAATTATTGATGGATTTGTAAAGAAAGTTACACAGATCAGATAATCAATGCAGGGTCTACAGGGTCTCCATACACAGATCAGACCCTTAGTGATCCTCCTGTTTTCAGCCTCCCAAGTGCTGGGATTACAGGTGTATGCCACCATGCCCAGTCTCAATCACTGTCTCAGCACTCCCCAGGGACATGGCCAGCACAGTACACCAGGGATTGAACCCTGTGTATGGAGTCCAATCTGTGTATGGAGACCCTGTAGACCCTGCTCTTAATTATCAAAGCCTGATTTTTTTAATGAATTTTGTATTTTTGCAGTCTGTTAGGCAAAGACAGAAATTTTAAGGTTTTAAGGAATTTTTAATTCCTTTATCCGATGTAATATAGTGGAAACACACACACACACACACACACACACACACACACACACACACAATTCCCAGGAGAAGATCAATAAGACTGGACATTATACTTAGGGATTTTTGTTTCAATCCAAGGTGGAATGGAAGGATCAGATGAAACCTCCAAGTGGACAGAATTCATGAATAAACAAATTTCTGGTGGTAGGTAGAGTTGACAGTAGGAACAAAGAGAGAACTGTGACCAGTGAGAAAGGGCTGACCTGTGTGAAATCTCTGGAATACTGGCTGAAAGTATTTTTTGCCTTTGGATCAGGCAAGGGTGTGCAGATAAGCTTAAATTTAAATCTCATTTCTCCCCTCTAGCTGACATGTGAACTTAAACACAGAAGTGGATCGTGGTGAGCTTTGGCTCAAAGAGCATCTAGTCTAACACTCTAACGTTTATTAACACTGAAGTTAGAACAATATGAAATAGTAGAAAGAACTCTAAAATTAAAATACATTCTTACTGATGTACAAAGTAATCTGTGTGGTCGTGTCATTCTGCTATTTAGCTTCTGTTTCTCTTATTGAATGTTTGTCTTCTCAGTCTTTTTTAAGGTCTCCTGACTCATTCTCCAAATAATTTTGAAACTCTCTCGGCTTTCTAAAGTTTTCGGTTTCCTCAGAAGGTTCTCAAATTGGAAAAGTTGGGACTCGAATGCTGAGTTGTATTGTGTAGTCTCTTGGATGACGAGAAAATCATGGGGAAGCAGGGAAGACTGGTTCAAGCAAAAATTCATAAATGGTCCACAACACTTTTATTTCTCTGTCACATCATACTTCTGAAGCTTGACCTCACTGTCTTATTACATTTTTCCTTAGGGAGGATGGAGAGGTCTCATGGTGGAGCCAAAGATTTTGAGGACCTATGGCTACTCATTACCTATTCATGATGCAAACAATTGCCACAGATGTAGTAATCTCCACTGACCCAAGTTGCTAATCTCACTATCAACTCTAAGAGTCAAAGACCAAAATCCATTTTATGAAGGGCTTTGCATTCATACATCAAACTGATGCAGCTGAGGAACTGAGTTCTTTCCAGAGACTTAGGGAGAGTGCCTTTCCAACTGCTCAACCTCGTGGGCTTTGCTTGGCCCCTGGCCCTCCTATCCATCTTCAGGGCTTATCAGTGGAGCAACTGCTGCAGCTCCTTCTCACCTTCCCAGCTTCCACTTAGGTGTGCCCTGTGCCTTGCCTGAGCATGCCAAGCTAAGCAAAGTTTACGTTCCACATCAAGACCCTTAATTCCATCAGATTGCTGACCCCTCCTCTCCTGACAGGGGATGCATTCCCAGCTTTGGGAGAGTCTTATGTGGGTATTGTTAGAATCCATTGCTGTATGTACCACAAGATGGCTCTGTAACGGTCACCAAGAACCCCAGGGATAAAAGTATGGTACCAGTTAGCCAAAAATTGATAATAACTAAATAAATAGATAAATAAATAAATAAATAAATAAATAAATAAATAAATAAATAAATAAATAAATAAATAAATAAATAAATGTGGTTTCATAGCATGGAGAGGACGAGAGAATAGCACAAATAAAGATTCCAGAGAGAGCAAAGAGCTTAGAACATTCCAGAAACAGAAGACCTGAAAAGTCAATGCAAATATAAGGTCTTGAATTTAAATTGTTACTCACTTCAGACATGATGAAGCTGATATATCTCTCAGCAGGGCTTTTCTTGCTTTACGGTAAAATATTCATATTGAATAGTCTTTAGAATGATCCATAATCTATCTACTGTGAAAGGCTAGCAGTAACCACTAGGTAAGTGCTTTGATAAGGTCAGAGTTGAGTGGTTTTAGCTACTTCCTCAGGGTCTTTATATATTTGTTAGTTACCATGTGCTAAAACACTAGATTAGAAAGCAGAATTCCTTGCTATTGATATTCCCAGCTAACATATGTGTGTCATCTTCTCTTCTTCCTGTTCAACAATGTTGTCAATCAAGACATTCAAATCTCTTGTTTAAGTCCTTCAAGGTAGAGCAATCAAGCACAGTTTATGTGCTCTGAATAGATATCATATTTTATGTACACAGTTAGGCTAGCAGCTATAACTAGGTGTATATTAGACATTCAAATAAAAGAACGAATCCCTTTATGTGAGCACTTTTTATCTCCATTTATCAAATACAAGTGGCAAATTAAACCAACAACTTTTATTAGTTTCTCAAAACTGTGAGAGAAAGGAAATTTTTATGAGTGTGTATGACAGTGAATTATATTCATATATCTCTAAAATCTACCTTCATTTATTTTGCAGTGATAAAAAAGTCTTAGTTGACAGCTTTGGCAACACACTAATTAGCTCTCTGTTGTAGAATTTTCAGGAAGATTCCATGTGCAACCTTTCTGCTTTATTGTCAGGTAGTCTGACAGGTATATAACATTTTAAAATGCTGAACAAGTGAATGATTTTAATTTTTTTTTCATCGTCCATTATTTAGGATAGCTAAGCATAACAAATTTTGGACTTCTCTGCTTTTGTGGTTTAATTTTGTCAGATATTTTGCTGCATGTTGAACAGTAGTGTTTTGTTTTTAAAGTTTCTTCCAAAATTCTTCCATGAATAATTTCTATCTTAACCTAGATAACTGCAGACTGTACGTGGCTCAGTAAATTCCCAACATATCTTAGGGACTCAATGGATGAATTTTATGGTTTGCTTTATTTTAGTTGTTTTGTTATTTACTTATTTGTCATGTTGTTGTTGAGATAATGTAGCACTCTGTACCCCATTCTGGGCTGCAGCTCATGGTGAACCTCCTGCTTCAGTCTCTTACGTGCTGAGATTCCAGGGATATACCACCACATTCAGCGATATTTTATATTTTAATGAATAAAAGTACACATACCTGTGGAGATGCGAAAAATGTCATTTCATTTGTTTTTTTTAAAAAAATCAGTATTTTTTTGGGTCTGCAAAGTGTCTAGCATAAAAATCAGTAATATTCTGCATCTTTTGTTTGTTAGTAGGCAGAAAAACAGAACACTATAAAATTTGGGAAATATTAAAGTGTAATGGAAAAGGTACCAGAATATTTAATGAAAATAGCCATTCCTATTATACTCTGGGTCCACGGTGAAATGACAGTTCTTTGTCCCCTTGATTTGAAATGTAGCAATGTGCTTTGATCAATAAAATATGAACAAAAGGTGCTGGGGAGATAGCTCAGTAGAATAAGCACTTGCCTCACAAGCACAAGGGCCTGAGTTCAATTCCTAGTTCTGCCAAAAAGAAGAACAACAATAAGATGTTTACATATGGGTAGTTTTAAGAGACAATTCGTAATTCATAAAAATTGATTTTTCTCTGGTCTAATAATAGATAAAATTCAAATGCAACACTAATGACCTTGTCACCATGGGGGTAAGTGAGCAGAAAAAATTTGCTGACAAAGTATGGACATAATATTTATATAATAATAATTATTTAATAACAGATTTAGTGAAGTCAGCACTAATCAATACAACAAATATCAGAATTTGTATTGTTTTGCTTAGTAAAATTCTGCATAGTTTCTAATGTTTTATTATTATTATTATTATTATTATTATTATTTTGTATTCCTTTTAAAAAGAAAAAAAAAACCTTAGGATTTAGAATGGTGTGTTACTAGAACAAAAACCTAGCTGATTTATCATTTAAATATGGTTAATTGATTTAACTTATTAATATTTTTAAATAATTATTTTAAATTGTAGTAACTGAAATTATTCTAAGCATGATCTTTAGTATTTCATAATGTGGTCATTAACTAATTTAGGAAACATTTACTGGCAATTGCTAGCCCTAATATACAAATGAAATTGCAATTTGTGAGAATTATGTTTTAATAGATGGCAGAACTCTGAGTTTAAATTTACACATTTGTAACTTACAACTTACTCTTTTAATACCTCAATTCTATCACATTTCTGAGCTGCACTTTAGTATTTATCAAATAAATATAAAATTTTGTGTTCATAGTAATTTTTGTGAAGATCAAATAGGTTAACAATGTGTATAAAGTTCTCGACACAAAATTCACTCAAAGTCATAATCGCACTGCTTTATCTTCCCTTAGAAAAGAATAAGCTTCCTCCCCAAAACCAGTAAAAGATAAAAAAGAAAGAACTATCATACATACTTTCTGGTACAATTTTCACAAAATATATTGGGTTTTTCATCTATTTTAATTACAAGAGCTCATCTATTTTTAATGTAAAAAAATCTCATCAAGATGAATACCCAAACAAAAACACAATAAAAATTATCATTTTTAAATTTTTTAAAATATCATTTTTAAATACAAAAAATTATCATTTTTTGTAAAAGTTTAGCTTCATGTGATCCTTTCTTCATATGTTAGCTAATAGCGAAGGCAACATTTTCTCAGACTTACAAACAAATAATTTCAGCATATTTTGTGTAGCACATACCTCCTGCCTCATTTTTTGAAGTGGAGAAGATGATATTATACAATTTTTACACGATTATTTAATGAAAAAAAGATTGAAGGAAGAAAGATAAGGGAACTGGAAAGTTTAAAACTTGTACACCCCCTGCTTCCTCAATTTATAATTTCAAGTCTTACCCAAATCTACCACACACACACACACAAAAAAAAAAAAAAAAAAAAATTCCAAATGTCAATACAAAAATCCTGCACTAAATTTGGAACCAACATTACCTAAGAATTTTGTGAAAGCAGAAATAAGTAAAACAAGCTCAGGAAAAGTTATTTCTATCTAAACAGTATCTAACAAAATTCCACTCTGAGAAATAGGACAGCTGGAAACCATGAAACACATTGATACATACATGCCACAAAATGCTACTCAGCAACCGCAGGGGGAGCATTATTTACATAAGCAACACTTGGATGAATCTGTAAGGAATTACAGGGCATGAAAAAAGCCCATCTCAAAAGGTTAAATAGTGTATCTATTTATGTAACATTTAAAAAATGAAGACATTTTAGAATGGAGAACTGATTAATGATTGACAGGAATTAGGGATGAGGGCTTGGGGTGGGGAAACAGGAGGGATGTTAAAAAAAACTAAAAACATTGGAGAAACTTGTGGAGATAGAATGATTCTGAATCTTGGCCTGATGGAAGATAAACGAACAGGTATATGTGGTGAACTTGTGCAGAACTAAGCATACATACACACACACACACACACACACACACACACACACACACACACACCTTCAGCTAAAACTGCAAAATCTAGTATTTTTGAATTTTATCACTTTCAGTATCTTGATTACGACGGCTATACAATAATCTGTAAACTACTAGTGCTTGAATAGAATGCCTAAAGATTGCATGATCCCTCTCTCTCTTTGTATGTGGTTTTCAGAATATAATTTTATTTCTAAAAATACTAAAAGCTTTACTTAAAATCAACTCAATGAGAATTTTAATTAAAAAATAACATAGCCAAGTTTTGAATGAACTCAGTTGTAAATGTGTTTGTGATTCAGCTACCATACTCAACCTTACCTTTTAAAGAATGATCTCATTGTACAATTCTTAGGGATCTTTGTTGTGGATTTAATGGTACTGTGCCTTCCAAGTTAAATAGCAAGGTTTTAATTTCTGTTGTCTGTGAATGTGAAGTATACAGACATAGTATTTGTACATGTAACCAAGAGCAGATGAGTTGTAGAAGACTATTGTTTTGAGTCTTGTGCATGACTAATGTAGGCATCAATAATCAGCAGCTGTATAAGGAAGATTGGACAAAGAGAGACTGACTCCCTTAGAGGATTTGAAGTGCCAGGTTCTGCCAAGATTCTCATTTCAGACTTGATATGCAAGGACTATAAAACAATGAATTTTTCTTCTTTGCTTCGGTTGGTGTGTAGTTGTCTCCCACCCCCCAAACAAAGTCTCATGCAGGGGCATGGCTCTAGAGTTTGCAATTAATTCATGATGCAAGGCTGGGATTATAGTTCTGAGTACTTCTAGGATTATGAGTATGAGTGCTATACCCACTCTGGGGTGGATAACCTGAAGCCAACACAAGGAAAGGAGGGAATCTTGCTCTCTGCCTCTGCTGCCACAGTTGCTGCTCCTCCCTTTTGCTCTTTGCTGTTTCATGCTGCCATGGACTGTGGCCCTCTGCCATGTGGCGCTCTGCCTTGGAGCCAGCCAAGTATGGACTGAAACCTCCACTAACTGCGAGCTAAATAAATATTTCCTTCCTTAATTTGAGGTGTTGAATATTTTGTTCCAACAATGAGAGAAAAGTAATTGAGACATTCTTTTAGACCACCAAGTTTATATTATTTTGTCATGGCAGTTCTAGCAAATTAGTACAATGTTATATTTGAATGATATCCAATGTGCTTTAAATCTCTCTTCTCAATGTTAGAAACCAAATTAAAAGAAAATAAGTGAGTATGGGTTTAATTTCTTAATAATGTCCTATTTATGACATAAAACTTTATTGTTTCTCAACTCCAGGATCCAGTTCTAAAATTTGCCAGATGTTATTGATAAATGTTCTGGAAATTTTTTTAATTCAGTGCATTTATATTTATTTGTGTTATTTTTATTTGTTCCCAATGTTAAGGCCTAGGTGTATAAGAAAGTAATTTGAATGACCTATGGCTTGCAAACTGTTTGGGACTTGTGGGCTCACAAGGAGATACAGATCATTTATTTAAACTTTTTAAATTATGGATTCACATTTTCTATGAAAGCACATATCCTATGCACTATAAACTGCAAAAAAATCTTGCTGAGGAAATAGTTTACTTCATTGAGAAATAGTATAGGAATCTACTGACAACACTCAGTATCAAAACATCTAAATCCTTCCTCACTAAAACCACTGTAAAACTGAAATATCTTTTAAAAATCAGATTCAGGGATGAGGGGTGTAGCTCAGAGATAAAAAATATAATTAATGTGTATCAAAGTCTGGGTTCTATTTCTAAATATAAAGAAACTTCAGATATGAAAGATAATACTTTTCAAAGGCCATCAATAGGAAGAGGAGACCTCATATATAATAATGAAAAAGATATCCTCAGTAAAATCATATTCTTGGAGACTTTCTTATACACATTTCTCCATATGCTTCTTCTGCCCTTTTTCACAAACTACTGTCACCAACACATTACCATGTGATGTCTGCTTTAGCAAATACTGAGCTAAAGTATCCAAACATTGGATTACTGCACATGAGTAATTATTCAGATTATTTATGACATTAATCACACTGTCTTAGAAAATTTCACTACTAAAATAACTATGGAGGTATTAAAAACTATGCCATAAAATACTAGGTAAATAGTTTTGTTGCGTGCACTCCATAAATCTCAGAAAAAATGATCCTGTATCCAGTATTAAATTGCCCTTACTTTCTTGAAGTTGTGCCCACGTCTTTCTCATCCTCTCTGAGTTTCTCACTCGTGCACACACCCTGCATAGAGGCCTGGATTGGTACTGGGCAAGGATTCAAGCTTTGTTTCTACCACTTATTAATTAAACACATTTTCTCAACTTACTTAATATTTCTGTGTCTTAGTTCCTGCATTTTGAAATGATACCATAGATTCTAAATTATAAAGCTAGTGGTAGCATTAAATAAACTACAAGTAAGCAATTTATGACAGTGTTTGAAAAACAAATGAATATTAAGTACTTAATAAAATATACTGTGGGGAAATCTGAGGACTTTTGCCCTGGCTTCTGTGTAGCCATTATTTTTAAACCACAAATGTTACATACTCAATATTTTTAATAAAGATTTATCTTCAGAGTGATATTTGCATAGAGGAACACTTTGGGGTCTAGATGAAATCTGCAAATCTGTGGCAGGGGTAATAGTCCAGACATACAAGGTCTTCATCTTTAAGATCCAGACTTCTTGGTGACAGAGGAAGTACTTCATGCTTTCCAAATGCCTAACAGGCAGGACCTCGGGGGCAGGGGACAGGGATGCTGAAAGAGGAACTAGAAAATGCTTCCAATGTCGATGAAAGAGACCTCAACAGAGGGAAAAGAAAACCAAACTTGGGTGGCAATTGGGCTAGGGTTCTCATCTTTTGTTGCTGTTGTTTTGTCACAGTTCTGTTTTTTAAATAATTTTATGGAGAAACAAATAGCAATGAAACAGTTTCAAAATCGACCAGTAAGACAGTTTCAATAATTAATACTTTGCATATTGCTGTCTTCTAATGGTTATTTATAGTACAAGATGCAGACATGATATCCTGTCCACAAATATGTTAGAAAAAAATCTTTCTATTCATTGAATTGAGAGAAAATAGTTTAGATCTATCCTATTTTGATTCTACAGATACAAAATTTGTATATTCATATTCATATTCATTTGTATCCCCTATTTTGTTTAGTTTTGTCAGAGATGGATATTCCTTTGCCATTTAAATATTGTAGGTGTGTGAATTCATCAAAATATTCCAATATAGTTGAGTAGACCATAATAGTAGCAGGTTTTCCATAGCACTGGCAAGGTCAGAAGTTGTTGACTTGAGCCTTTTACAGCTCAGCATAATATTAATATGGTTTTACTTTTTATACTTCTTTTTTATACTTTTCTGCTGGATGGTTAAGACCAAGATAAAGCAAGACCTATGCAACAATAAATGTAATTTTTGTATCTGACAAGGTCAGTCAAATCCCCTCAGGATTTACCCTGAAACTCTGTACCGCAATTTGTAGATCCTTTGTCAGTGTCAGCCATGGGGATGAGTTAGCTTGAGGTAAATCTTAGGAATTGGAGAAAACTATCACTTTTAGGAAAAAAATCAAAATAAATGTCATTATTGTCTCAAAGCATGGAATGTAAACCCCACAGAGACTTCATGTCTGAGAACTTCTGGAATAAAAAATTCTATGGAATTCAAACTTCTATATCCATGATGAAAGATTTTATCATTTGTAACATATCATTCATAATTCTTCTTAGTAACTGCCACAACTGACAAGCTGCCACAGAGAATATATGGCTAACAAAACTAGCTAATTTTATGAAAGGAGCATGTCATCTTTTGGTCTAAGCCCTTTTCTTACTCCATTGTTTTCTTCGGTATCAGTAGCATCTAAGCACAAAATGTCTGTGGGGTTCACCTATCTTCTCAGATTCCAAATCCCCAATAAGCTCTTGTATTTTTCTCTAAATAGTGATAAAATATTTCTACCTCCAGCACTGTGCCATGAACTCCTTGTTGGCTATGGGAAATGTATCATTAAAAATGAAGCAAAATTGTCTTGGGTTAACCCCGTGGTAGTTTTTCAGGGTCACCAATGTTTGTTAGTATTGCATTGTTAAATGGTACATCACTAAGATAGCTTTGTTAGAATAAAAGTGGTTCAAGTGTTAATATCAATATTTTCTCAAACAGTAGTCTTTGGGACATTAAATTATTCTAGGGAGGAAATTAATTACATACAATGAACACTGAAATAATGAATGGTCTAGTTTCCTTTCTTTTTTATTTTCTGAAACAATATGGATTACAAAGGGAAATGTCTCATTATGGTGAAATGCAATATTTTGTGTATGTTGCTCTAAATTAAATATAGAAAATTTAATTAGCTGAACAGTAAAAACTGAAGGATGGTTCCACTTCAATCTTTGTGTTAATTTTGAGTAAGTATAGCTTCAGTTTAGAATTATTGAATATCCGTGGGAAAGTGCAAAGAAGTCTTTACTAACTATTGAATAGAAATAATTCACTTTGAAAGACCAAATGGGTTATCAGATTATACTTTATGTGGATTACGTATTTCAGTTTTTAACCATCTGTATGGTTAAAATATGCCTTGGGCAAGGTTTTATTAAATTGACTCAAAAATTTTAAGGATTCTTTCATTGGATTTGCTGCAGTGTTAAAACTAGCTTGTCAATGACTTGAGTTTGTTTCTCGCTTTTAGAATTTTCAGCAAAGAAAATGAAATGAATGATTTTTTATAGGAGTACTGGATGCTTTTTTAGCAGTTTTTTTTTTTTTTTTTTTTTTTTTTTTTTTT
>NW_004524685.1:9808403-9841861 GCF_000260255.1 Octodon degus | reverse complement strand
AGCTTGCCGGGCAAGCACTTATTCTACTGAACTGTCTCCCCTGCCTGTTTTAATAGTTTTGTTCTTTAAGATGCATATTACATTGCCAAGCTACAGCTCTAGACAAATAAGAGAATGATTTTCCTGACTTCTCTTCATTTAAATAATCGTGATGTCGGGCTGGGGAGATAGCTCAGTAGAATAAGCACTTGACTGGTAAGCACAGAGTCCTGAATTCAACCCCATTACCACAAAAAAAAAAAAATAATAATAATAATAATTACAATGTCATGATAATTCTATTTTTAAACAGAATATCTTTGCTTTTCAGCTAAAAACTGAGGAGGTAAGAATGATATGCTTGTTCAGACCTTTGAGTCAATTCAAATTCATTAGAACAGACATGGAACTCAAATGCACTGACTGCATTTATTAAAATATTTTTAAATAAATAAATAAATATTCTCAGGCTAGGGAGACAGCTTGGCAGCCTAAGCACCTTCCTGGAAAGCACAAAGACCCAGATTTGATCTCTGGTACCACATGTCATGCTGGCCCCATGCCAAGAGAGCTCCGAAACCAGGTGTGGTGGTGCACACCGGTAGTCACAGCGCTGGGGAGGTTGAGACAGGATGATCACTATCAGTGTGAGCTTCATAGTAAGATCTTGTACCAAATAGATAAATAAAATTTAAAAATAAATTATAAAAAATAAATATTCTTTTATGATTTCCACAAATAATCACTAAAGTAAATGCTGTATGACGATGTTAGGCCAAGACATTTTTGCATGTATGTCCATCTCATAGCCTTACATTACCTGTAATCTGTAGTATTTAATAAGTCAAAATTTAATATAAAGCTTTGAAATTCTTAAGACACTAGACCACAGATATTGCAAAAATGTTTATGGGCTTAAATATGTATGACACTGTAAATTATGGATGCATAATACTTATCAGAATGCTTTGTCATATACTAATATTGCTATGGAAATTCATGATTATAAAGTGCAGAAAGCAAAAGGACAGAACTTGAAATTAAGAATTGAAAATTTCAGGCCAGGGAGATGGCTCAACACAAGGGCCTGAGTTCAATCCCCGGTTCTGCAAAACAAAAATTGAAAATTTTAAATTTTTCTGTTTAAGTATGGTACTATTTCACATTTAATGAGGAAAAGCTCAATCTCATTTGATCTGGGTTTTTTTTTATTGGAACCTGAACTTTCACGAATTGCAAAAAAGCGATGTGGTGCACACTAACCCACTAACAGGTCAATGTTACGTGGAGAACAACATCTGATACAATAGCAAAGTAAATTGTTTGCCTTAAACATTTTTGCTTTAAGTGTCCCTGTAGTATTATGTAAGGACTTCTCACTGTGAAGTTACAATGACATCAAACATGAAAACATAAACAAAAACAAAACGGGAACTACTTAACCAGTCCTGCTATGACTTGAAATCTTTACCAAGGTTCTTGACAGTGTAGCTTAGTGGTAGAGTACACGCCTAGGACTCAAAAGACTATAAATTTAACCTCAGTGCCAAAAAAAAATTAAAATCAATTTCCACTGACAAATCTATAATACAGGATCACTAAGTTTTAAACGTGGAAGTTATACAATTTTATAATGTTCTAGTAGGTTTGTGCTCTAAACATGACAAACACATAATCTAATCAGACATGGACTAGTTTGAACTCTGGCACATCAAGGTATCACACTGACAATTTAAGTTCTTAAGTCTCATAACTGACCTGGGGCTAATCTGACATACAAATATTAAAAGACCCCAAGATACATGCAGAAATAAATGCTAAGTATCAAAGATACAGTAAAACCAGTGAGGATCCTTTTGTTTGTTTGTTGTTTGTGTTTGTGAATAAAACTCTGAATGTAGGATTGAAAAATAGGCTAATCTTAAATTTTGATTTCTGGAGTGATTTTAGGAGGTATGTATGACTCATAAAAAGCCCAAACCTCCTACTTATAAGATCCAGATTACACAGTGAGATAGTTGTGCCTTATATTTTACCATCAGGATGTTGGGAGATTGAATCTTCAAACTAAAATTATGTTTATTCCTTCACAACAAGGCATCTTGTCTAATCTAAGTGAGACTCTATAAGATTTCTGACAGTGGTTTCTGAAATGCCTTCACCTTTTTTTTTTGACTCAGTCATATGGAAGAGCAGTGTATATACATGAATGTGGGTCTGCAGGAAAACAAATACAGACACCTTTGGTAGAAACTCGGGCCCTCAGCCCATGCACACCATTGTGTCTTCAGTCCGCTGCACATTTCCAAGAGGAATGAGTGGGAAGGAAAGTGGTGTCTTGGAATATATTTTGAACCCATGTAGCACATCAGGCAAATACTAAACAGTTTACCTTATTTTGTGGAATTATTCCCACGAATTTTAGTCTTGCTAATTATAGCTTTTATGGTATATGAAAACTCATGTAAACTTGTTATTTTAGCCAGCTAATACTTATTTCTAATCCAGTCTTTTTTTTTTTTTTTTAAAATATCAAAAGGATGTTTTCAACAAATCGGGTATAAGCACCAGTTTCAGGCTATCTTAGTAGAGCAAGTCAGTGAATGAATGTAAGAAGCGTACCCATTTAAAACAATTACACGGGGTGTGTTGGTCCATGCCAGTAACTCTAGCACTCTAGGAGGCTGACGCAGGAGGACTGCGAGTTCCAGCCAAGGTCTGAAAGCTTAACAATTTATCAGGACCACTTCTAAAGAAGAAACAAAAAGTACTCAGTGTGAACCCTGGCTTCAATCCTCAGTACCAGAAAATAATAATCATCAGCGTTATTTCAATAACACAAATAAACCAAAATTCAAAGCTAAATTATTCTTTTTTTTTTTTTTTTTTTAACCGAGGATTGAACTGAGGCCCTTATGCTTGCCAGGAAAGCGCTTATTCTACTGAGCCATCTCCCCAGCCCTAAATTATTCTTTGCCTTAATTTCTCACTTGAATTTTGTTGCAATTTTCTAACTTTAGTTAGAAATAATAGCATCACCAAGGAATTTAAAAAACAATAATACATGATTACATATCAGAATAAAATCAGGGCAGAATATAAGCAAACAAATTCTTTTTAAAAATTAGTAAAATGATTACTTTTACAGATTTACACTTGTCATACTGTACTATCAGAAATAAAGTGAAAAATAATATTCTAGAATAACCTTTAAATCTTATTCTGAATGCTGCACATTTTGTTCACATATACTGAATATAAAAGGAATAGAGTATGAAAAGTTATGGTCATTCTATGAAATTTAAATTGCAACCATGTTAGTATCATTACATAAATATGCATTTTATTTATTATTTTATATATGTCCATATAAATTATATATGTTATACACCATGGGCTCATATGATTATAAGAAAATGACAGTAAGAAAATATGAGTATACCGGTCAGTTTAGTAGAATATATAATATAGTTTTCTATAATAAGCATAAGAATTTCAATTTCTAATAGAACAAAGGCATACTGAAGTACTTACTACTTTTGCTTTTTAACCAATTACTTATGACACTACAATATATATTTTTAAATATTTTCCATGCATTGCTACTTGACCTTCCCCAATAGAACTGGCTTTGCTTATTTTAATTTAAAAACACAGAATACCTCTTGCATCTCAGGTAAAACATTTAAACTCGAGTGGGAATCAGAGAGTGTCTAGGTAACCCCACACCCACTTTGTGAGCTGCAGCCTCTCAACTTTCTGACTCTTTTTAAAGCTACCATGGTGTGGGCTGAAGCCAATAATCAAAAAGAAATCGACTTTTTGTTAAAGTCTCTTTTTTTCTGCACAGAACCTCATTCAGAATAGCATGAATAGCAAACTATGAAGATAAATAAATAAAACGACTGTTTTTGAACTTATGTCACTGAAGGTCGCCACAGCCTATGCCACATGAGTTTCAAAGAGTCAGTGATCGCAAGTGGAGCAGCTCTTGTTTAATGGGCTGTTAGGCAGCTATCTGTAGTGAACTTTCCTGTCTGTTTTATAAATATTGATAGATACTGTTGGGAAGAGACTGAAAGTAGAATTTTACAGTTGTAATGCCATGTTCGTTCTTTACTTATACATCTAAAATACATTATAAAATATTTTACACCCATTTATACTTCATTTACCCATACAAGCAATGACTCATAACTTGCCTGTAGGATTTTTCATTCTTAAAGATAATTTATATTGTGAGATATAATGATATAGAAAATAGCTATCTTGAAAAATATCGATTTCTTTAAAAATGGATTCTGACCGAAAGACAGGGAAAAGCAATCATGCTTAAAGCGAAAGTAACGGACTTAGTTTCAGAATTCACAGAACTCACTTCCATGAACACACTACTTCATGGTTTGAACCATTAATAGAGAGGTAAATAATGAGCATCGTCATGTATGGTTTGTGAAAACAGAAGCTAGAAGGAACACACAGTTCACTTCTTAGCCACTTAGAGAACCGCATTACCCGTTCTCCACTTAAAAATAAATGGGTTAACGTTTCTGCGTTGGTTCAACACCACAGTCCTCACACATGCAAGTGGTACACAAGTGAACTTTTCTTCCTGCCTGTGGAAGGCTGCAGTTGTGCACTCAACCCCGAGTGGCAGCAAAGCCTCTTTGGAGCATTTCTCTATTAAAGCTTTTCATACAAGCAGAATGCTGTGCATATTGATGATATATCTGTTGCCTACTTCTGCAGCCAAAAAAAATTCTTATCTTTGTGCTCTGAATGCAGAATTACCCATAGTCATTTTCAAAAGGATTTATTTAATCTGGGTCCTGGTATCATTAACACTGACAGGGTTTAGGTAACACTCAGGGAGATAAACAGTTTTGATATATTTCTTCAGAGAATGTGTTCTGTCAGTGAACGTGTCCAAAAGCACCAGGGCATATAAACATTCCTCAAGTGGGTTTACTTATCAAGGATAAAATGACTGGACCAGGAAAGTACCAGGCTTTTGACAGCTTGTGGTTTGAAATTAAACATGACCCTTTGTATTCTTACAGAGAATTTGTCTATTTTCGAGTCTGCCTTGGTTTAGAAGGGAAGCAGTCAATGCTAACTATGGCAAAGTGAGGGCAATTACAAATATAATTATAAAAATCGATTTAAAATAAAGATTCTAGCACTGCAAAAACACCTTGAAATAAGGCATGAATAAATTAGCTTTTCTTTCATGACTTTTAAAGTACTACCATAGGAACAGTCTGAGGATGAATCGAATAACAAGAAATGTGAAACAGCTTGTTAATTTATTTTGTACTCCATATTCCTTGGCGAAGTGAATATGTGCTTCAGCATTTCCAAGAACATGCTAATCCTGACATTACCTATTATGCTTAAATGAGAAGGGCAAAGGTTTTAAGTGGAGGGAGCGCATTGTTCTACTACGTTTGAACACTGCTCTAAAGACGAATCATGTTCTACAGCAAATTAGATCATGACTACATCTATTATGGAGGAATTTTTGTGAGGGATTGACTGTAACGACGAGACTCCCACAATGTGCCCTGAGATATGTATTTTTAGAAGAAATGGACCTTTTTCCTACTCATGTTTTTCCTTTTTGCTGATGTAATACAGTGTATTTGATTAAGTGAGTTCATATTGACAAGCTAAGCTAATTGGTACAAATAAGTTACTTGTATGAGAATAAATCTTTTTTGAAGAAGTGGCTATTAAAGCAGAGTGAGTTATTGAAGTATAACCTTCATAAATTTAAGCAAAAATCAGAAGCAATGACTGACATTCCCCAAAGTGCTTCAGTATGAAAACAACATAGCTTATCTGAGCAATATGTTTTATTCTTTTGTAATTTTTTTTCAATTCCATAGGTTGAGATTTTAGGCAACTGAATATCATGACAGTGCTTCAATTAAACTCAGTGAATATGCATAAGTTATTAGAAAAGCAAAGAACTGGTTCTCCATCCTACTACCGATAACATTACAAACATGGGACCAAAAGCAAGGACCCCAACCTTTGGTTTGGAAAGTTTCCTCTGCAGGTCCACAGTCTCACTCAATTCACAATGGCTTCCATAGCTACTTCCTATTATGTGTATGCACATTCATTTCAAAATGAAAAATCAAACCTGTGTCTTTTAAATCATTTTAATTATTTAATTTATTAATGGTTTCTAAATTATTTATCCCACTCAATATGTCCTGATGGTCCCTGACAGTATGATTGTAAGTAAACTATTTTCCTTTGCCAGTACAATTAGAAAATCACCTTTCCCCTCCATCTAACTGGGGCAAAGTTCTCTTCCTCCAGTCAATGACTAAGAGAAGACATGGTTCCAATAGTTCACTTGTGTTTATGAGAGTATATAAGTTTCCATCAGTGTGCTATGGTCCAGAGCAATGAGACATCCCATGACTACACTGCCAGCACTCTCACGGGGAAGTCGAGGCAGGAGGATTGCAGATTCTAGCACAAATTCACTTTCCAACACCATAGGGAAACAGCAAAAAATGTGTAGTCAGCCAGATATTTAAAACCAGCTCATTCTCAAATGCATACACATAAGCACGCATTTAATATGATTTGCCCTCAGAACTTATATAGGAATCAGCACTAGGGTTCTAGTTCTGCCAGTACTTTTTACCTTATAACCTGCAATTAATACTATGACTATGGGATCCTACAGATAGTTCGTAGGATCAACCTTAGATCACTGCTGAGACATGCTAGGCTCCCTCAGCACCTTTTACGCATAGGTTTATTTTTTTTTAAGTTTGTACATCATTTAATAATTACCTAGCAGTAGGTTGAAATTCAATCGTTTTTAAGTTTTCAAAATGAAGAGAAGATTGGCTTGATTGTCAACTATATTCTTCATTTAATTTAATCATGTCTATCATGCATAACATAAGAAGTTTATAACAATAGCATTATTTTTTTATTTCATCTTTTTTCCCCCCCCTTTGGCAGAACCAGGGGATTGAACTCAGGCCCTTGCGCTTGCCAGGGAAGTGCTTATTCCAGTGAGCTATCTCTCCGGTCCCAATAGTATTATTTCTAATCAAAATCTTTTACCATAAACTTGGTCAAACATCAATGAAAATGACCATGTGACTACTAGTAATATGACATAATAGAAAAGATATCCTAAATGTCCCAATAAAAAGTGAACCTAATAGGCTGACCATATAGTTCAGAGGACTACAGCCCCTGCTTAGGCAGAGTGCAGAGGCCAGGTTCCATCCCCAGCATGTGGTGACGGCCCAGCCCCTGGGTCTCTCTAAGAAGGCAATTGAGACTGGGCATGGTGGAGCGCGCCTGAAATCCCAGCACTTTGGGGGGCTGAAAACAGGAGGATCACCAGGAGTCTTATCTACATAATGAGACCCTGCAGACCCTGTAGATCTTGAAATAAATGCAAAAAAAAAAAAAAAAACCTAACAGTGCGAAGCTTATATTTACAAACTTTGAGAAACATGTATGAACTCACAAAACATATATCAAATATGTTAAACTAACATATGATATTGATCTTTCTCCCTATTTCCTTTTAACAGGATTTTAAAGAATACTTGGTTATCTTTTCCAACCTTTTTTATGTCATCAAGCAAAAGGGTCAAGGCTTCAACTTCATTTTGAAAGAGAGAAACTTTGAGAGGAGGAGTTGAAGAGACAAGGTCATATGTCCTAAGGCAAAATAACAAAAGTTTAAGAGCCACCATTTGGGGGAAGCGGGGGGGGGGGGGATGGAATGGGGCTTTCCTGAAGAATTTGACGGCCAGGACCTTGACATTTATCTTTTTTTTTCTTTCTTTCTACTGTTTCTGCCTCCACAGGAGGAAGGGAAGATGAAAAGGCTCATCAGAAACGTAAGTGATCTTTATTGACGTGTGACTTTTGTGTAAGTATGGCCTCTGGCGCCGGACTGCAGTATGCATTTGAGGCATAAAGAGGGAAGGGAATTGAACACTGATCTGAGGGAACGTGTGTGTGTGTGTGTGTGTGTGTGTGTGTGTGTGTGTGGCGTTTAGAACTGAAGAAGAGTGTAAGGAACTGGAGAAGTAGGGAAAGAGGGTAGCTGTACACATTGTTCCTTCTCACAAAAAGTAAAACTCCATTAATCTATACTGTGTTCATGTCATTCACAAAACCGGCCCCTTCTTCCTTAATTTCCTTCACATGCTACCTTAATTTTCTCTCAAAATAATTTTCTTTCAAAGAAAATCACCCATCAAATTGACAATAAGTAGAAAAGCACCTCCCAGCCTCTTAAAGGTTTCTCAGATGTGGTAAACACTCCAGCTGAGGAGAGATGACCCCAAAATCTGTGAAGCAAATTAATGAATGTACTTCAGATCTTGCAAAAATATCCACAAGAGTGCAGGATGCATCTGAGCAGAGGAAACAGGACCCTTTCCTTTCCGTTATGTGAACCATATCTTTTATGAAAAATAGATTACTTAAAATACCGTCATTAAAGTTTTGTACAAATTACATGTTTTACTCAGAAAGGCAAGGGGATAGAAAAACATGTATTTTAATGACAGATTCATTTCCTTATGGAAAACTACTTAAATATAGTAATAAAATCTGGGAGATTATTTCATTCATATTTCCTTTAACCTTTCAGGACATCTACTCAGGTTTATCCAGAGTCACTTTACACATACATAAGCAGGTACTGTCAAATGTGAAATAAAAGATGAAAGGGAAAATCAACTCGAACATCATCAAGGCTCCCTGCTGTAAAATCCTACTCAAGCTATGTATTTTTTTTCCCTGAGTTCACAGAAATGTTTCATATAAAAATATGAAAAAGACAACCTCGCCCTGCGCTTCCACCTGACAGTTGCTGTCTCCCATCGATCTCACCTGCGTGTTTCATCCCAGGAGCTGCGGGAAGAGATCCAGGGCACGGTGTCAGCGGCGCTGTCTCTGAACCAGATCCGCCTAAGGGGCAGCGGTGGGGAGTTTGGGAGCTTAGCGGGGGCCGGTTTGCTCTGATTTAGAACTCAAACTGTGGCGAGACTGACACCAGCTCTCTAGAACGTGTCCTCGCTAACAGCCATCTGGAAGGTGAAAAAGTTTTCTTGGAGAAATCAACTTTCTGGGAGAATGAAGCCTGAAATAAAAAAGTGGTTGCGAACCTAAGCTACTTCCTATCCGACGGTGGAATCTTAGGCTGTGCCGCTGCACTTGATTTCCAAAAACTATGGTGTGATCTTTATAATTGAGCATAAAAGGAGAATGCCTAAAAGCCACTGGATTCTAAAGATATTACCTACCTGAAAGATGGGGATCGCAGATAACGCACGCATGCCTTTTTCAAGAGGAAACTCTACCTACATCCCAAAAGCAAGTGGAATTCATGCCAGGCCACTTCTAAATACTGATTTCTGTGTATAATTGCTTTTCCAAGGTTAGTGTAGAGGAAAACAAATGAAGGGTGGAAGCATTACTGCAAATGGTACGCTTATTAGCAAGGTCCTGAAGTATAGCTGTGTGTTTTTAAATTGGTGGCAAGTATGGGATGGTGAGAAGAGGAGTAGGCATGAATTTAGATTTAAATATTTTCTTCATTTAGAGAGTCACTTTCAGGAAAGATACGGATAGGTACCAACAGAATCTTCTTTACTTTCATAAAATTGTCAATCCTGTGCAACAAATAACTTTGCTTATAATAAAGCCTCAATGATTTCTTGGTACGGATAGTCCAGAAAATAATTACCCAATTGATTACTAAATAAATTCATGGATCTATGTACAGATTACCCAATCTAATTATGACGGTATCTATTGGCATAATGTTTGGCTGAGAAAAATAAATTCCTCCGCTAGAATAAATAAAAAGATAAATAAATAAATAAATAAATAAATAGATGTCATTGGCCTAGATAAGATGGAAATTAATTTTTCTTCTTTAGCAATGTGCATAACTACCTTGGAATCTATTATCAAATCCCAGACTCTAAGTCTTCAAGCAGCTGTCCTACACATAGGCTATATAGGACAAGAGAGAGATATTGTGAACCTAAACAGCAACCAAACAAATAAAGATTTACTGAAGGAGCCCCAAAGCAGCTCTATTCAATTAGTGAAGTAAAACACATTCTTCCTCTAGAAATGATGCCTTTCCCAGAAAAGTACTCTTCATCTATTTCCTCAACTCTAAGAACAGCACTACAATGGGCGTGGCAGCAGAGGTCATAAGGGAGTATTGAAAATCAGAGGAGCTGCTCCAAGTACCCTGAAGCCCGGGGATAACAAGGCAGTGTCTAGACCTGGAGAAGAAGAGTATGAAATGAGGCAGGGTGGTCAGCAGCCCTTAAGCCACCCACATGTCCACACTTCTGCTACGTTAACTCTGGTGGACCTGGTGCAGAGTTCTTGTTCATGGGTCAACATTCATTTTCAAGCTGTATCTTTACTTTAGAAGTGTTTGAATTTCTTCCAGAAATATTTCTGAATTTCATCAAATTTATGACCCTCTGAACATCCTACCCAATAATAGTTCCATAACTTACAGTGATTTCATGATTACATCTACTCTTTTTGTGATATACCAAACTGCAATTGTCAAGGAGGTGTTGAATTTGCTCTGGTATTTCTTCACCATCCCTTAAGCCATCCCCCAAAAAATCCTTAGTAGATATTTTCTAGGTTAGTCCAGTATTTCAAGTTTATTCTGGTTGTAAGTTTTTATTTCAGTTTAGCAAAACTAGAGTAGTTTTCCGTAAGTTAACTATTGAATAGTTACCAACACATATGCATTAGGCTGCAAAGGATATGGATAGTATCACCAGGGAAAAAGTCAAATTCTGGCCTCACATTCCACGAAAGCTGTAAACTAAAGCACTTTGATCTTCTTCATTTTCTTAACTTTGATTCTCACAGAATATTTACATCCTCTTATGTTTATACGACCTCATGAACCCATGAGAATTTCAATGGACAGACAGTTAAAACGTGCAGTATGTTTTAAAAAACCAAATATACTTTAATAAGCCTGCTAAAAGCTGATAGCATTTCCCAAACTATACCAAGCCTTAATTATCCTCTCTTTCCTGAGTCAAAGATTATAAGGAAAGGAAAGGGCATGACCTTAGCTCATCACTACAGCAAAGATGGCAACAACAATAAAAAATATCGAAATGTGTTTGTTAAAATGTTGAGGTTAACATTTGATGACTTCCCCACATGCCTCACTCGCTGCACATTTGTTTATACTAATCATAAACAAATTCAACTCACATACTAGTATTTGAATGACTTGGTATATATATAAGAGAAGAACATTTGAGATAGAAGTAGTCTCTCAACATAAACATAGTATTCTCTTATACAAACATTCGACTGCAAATTCACAGCTTCTTTAAATTTTGTGGCACTTGAAAGTATTTCTGCCTGACTTGCTGTTACCTGGAAAATACTAATCATAACAGAGAAAACCTTGAGCATAATTTGAATTATTAGTCAAATTTGGGTACAGATCTCAGACTTTGTTCAGGTCAAAGAGAATATAAGCATAATCCAAGCAGTTAGTAGACATATAGTACCCAAGCATAAGATCTCTTGAAATGCAAAAACTAAAACAAAAGATATTTCACAATAAAGAGTTGCAAAGAAAATGTTGTTTATGTATGTATGTATCGATTCACTGATTTATACTCTATTAATTTTCCATTGTCTATTCCACATCAGAAGGGAATTTTAGAAGTTATGTTCAGATACCACCAAATAATTTCTTCTATTAATTAAGAAAAAAGAAAATAAACTGTATCTTAAAAGTTAGCTAAACCACAGAAAAGAACACATTATGTCAAAATAATTTTAGACCATTTATAAATTTTGGTATGTTTAATATAATAAAATTATATTAAATTACTTCTTTGTGGACTGGATTTTTTTGGGGGGGTGAGTAGAACCAGTACTTTTGCACTGAGATACAGCCCCAAACTAATTTACTTTATTTTATTTACTTTATTTGTAAGACAGTCTCACTAAATTACTAGGTTGCCTAGGCTAGGCTTGAACTCTCCCAATTTTCTTTCCTCAGCCTCCCAGAAGGCCTGGATTATAGGCATTTGCCATCATGCCCAGTTTAGTTTAGATTTTAAAAATTCATGACAATAATCAAGATCTTGAATATTAGACTGCTCTTAATGAGCTGCTTGCTGTGCATCTATGGCATGGGAAGTTCGTCTTTAGTGGTCTATCGCAAGCTTTTTTCTGATCTCCTGTTGGCTCTCTCGAGGTGGTGATCCTTCCATTTCGTCTACATCAGATGAGGCTGCAAGGATCGGAGGCTTAAGGGTGCGCAGCCTCAGGACGGCGCATTCGTACGACTGGCAGCTGTGGAGGGTATCAGCTGGAACTCCACTGCGTCTTTGCCAAATCAGTGTCTGTGTAGAGCTTCCCATTGTGGCTTGAGTCCACATCATGACTGCTTTCCAAGAAGTGCTCCAACAATGGCTATTTCTAGGGTTCCATTCAAAAGCTGCCATTCTCCTAAAGATCAAATTTGAAATTTGTATGACGTCTGTGTCAGTTACGTTCTCCTGGCTGCAGCAAAATACCCGCAAGTTGTAAGCGTAAAGGTTCATCTGGGCTCACAAGTTAAAGAGCTGCACCCCATAGTTGGCTGCTCCAAGGCAGCACAGTCTGGCAGGAGGACACTGCAGAGCAGCTCTGCTCTTGGCAAGGCAGCAGGAACAGAGGCATCAAGCGAGGAAGATCGAGCACTAGCTCCAGGCCACGCCCGCAGCGACGTGTTTCCGAAGGCTCCGCCTCCCAACGTCATCACATCCAGCTGTAAATCCATCTGTGGTCTGACCCAGGCGAGAGTACCGTAACTCAGTGATTCAGACACCTCCTCAATGCCTCACCAGTGAATCTGTGCACAGATGAGTCCCCAGGGGCAATTTAGAAATAAACCACAATGCCATCTGCATCCTCTTCTGTCCTACAAGTAAGCCTTTAACTCACTGTGAAGGGAGAGGAGAGTTTATTTAAGATCAGGCTGAGATTACCCCACTTGGGAATAATGGAGACTCCATGAGTCTTCATAGGCTTGCTAATCACGGAAACAAAATTTACTCTATGCATATCTTACAGATTTCCTGATCCAAATCTGAAATCAGCTGTTCCCTAAGAAATTCCAAATTCCTTCTAAAAAAAAAAAGTGACATTTCAAAATTATAATCAATGTACCAAATACAGTTAATTATGATAGGGTTGCTCATAACATTAGGACACCTAGAATATATATATATATATATATATATATATATATGACAAAATAACTTTTTTTCCCACCCCCACCATAACTTCTCAGTCTATATTGATAGCCAGTTAAAATTCTAGATGATAGGATTTCACTTAGCTTATTATGTGTTATCAATTTTCTTTTTTCCCCTACTGAGAATATGATATTTCAGCACAGAACAAAAGGGTCCGAAAGAAAAGGGTCCTAGGTAGTTATTGGCCAATCATCTGCTGATTCAGAGTACAATGTAATTGTTCCATAATTTCAGAGTTCCTTCATCTATTTTAATGGATACCCATTACTAGTGAAAAATGTATAAATAGAAATTTCAGAATCTCTAAAATTAAATGTTTAGATAGAAATCCATAGGAACTATTGAAATATTCTATTCTCTGGTAGGAATTTTGTTTAATACATTCTTTGCAAAGAACAATCCATCATTCTTAAAAGACATCATTACATGGGCCGAGGAGATGGCTCAGTAGAGTAAGCGCTTCCCTGGCAAGTGCAAGGGGCTGAGTTCAATCCCCAGTTACACCAAAAAAAAAAAAAAAAAAAGAAGAAGAAAAAGAAAAGACATCATTACATGAATATTTTAATCCAGATGTATTAAAGAGTTAACAATATTCTTTGTATTCTTTAAAGTGTGTCACAAATGCTGTTGCTTACAATTCTCTCCAAATACTGTATTTTTATGAAATCAGTGAAAATATAGACTGATGACACCAACAGAATCACTGACTTCTATGTGATAAAGAATATTTTAGACATTATGCTGCATTCTTTTATCTTCTAGGATCTGCTTACTATTTCATTTTAATCACTCCATTTATAGGTATCATTATAGTCTGGTTCTCAGGTTTGTGTTGCAAAGAAAAGGATCCTGGGGGATATTAGCCAATCCATCTGCTGATTGATCAATTAGCACACCCAGTAAATTTTAGCAATGACAATGCCATCAAGGACAATCATAAACGCTAGCCATTTATTGTGCACAAAAAGCAGCACTATGTCAAGTACTGTACATGTATTATTGCATTTAATCCTCATAACAGTTAAGATTGATTTTGTTATTTTCATTTTAAATGTGAAGAAAAAGAGCCTCAAGAAAGAACCATCTTGGATGAAATACATACATGCATTTTACCTCTCTGCCCTCAGAAATAAAACTGGGAAGGAGAATGGGGCCAGGATGATGAGAGAAGACTGATAAAAGTAGAACATGTGCCTGTATAAATCTGTCAAAATGAGACCATTAATCTGTGCTGTTCATATGCACTAATAAAAATTTTAAATATATATATCCAGTATGGAAGTGACTTTCTGGGAATGTGGAGAAGTTTATTTTTCTTTTGCATTATTCTCCATGTTTTTTCTAAAAGTATTTGATGAATAAATTTACTAAGTTAAATAAAACATGGCCACTGGCCCAAGGAGGTCTCCAAATCTTAACTACCTATAAACTGCAACTTAATATGTAAATGGACTGAAACCTAACTTAATTTAAAAACCTAATTTTATTATTATTATTATTATTATTATTATTATTATTATTATTATTATTTAAGACATAGTTAGGTTTCAGCAAAACAGCCAAGAACAGTCAGTCAGTGGATGGCACCATTCTCAAAGGAAGCTAACATCTGGTTGGGTCATTTTTCTGCTTTACTTTTCAATAAATCCAATATAGCCTTACTGCACCAGTAAGCTTTCTTGTCTTTTCTTTTTTCTTTCTGGGTTTTTTTTTTTTTCTTTTTGGTGTGTGTGTGTGTGTGTGTGTGTGTGTGTGTGTGCGCGTGCGTGTGTGTGTGTGTGTGTGTGTAGGGTCTCACTACTCAGCTCGAACTTGTAGTCATCTTCCTGATTTCTGCCTCCCTAGTGCTGGGATTACAGGAGCGTGCCACCACGCCCGGACTCCATCACTGGCTCAGTGCACCCGGGGGGCGGGGGTGGCAAGGCAGGTGGTGCCAGATGTCTTTTCTTTCTAGATGTTACCCGAATCATGAATCTTTCTTTGCTCAAATAAGCTGTTAAATTTAATTTGCCTAAATTTGTTGTTCTAGTAAATGCAGGACAGGAAAAAGGTGCATGAGGGAAAAAATTTATCATACACAGGGTGAACTGGATCAAGTTGAATTTGGAAATAATCCAGGTCTCTATGTAGCCTCTGTAGAAAACAGATGTTATTTGTAAGAAGAATGATAATCTCTGAAAAACCAAGAACAAGAGAAAGTGAAAATAACAGAGAGGGGAAAAAAAAGAGAAGAAATGCAAACTATTAAATACTAACCTCACTAGAGCTTCCCTAGGAATATAAATGTCAGTTTAGAAGAGCTACTCACAAAAGGTCATGCCCAAGTTTTATTCCTGGACTCAACTCTTTGCAGATTCAGGAGGAAGAAAAGGAGAGTATTCAGCTGCACCTCCTATTCCTGGCTCTCCTTGGTTAGAGTTCTCTTTGACTCCACATCCTTGCAGGTTGTACCCCATCCCTTGCTCTCCCACTGGCACATTCCAAGTTCCAAGTCCATAATAGGTAAAATGAAGAGTAGAGCTTTTGAAGGCAAAATGAACTTGCACCATCACCACTGGTGTAAAGGAAGCTGAGATGCTGAGATGCTGAATATTAAGATATTGAGCCAACTGATGACAGTATGGCTGAGGATCTTTTCTGAATAAGAGATTAGGTCATGTTGGCAGTGCAGTTGCAGTGAAACCCATAAAATGAATAGGTATGACCTGAAGTGCATAAACTCTTTTCCATACTATCTGTGGCAGTCCATGGTTAAACAACTGGATCATATACAGTAACTACTAATAAGACTTGAACGAGGTGATAAACTGTGAGTACACCAAGAACATTGTTTTCTCCGAGGTTCAGAGCACTCTGTCTACAAGTGGAAATTGAAATAATTTATAAAAATATTGTCATCACTATGTTGTTTTTAAAGTTTCTGATTTTTTCATTAAAAGAAGGAGGCTATTAATTGTATTATTAAATATAGTAGATATTAATATTCCTCTAAATGACCAGTAATTCCAGTTGTCCCAGTTTGGAAAAAGTACCCTGTGAGTATGAGATAAATTAGTGACAATTAGAACAAGTTTTAGTATCTGTTATTCTCATGTTGATTTTAGTATTTGTATATATAACACTGATATTTTTGAGTATTATATTATATGTGCTGTATTTTAATACCTGGTGTACATTCTAGAAATAAAACTCTGGAAATTTTTAAAAAGTGAAAAAAAACCCCATGAAATGTTAAAACAGATACTTATTCTATCTTACCTACCATTAAATGTCTGGCCAAGTACATCATCAACACATGGTAAATAATCAACAAATATTCATTGGTGCAATAAAAATGAATTTAAGTACAATTAGCATATTGGTCAGGATTTTCCAGAGAAATTGAGTATTTTAGGCTCTCAACTAGTGGGATGAGAGCACTAGGACGGATACAGTCTTAGGAAGGGTCACCTGCTTTCCTTAGTCTGATAATTCCAGCGTTGATCTCAACCAGAAAATCATTAAAAGGCAGGACCCAACCTAAACAGTATTTAACCTAGTGCTGGGACATCTCATGTCCTATTTATTTATTTATTCAAGAATACAAAATAGTGATAGGAAAAAAAGCATTATAAAAAATACAAGATTTCACTAAGCAAAGTAATAGGAATTGAACAATGGTGGTTGTATTATATGGTGCTATCTTCAAATTAGTTGCTCAGATTACAGAATAAAATTGTGTAAGATTTGTTTAAAGAGAAAACATAACAATAACAGAGAAGTTATAAAATATTCAAAAGAGGAAAATAAAGCAGAGTAATGAAAATTTAAGCATTAAACTGCTCCTTTCAAAAGATCAGCAGAAATTTACAACACAATCATCCTAACTATTCTGCATACACCTAAATATACTTTTCCCTTTTTCATTTGTACTTTTCCGCATCTTGGATTTTCCTTCCCATTGAACAACTTCTTCCCCTTTTTCATTATCTGTTGTACCTTTAGATTGTCATCACTCTTTCAGATTTTCACACTAGTGAGATAATACGATGCTCGTACATGTGGATCTGATTTATTTCACTTACCAATATAGTCTCGAGCTGCTTGTTATCTACAAAAACCTCAAATTTATGTTTTTCATAGCTGAATTTTGTAACTGTATTGTCTAAAAATACCATATATTTTTTATCCATTCCTCAGCCGATGGGCATTTGGATTGTTTACAAGATTTAGTTATGACAATTACTAACTTATGATTAATGCACTGCTATAATCACAGATGCACATATACAGCTATTATGATTTCAGTTCATTGGGAAAAATACCTAGGAGGGGAATAGCTGGCTTGAATGAGACCTGCAATCGTAGTTTCTTGACGAATCTCCATGCTGATTTCCATAATGGTTGTACTAGCTTGCACTTTCACCAGCAGTGGAGAAAGATTCCTTTTTCCTAACAGCCTTTCAGTATTTGTTATTGGCTGACTTCTTGACGATAGCCATTTTTTTTTTTTTTTTTTTTTTGGCGTTAGATGGTATATCAGCATTGGTTTAATGTGCACCACTTGAATGACCAAAGATGCTGAACATTTTTTCATATATTCATTTGCCACTTGTATCTCTTCATTTGTGAAGTGTATATTCATCTCTGATGCCCCTTTTTGGATTGGGTCTTTGAATTTTGGAGGATTGATTTTTTTAAAAATTCTTTCTAATTTCTAGTAGGAATCTTTTGTTTGATGGACAGTCTGCCTTAAATGTCTCCCACTTCATGGGTTTTCTTTTTACTCAGTTGGTGATTTCTTTTGAAGTGAAGAAGCTTTTCAAAAAGATGAGAATCCAATTGTTGATTCTTCGAAGTATTTCCCATGCAGTTTGATTTTTTTTTCTAAATTCTTTACTTACCCCTATGTCCTTAAGGTTTCTACCTACTTTCTTTTCCAGAAGATTTAGTGTTTCAGTTAATATTTAAATCTTTAATCCATTTTGACTTTAGTTTTGTGCATGGTGATAGGCATGATTCTATTTGAAGCCTTTGGCATACAGAAAGCCAGTATTTCCAATATTATTTATTAAAGAGGTTTTCTTTCTTCCAGTGAACATGTTTGAGCCTTTATTCAAAGATCATGTGGCTGAGTGTACGTCTAGTTGTATCCACATCTTCAAATCTGTTCTATTGACACTGAAGTCTCTTTTTAATGCAAGTATAATGCTGATTTTTTATAACAATAGCTTTGTAATATAATTTCAAGCCAGGGATTCTGATGCCTTCTTCCTTTCTTCCATTGCCCAGTATTGCTTTTGCTATTCAAGGTCTCTTCTGGTTTCAGATGAATTTTAGGATTTTTTTTTCAATCCTTGAGGTATATGAATGGTATTTTCATTGTGATTGCATTGAATGTGTATAACAATTTTGAGAATATGGCCATTTTCAAAGTGTTGGTTCTTCCTATCCAGGATCAAGGATTATCATTCCAAATTCTGAAATCCTGTTCAATTTTTTAGAGTACTATAATTTTCACTGTACAAATAATTTACTTCTTTTGTGAGATTGATTCCTTAGTATTTATTTTTTTGGCTGTGGTTATGAAAAGTGTGCTTCCCATAACATCTCTCTCAGTGCATTCATTGTTTGTATGTAGAAATACTATTCATTTTTGAGTGTTAACTTTGTATCCTGCTAAGCTACTGAATTTAGTTATTAAGTCCATAACTCTTAGTGAAATATTTGAGATCTTCTATGTGCAGTAAAATGTCATCTGCAAATAATGATGATTCCAATTCTTCCTTTTCAATCATTATTCCTTTTATTTCATTCTCCTGTCTAATTGCTTTGGTTAATGTTTCCAGAACTATTTTGAACAGGAGTAATGACAATGGGCATCCTTATCTTGTTTCTGAATTTAAAGTGAATGCTTTCAATTTTTGTCCCATTTGAGTATAATATTGGCTGTGTTTTTTCATAGATGGCTTTTATTAGATTGAGATAAAGATCATGTATTCTGATTTTCTGTAGTGTTCTATCATGAATGAATGTTGGAATTTGCCAAAAGCTTTTTCTGTGTCTATTGAGATAATCATGTGATTTTTGTCTTTGTCTTTGTTGATGTGGTGTATTACATTCATGATTTTACATAAATTAAACCATCCCTGCATTCCTGGGATGAATCCCACTTGGTTGTGATGTATAATGCTCTTGATGATTTGCTGCATTCTGTTTGCTAGTATTTTATTGCTGATTTTTACATAAACATTCATTAGGGAGCTTGGCTTGTAATTCTCTTTTTTGTTGGGTCATTCTCTAGTCTTGGATTCAGAGTAATATGTGGCCTCCTGAATGAGTTTGGGAAAATTGCTTCCTTTTGAATTTCACTGAAGAGCTTAAAAAGAGTTGGCATTAGGTCCTTCCCAAATTTCTTGCAGAATTCACCTGTGAATCCATCAGGACCTGGGTTTTTCTTTGTTGGCAGGTTTTTAAATTGAATTTTTAATTTCACTGGATGAGAGTGGGTTATTCACAATTTTTATATCTTCTTGATTTAGCTTTGGTAGTGCATATGTATCTAGGAATCTGTCCATTTCCTCTGTATTTTCCATTCTGTGAGACAGAGTAAAGATTTGGAAATAGGCATTGATAAACTTTTGAATTTCTTTGGCATCTGTAGTGATTTAACCCTTTTCGTTTTCCATTGCAAGAATTTGACTTTTTCCTTTCTTTGTTTTAGTGAGGTTGTGTAGGGGTTTATCAATTTTATTTATTTTTTAAAAAAACTGACTCTCCGGCTAATTAATTCTTCGTGTTGTTTTTTTCATCCTCATTGCATTTATTTCTACTCTGAAGTTTACATTTTCCTGCCCTCTTTGGGCTTTGGACTTGACTTGCTCTTCTTTTTCTAGGAGTTTGAGGTGCAGCATAAGATTGATTATGTGGGTTCATTCTGTTTTCCTTATGCGATAATTCATTGCTATAATTTGCCTCTTAAGACAACTTTGGTGCATCCCATTGGTCATGTTAAGTTGTATCTGCCTTTTTGTTACATTGGAAAAATTGCTTAATTTCATCCATGACCCATTTATTGTTCAGGAGGGTATTATTTAGTTTCCATATGTTTATATGGTTTTTGGTGTTTCTTCTGTCAACAATTTCCAGTGTCACTGCACTATGGCCAGATAATATGCAAATTGGGATAATTTTGATACCTTTGCATTTACTTAAGAATGTCCTATGTGCTAGCACCTAATCTATTTTGGACAACATCTCATGCCAACTGAGAAAAGTATATTCTGATGCTGTTGAGTGGAACACTCTATAAAGATCTATCAAGTACATTTCTTCAGAAGTACAGTTTAGTTCTGCTATTTTTTTGCTTAAATTTTGCATGGTTGATCTATCTCTTTGTATTAATGTGGTGTTAAATTCCCCCAATTTTTTTCATGTGTTAAAATTTGTCTTATACAGTTGGGCTCTCATATATATATATATATATATATATATATATATATATATATATATATATGTTATTTCTTCCTCTTGCAGTTTTTCCCTAACAGATATGTAGTGACTTTTTTATCACTTCTAATTACACTTGATTGTAAGTTGTCATTGTCAGCAACCAGAATAGTTACCCCTGATTTTTTCTGTATTTCTGTCACATGGAGTATGGTTTTCCATCTTTTGCTTTTCAGTCTATTAATTTCTTTTTGAGTTGAATATGTTTCTTGCATGTAGCATATTGTTGGATTTTATTTATTTATCTACTCTTCCAGTCTGCTTCTTTGGATCAGTGAATGGAGGTCATTCACATTGATAGTGACAACTGATATGCATTAGCTTATCTTCATCATGTTGTTTTCCTAATATAGGATCCCTACTTTCCCCTTTTCTTAATTTCCTGCTGTACTTGGTTGTTCTCTTCTGTTGTTGTTGAAGTTGTAGTCATCTTTGGTCTCTTTCTAAAATATCTGTCAGTACACTTTGAAAGATTGATTTGGTTGTCATAAATTTCTTCAGTTACTCTTTGTCATGGAAGTATCTAATCTCTCCATTAAATTTGATAGTTTTGCAGGATTTTGGGTTGAAAGTTGTTTTCTTTCAGAACCTCAAATATCTTACTCTAAGCTTGTCTTGATTTGATGGTCTATTGAGAAATCTGCCTTGATTCTGATGGGCTTTCCATTCTAGATGATCTGCTTCTTGTCTTCCTAACAACTTTTTATATCCTGTTCTTTTGATCAACTTCTAGGATCTTGATTATTATGTGTCTGGGTGATGATGTAGTTTGATTATGGAGAGCTGGAGTTCTATATGCTTCACTTATCTGCGTATGATATTCTTTTCCCATTCTCAGGAAAATTTCTGGTACTACTTTTGTAAACACTCTTTTTATGTCTTTTATATTATCTCTACTTGTTTTGTTGATACCTATTAGTCTTATATTATTTTTCATTGCCTCATCTTGCAGCTGTTGTATTGTTACTTCCTGGTTTCTCATTATTTTTAAGATGTTTCCTTTGTGTTCGCTAGCTGCAAGCTATCTTCAAGGTCTGAAAGTCTATCTTCTATTTCATTCAAGTGATTTTGTCAGATTTTAATGGAATTCTTGATGTCCTGGAAATCAGTCTGAATCTGTTTCATGTTTTCTAGTTCTTTCCTGTATTGTTCACTCATTGTTTCTGTCATTTTCCTATTCTCTTGTATTTTTCTAATCTGTCTTTCCTTAGAGATATTAAACAATTCTTTCATGTTTGTTATCATTTCCATTTTTACTTGACAGATTATTTCTGATCTGATTTCTACCATAGCCTGATGAATTTATTTGTTTACCTCAGTTGCTATCATCTCAGAAATTTCAGGTATGTGACTTCCAACTTCTTATATGACTTTGCCTTCTGGACTTGTTTTGGGTGGCCTTCAGGTCTGAGATTGCTTTTTATTTCTTTCTTTTGTCATTTTTTGCAGTGATGTTAGATGGGTAGGGTCAGTAAGACTCTCCAGAGTGTGGGACGGTAGGGTAGGCTCACCCAAAGCTCCTGCTGTGTGGCATTCAATGTGGTTACTACATCAGTAAAGAGAGAGGGCAAGCCACAGTTCAAGAAGGATCTGATGATGATGCGAGCAGGTCACAGATGTGCAAGGCTTTCTTGATTGTGGATTGGCTCAGCGTAGTGCTCTACAAGGTTCCTACAGGTTTCAGTGATTATCTGGACTCTTGCTTCAGGGTGAGGAAATGGGACCAACTCAACAAATTCCAGTAGAAATTCTGGGGTCATAGGGCAAGGGATGCCAAGTTTCCCTGACAGCCTTCAGAGTGAGGAGTAGCCACTCAAACAAGCAAAATCCAGTAAGGTCCATGACCTAACCCACCAGGTGTCTCCAGCTGTCTTCAGGCAGAGCAGAGGCTGCTAGACTCAGCAAACTCTGGCAGGAAGTCTTGGGGCAGCACGAGGATTGCTGAATCTCCCAACAGTCTTTAGGGTAAGGAGGCAGCTGTAATCAGCAAACTACATGGGGAAGGCTTCCATGTACAACTGAAAGTCTATGTAGGTATTTGGTCCTTGCCATTTGTAGTAGCTATATTCAATAAGATCACTGAGAACAGTGGGTTAGAGAATACTGAGTCTTTTATCCTAGGTGAAATACAGAGGCAAGTTTGAGAATTCAGATCATATAATATAATCAATGCCTCATTCTTTGTGTACTTCTAAGAAAATCTTATCTAATACATATTTTTGACTTATTAATATTGAACTCGTGGTCAACAGTGATGATACTCATGCCTGAATGAAGCCTGTCAGCATATATATTTTCTCCATGAATTGCATCATAACCTTTTTTATGCATAAGAGCACTAGGCCATATTTCAGCAAAGACATGAGGGGCATTTAAAGCAGGAAAATAAGTAACCAGAAAGTGAAAAAAAAATGTGCAAAGCATAGCACCAAATGACAAGTAGAAAAGATAATTTTGTATAATATGAAAGCAGAAGAAAAGAAGGGTGTGTATCACCTTATTGGATCTAACCTGGGAGTGACTCAGCTCAGAATCTGTTGAAGACACAAACACAGTTTGCATGCCACCACTGTGTGTCCACAGTGATGCAAAAGCCTTGTGATTACTGATTTTATGGCTATAGATAAGTCCTCCCAATGAGGCAAATTTGCAAATAGAAAAATTCTAAACAACAATCCACTCTGTGTGTGTGTGTGTGTGTATGTGTGCATACACTTATTCCAATACAAATATTTTCAATTAGAAGTTTGTTCTAATTCTATGACTATCCTGTATTTCAGAGAAAACTTGAGTAAAAATCTTCTAATTATTTTTACTTTTTTTTAGAATTCCAAACTCTATTACTCTTCACTCAAGTTTATTGAATAAGTCAATTTTTATTCATGACCACTCCTTCAATTAAGAAAATCAATGCGTTTTAGCCTTATCTTTGTGAGAAACTATGGTCTATATTACTGGTCAATTAAATTACAATTTCCTAGAATGGGTTCAGGAATCAATTATTTTTTAAAATACTGATTAGAAAGCTCTGTAGTTGATTCTAAAAAGCATTGAGATTTAAGAACTATATTTAAATACAGAACTTATACTTTATTAGCTATGCTATTTCCATAAAATGTTTTATAGACATTTCTCTGTATAAAATAAACATTATATTTCCTGCCTAAGAAGCTTTGAAGGATTAAAATAACTTTTATTAAAAGTCTGGTTTCAGAATAAAGCATTCAATAAGTAAATTTGTTTTTTTTTTCTAAATACATAGTTTGACACATTTTCTTTCTCTCTGTAAAGACACATTGAAGTTAGGAAACATGACAATGTCAGGCCTCACAGTTATATGTAAAGATGAGCAAGGCAATGATCCTGAGAATATTCAGAAGATTTTTTAATCTAGCAGTTAATTGGAAAGATTCTCACCCTGACTCACTATATATACTGATATCTGTGAACTAAGCTATTGCACTGCAGATGGTAATTTGTAACAGTAGTTTCATATTTGGATTGTCTGTCATTCTGGTAGTCTGAATATGGGCAACTTGTCATGACATGCCATTTAATGCTATGATGTCTCTCATGTAGGTAGATGTTCAAGAAGAAGGGGATGGTGAATGAAAGCAAGAGACAGGAAAAAGGAATATTGTGGGAGGGTCCTGCTTCAAGGTTGTATATGGTGAGATTTTTGGACTTACGTGCAAACATGAGAAGTATATAATTCTTTATCCTATTTTTAAAATATAATCTAATTTTTAAATGTTTTTTATCATATGATGCAGGGACTTAAAGTTCAACATATCAATACTTGATGAAAAATACCTGCTCCTTATTATGCCTAAGATGTTTGAAATGCAGTGAGATAGTGAGGTTAAGCTTGATAGCCTAAATCATTTGATAATAACAATAAGCTTGTCTTCTGGATGGTTAACAACCTAAGTTTGCAGACCAAAATTAGAGAAAAAGGAGGGCTACAAGGAAAGCCAACATTTTGGCCCTAACTTTCTAAGGGCAATTAAGACTCAGGACATATGAGAACTTGTATTGTAACATTATGTACCTTGGTAGTATCCCAAATTTTCTGATAAAGAAGATTATGGGGCCAAAGAGGAAAGTGATCGATGACGTAGAGTGTGCCTAAGGAGAGTCACATGGGGAGAAGACACTCTCTCAGGCTTTCACAGAGAGCACATTGGCCAAGCAATAGCCGTGACTCATCCACATGGCTGCACTGACAAAGGTTCTACAATCTGAGGTACAGGATCTCAGGATAAATCCTGAGGGGATTTCACTGACCTTCTCAGACCAAAAAGCTACAACTCTTATTGCACAGGTCCTGCTTTACCTTGGTCTTATCCATCCAGTAGAAAAGTATGAAGACGAAATATAGGAAGTAAAGCCATGCTGCTATGTTGAGCTGTGGGGGACTCAGGTCAATAATTTCTGACATTGCCAGTTAAACAGAAGACCCAATGCTATTATGGTCTACTGGACTCTTTTAGAATATTTTGCTGAGTTTGCACACCTATAATATTCAATAACGGAACTTAGAAAAAATAGGGTATACCGATGAATGTCCATTTTGTATCTGTGTATTCAAAGTGGTTAGGATAGATATATAGTTGCATTCTCTTAATGAATAGAATGATTTGTTCTAATGGTGTTTGTAAATAGGATATCAAGTCCGCATCTTGTACAGCCATTAACCACTAAGAAGAATATATGCAGTGTGTTATTTGTTGAAACTGTACTTCTGATTTGATTTGAAACTGTCTCATTGCTGTTTATCAATAAAATTTTGGAAAAAAAAGATGGAAAAATAGAAGGATCATTCCCTGTCTTGACAATGTGACCTTCATTTATGTCAGAGTGATGCTTAGGACTCACAGGTCCTGTTTACAGCCTCTCTTCTCACCTTGCTCCTTCACTTCTCCTACCCACTACACAAGTCATCTTTAATGTAGGGATAGATGTATACAAATGCCCCATAAATTACTATCTCTGAGTTTGTGGTCAAACAAACTGCTTAGATTCACTACCCTCCTACTATTATTCTTGTAAAGTATTTCTCATATTTGAAGTAGAATTCAAAACCACCTTATCCCTCAGTCTAAATCCTTTGTCCACCTCCTCCAATTGACCCTGGTCATAATTCTTTTTTTTTTTTTTTTGAACCAGGGATTGAACTCAGGCCCTTGCACTTGCCAGGGAAGACTGAGCCATCTCCCTGGCACCTGGTCATAATTCTTGAACACACAATCAGTAATTTCTGAACACACAATCAGGAGAGTCCTGAGTGTTGAAATCCCCACATATCAAAAATCCTACAGGCTAAAATCCAGAAAATCAAAATACTAAAATTATATTTTTAATTTCTCGTCTTTTAATTTTTTAAAAAGAATAAAAAATAGTAAAAAAATATTAGAAACAAGGCAGAATTTCACTAAACAAAATAATAGGAATTCAACAATGGATATTGTTGTATCCATTGCAAAATTGTCTTCAAATTAGTTGTTCCAATGACCAGATAAAATACTAAAATCTTGACAGCCCAAATTTTAAAATCCTGATAGCCACAATTACCCAAATTATGATCCAACTGAGAACATAGTAGTCTGTACAAATAGGTTGGAAAGATAAATCTGCACAAGAGTTCAGTGTGTTTTCATTTGTATACAGGATAACATTATGCCAGAGAGAAAAGAATACCTGAAAGCATTGTTTTGGCTGTGTCTTTGCCAGAGTCTCCAGAAAAAATTAGCATTTTAATCCTGGTAGAGTGAACTGGAAAGATTTACTCCCAAGGGATGAAGGCATCACTCAATTCAATTGGCTAAGGCCCCACAGAGAGCAAATACAAAAGGAATCTTGGTCTCTCTGACCTACCTGGGTGGAGGTCTCTGCTGCTGCCCTGGATGGTAGAACTTCAGGTTGGTTGGCTTCTGAACTCCCGGACGTATGCCAGTGAAACCTTAGATTTTTCAGACTTTAAGTCTCTCAGACTCAGAGTTAGACCCTTGACTTCCTTGGTTCTGAGGCCTTCAAATGTAGCCTGGGCCACACTACCAGCCTCTCTCAGCCACTGTAATCACATAAGACAACTCTAATAAGTCTCTTCTCATGGATCTATACACATATTCTGTTAGTTTTGTCTCTCAGGAGTAACTGACTGAACCACTTTTGGTAGTGGGGAAACCAAATATCATTCCATCTTATAACATTTCTTACAACACAATAGGAGAGATCTGCAAAATTGTTCCCTTTGTGAAAAAGCTGTGATTAAGCTAAGTGTACAAAGCTACTTAACGGTGAAAGATTAAGTATAAAAGTCAACTATTATTGGTGCTGCAAAGGCACAAAATCACTTAATTGCAAGAGCTGAGCAATAACTAGAGTTTCAAATAGACAGCATATACTTATGAAATTTGTAGCCCACAATCATTTTCCAAATACAAGTACAGCAAGTGTTCTTATAAAAATGAAAATGGAAGCAAAAAATACTGAAAATTCCCTTTGCCAAATTATTCAGTTATGTACTACTTTGCCCCTTCACACATAGTGCTACACTTGCCTTCAGAAAAATTCCCCTTTACCAGAAAATAAAAGATATTCCATATAGTCAGCAAGTTTTTGAACCAAAGACATTTGCTGACATACAGAGTTCTTCCAGAGTTACAAAACACGTTCAATGGTGCACAACTCTAGGTTAGAGATTTTATTCATGTCTCTGGAGGATCCAAAACTTCTAAGACTTACCTCCTTATTTAATGCACTTGGAAGGAAATTCAGATGAATAAATTGGCCATCAATAGAGCAACAATGAAAACTTCAATTTAAATTTTTATCTTTTTGTGTGTGTCCATTGACATTCCTTAAGGCTGAAGAATTTCAGGTGCTTTTAGTGAATGAAAGTGTCATTTGTCCAGAGAAGCCACTGAAGCTACTCACTGATTCAAAAGTAGCTAAGTGAGCGGCAGCATAAGGAGACATTTATGTAACAGTGGTATTATTCGACCGCCAGTCCTGTTTCCACCAAATCTGTGGTCTTCATGTGAGTGTATTCAGAAAAGATTTCTTAGCATGCAAGAAGCCCTGAAGCATGGCGAAGAATGGGAAAATTTCATAGAGAAGGTACATTATGGTGTGTATCCAGTCATACACAATCTTTTAAGAGTGACATCTTGTAAAATATAAATCTGAACGTAGGGCCAGTGAGGTAGCTCAGTGGTCAAAATTGCTGGCTTAGACAAGCTTGGGCAAGTGCAGGAACCATGGATCAATCCCTGGTAACACGTGCCATGCCAGCCCTGCCCCCGGGGTGGGCTGAGCTGGCCACAAAAAAAAGTGAATATATTCTCTGAGGAGAAACATGCCCTTAAAAAAAAGAGAAAGAAAGAAACAACAGCTATTCATCATGATACAAGGTTCTAACACTTAATGTTCATAGAAGCTGCCCATATCTTATATACTTGTTTCATGCAACTACCCATAATCTAGCTCAGTGATATACTTTACCATATGTCAAAACCTTTATGTAGATTTTTTAGTTTTCTTCTTTTTAAACTTGTTATTATTTTAAGTTTTCAGAAGCAGTATTTAAAATTTGTTGTGGTATGTATTGCTTCTTTGTATCAATTCCAATACTGCTGGCATAAATCATGTAGAATTTCAGAAGTTCTAATAACCTATGTACTGTTTTTCTTCAAATTTGGTTTGATAAAAGTATATTATTATATTGGTTTTGTGGGTTGCGTGGTGCATGAATGTCAAAATGTTGAAACTTTTGCACTAAATGAGCATCTTTCTTAAATGAACATCTTTCAATAAATGAATATCTTTCTTTAGTATTTGTGAACGATATGTTTTTTAAGATCTCCTCTCTTTCAGTGACTGCCTGTGTGCTGTAACTCATTTTGATTTTTGACCACTTCTACTGAAAAGTTTGCTTATCATGGTATTTCAGAGGAGTGCTCTTAAAATAGTAGGTGCTCACAAGTGCAACTACAGTGATATATATACAAAAATATATATACAAAAAATATACATATGTTTTGCTTTTTAACCTATTTATTTATGAATATAGTGTACCTGCTCATAAATGCTATAGTCATGTGACTATCGTTAATTTGCATGTCTATGTGCTTATAGAATACATTTGTTGGTATTGCCACTTTTAATGTATAATATAGGCTATGAAATGTACCTATTTTATGACCAAACTAGGGTCTGAAATTTTGTCATTTTGTTGCTTGTTTGTTAGTCTATTTGAAGTACTAGAGATTGAATTCAAACTGTGCTACAGCCACAGCACCATCGCCCTTTTAATTTGAAACAAGATCTGGTAAGTTCCTAAGTTGCCCAATTTGGAAGGTAACTCGCAATCTTTTTGTCTTAACTTCTCTTTTGTATTTTTGTGCTTCTCAATTGAATCCCCTTTTAAGAATGTAAATAAATGTCGCTCAAGATACATTTATAAAATAGAATTGTATTTTGTGGTTTTGATGAAGAAATTGATCATCAATAGGGGAACAATGAACACTTCCATTTAAAAATTTACCTTATTTGTATCCATTGGCATTCCTTAAGGCTGAAGAATTTCAGACATTTTTAGTGAACAAAAGTGTCATTTGTCCAGAGGAGACAGCAAAGCTACTCACTGATTCAAAAGTAGCTAAGTGAGCATCAGGATAAGAAGACATTTATGTGCCAGCGGTGTTATTGGATCACCAGTCAGCATTGTAGATTATAGCGTTTGCATCATGTCTTTTAGGATTATGTCCAAATCACCTGTCCTACAACTCCTTAGATCAGCTCAGTCAGTCTCCTCTGCACTTGGTGGTGATCTTATTCTTCTGCGTGATAGCTTTCCCAGTTCCTCTCCTAAATTGATTCAGGACTAGACTATACATTAATTTGGACTTTTTATGTTTAGTTTTGCTTCTATACTGTGTCTTTAAATGTGTTCGTAAGAGAAAACATAGATTTTATTCCTTTCTTTGGCTAGAGAGGAAAAGGAGCGTTTTGTCTTGTGTAGCAATGGAAATTTGTATGAGAGAACACAGATGGAAAGAACAGGCTCAGGGTTTATTTAATCTCCATCACCTTCGAAGCCTGATACTGTCTTTCCTAAGCAATTCTCCACTCATGAGCTGGAAGACTCTCATTTCAGCAGAAAAAGCTGCTCTTATAAATTTAACAAAAATATTTATAAAGGAATTATTGCAAGAATCATGTTCTTCTAGTTTAACTATAGTATATTCTTTATGCAAGATGGTCACTCAAAATACTCATATTGTAAGATTTGTGTTTATTTCTATTTCATGTTAAGAAAATGAACTTATACAATGGATAAAGACAAGATAGCCTTCTTCTTGTTCTTGTTCTTGTTCTTGTTCTTGTTCTTGTTCTTGTTCTTGTTCTTCCTTTTCCGCTTCCTCTTCTTCTTCTTTTTTTCTTTCTTTTTCTTTTCTTTCTTTTTTTTTTCTTTTTGCAGTACCAGGGATTAAACTCAGGACCTTGCACTTGTCAGGCAATAGCTTCTACTGAGCTGTCTCCCAGGACCAAAATGACTTACTTCTTTGACATCGTTTTAATTTACTTAACCTGGTAGATATTTACATGTTAGAAAATTTATTTAGTCAAGATTTTATCTTCACAAAGGCAAGAAATTTTTTCAAGTTCTATTTTAATATAAAGATATTATATATGTAAAATAACTTTCAGATCATGTTGTGTTTTTTCCGATATGCACATAAAACAAATTATGATTATTTCTACATATAGCAAGAATTCTTAGAAATAATAACATATTTTTAAAGCTTTTGCTGAACTCTATTAGCAAAAGATATTATATATATATATATATATATATATATACATATATATTTGATAATATAGACAAATAAAAAATAAGTATTTAGAAAAGATTTAAGAAGAGATCTCCAGAACCTTATACTAAGATAAAAATTAAAACCATGTTAAAACATGAGAAAAATAATTTCATTTATAAAAATGAAATGCTATATGAAGTCACTTTACTTGTTGAGTATAGATATAAAATTTTTATAAAATACTCTGTATGTATTTTAAATTTCTATAACTAAAACAGATTGGTATAATTTATCTATGAGTGATATTTGAAGGCTGCCTCAGTAGCTCTTCTCTTGTTGCTGGGACAAATACCCAAAACTCAAAATTAAGGCAGGAAAGGTTTATTTAGCTCACAGTTACTGGAGGTTTCAGTATATACTCAGCTGTTTCCAAGGCAAAGAGGCAAATGGCAGAGAGAAACCTTTCATGGCGGAGGTAAAGAGCAGAGAGCAACGGAGAGGTAGCAGCCCAGGCAGCTAGCTACACTCTCTTCCCTCTTTACAGTGTAACACAGACTACCTCCCCAAGGCAACTGCAGCATCCATACCCACAATAAACAATTACAAACTCTAGAAGCCACTTCATGACTGCATGAGGCTCTGGGGAGACACCTAGACATAAACTATAACATTCCATCCCTGGACCCCCAAAGACTCATGCACATCCATTTATGTAAAAATCATTTTGGTCCATCTCTAAGAGTTGCCAAAGTCCCAACAGTTTCAGTATTGTTTCAAGTCCCCTCCACGATCAAAAGCAAACTCTTAGCTGTGAGCCCCATATAAATGAAAAGTTGAGCGGAAGCCCAACCTTCAGTGGCACAAGATAAGCATTATCATTCCAAAAGGTACACACAGGAGGAAACCAAGCATTTGGGACCAAAGCAAGTCCAAAATCAAGAAGGACACACCTTAAGATCTGTAGCTCCACGTGGAACATCTGAAGCAACTTGTGGCAAATTGTGAGCTCCATGTGGATCTGTCCCTATGGTGGTAGCTCCCACGGCTTCTCTCTTATGCCAACTTTGCTCCCTCCTTGCAGTTTCCCTTAAATGATCTATGTTATTGGCTTTTCCAAAGATCTGGGTTTTCCACTAAATAGACTTCTCACAGCTTTACACACCGCCTTCTCAGGGGCAAACTGCCTGGTCTCCCAGGCCTTCTTCTGAAATATAGGTGGAAGCCTTTCTAACCTCAGAACTCCTGCATTCTGCAGGTGCCTAAAGCCAGTGCCAAGTGGATGATGCCAAGGTCTGCCCCCAGCTGGAGCAGTAGCCAGGCTTTCCTTTTTCTTGGCTGCAGGGATCGAGTGCCTGGATCCCTGAGCATGCTGACCTTGATTCTCAAGAATAGATTCTCCATGCCAGCTCCATTGTGGAATTTGGTGACATCTCCAGTCCTTTGCTGTCTCTTCCCATAAGCCATTGCCAAAACCTCATAATCCACATGCTCAGGTTTAGCCACAGCAACAACCCCAGTTCTCTGGTACCAAATTCTGTCTCAGTTACTCTTCTCTTGTTGCTGGGACAAATACCCAACATTCAAAATTAAAGAGGGAAAGCTCAGGCAGCTAGCTAGCCTCTCTCCCCTTCTTGCATTGCAATGTAAATTATCTGCCCCAAGGCAGCTGGAGTATCCATACCCACAATCATCAATCTTAAACTCCAGAAGCCACCCCACGACTATGTGACACCTAGACATAAACCATATGAAAGGCAAAAATTGGTCTTCTTATAGTAAATGAGGAAATCCTTTCTGCTTGGTATTTAAAAGTTATCTTCTTAGAAAAAGGAAACTGTTCAAATATTATAGTGCATTATTTCTAATTGAAACAATTCATTCAATTTGATTTTCATTTCAATGTATTGATATTTCCATTTCTACCACATCTATGTCTAAATGTATTAGAAAGTTCCAAAGAATATGAAGTGTATAATCCATTTGTCCTATTGTCATTTTTCAGCTTTTGGAATTTTTCTTAATTTTGACCAGATACAGAGTAATTTGAGGATTAAATGAAAAAAATTTCCACGTAAATTACTCATATACATAATTAATTATATCTATATAATTAATTATGTACATAATTAGTTAATTATAATCAGATTATTAATTATAATCTCATTGCCAGCAAGAAATAAACAACACCTACAAGTTAAAAGAAAGAAGGTTTATTTTAGCACACAGATGGTAGGAATCTCAGTCTACAGTTAGGTGGCTTTAAGGCAGAGTAGCATAACAGGTGAGAAAGACCACAGCAGGGCTGGCTGTAGGGATCTTTCTTTTCTTTTTATTCCATTTGGGCTACAAACCTACTGACTGGTGTCACCCGCATCCAAGGTGGGACTTTGACAGTCGCCCCCCAGAAGCATCATCATGCTATCAGTTGACTAATCCAATTATCATACACTTAGAGTCCATATTCACTAGACCCCACCATCTCCAAAAGCCTTATGAATCTTTGGGAGGACATCTAGGTTCAAGCCTTCACATTAGAAGCCTAGAAACAAATTATTACACAGTGTTAATAAATGTCATTTTATATGTCCCTAATTTTAGTCATAATTAGCATTATTATCCTTCCTAAATATTTTAATGAGCCAAGACTCATACTCTGCATATGTTTTCACTTCAGTATAGTCCCTATAAATAGCATCTTTCATCATAAAGATGTTTCAGGGTATGAATCAAGTAAAACTGTGTATAATCATGTTGTGACAATTTACAGCATATTTATTTGATGTTTTATACTTTCACAAAATCTGTTCAATGGCAGTGATTAATTTGTGTGCTTGTGTGTGTGTATTTGTAT
>NW_004524685.1:9806641-9807949 GCF_000260255.1 Octodon degus | reverse complement strand
TTAAAAAATAAAATGAGATAAGGTAGTCAAAATGAAACACATCATTACTTTATCTAGGTGTTGAATCTGATTGTAAGTGCAACTATCCTGAGACCGAATTGAGTTTATTTTTAAATAAAATGTGCTTATTTCTCTTGGGCTTTTTTCCTATAGCATTTTATGTATTTTGCATTATAATTTGTTTTCTTCAGTGTTCTCTGTCTCTTGTATTTATCTTTTTTTCTAATACTGTGTTGTATTTCTTTTAAATCTCATGGATTTTCACTTGCATCAGTCGCTTTCATACTCTGAAAGCTGCATAAGAGCATACATTCTTAATTAAAATGCCTCATAAATATTAACTTACTATATGCATCCTAAGAGGGGGTTGCAATTCTTATAATATACACTCTTTAGGCCAGAATAAATAATATGTTTCTAATATCATAGAAGATGTTTGAATTTCATAAAGGTTAAGAAAACAATATATCATAAAGTCATGGATTTCTTAATGTTATTACATGCCTGTTTGGGTATCATTTTAAATAATTTATAAATTATAACACCTAAACATTAATGGATAATATTGTATGTGAACACTGAACACCTGCATTTGCACTAACAGATTATCTTTTAAAAGTAACATACAAGGACTGGCCAAATAGTTCAGTGGACTAAAGCCCCTGCTTAGGCAGAGATGGTGATTGTAACTGGGTGTGGTGGCGTGCACCTGTAATCTCATCACTTGGGAGGCTGAACACAAGCTGATCACTACGAGTCTGATCTATGTAGTGAGACCCTGTAGACCCTGTACTAGATACAAAAAAGGAACATATCTATGCTTTGAGAAAATATATCAGTGAGTACTTACTGTATTTTAAACATTTCTTCCTTATCACTAAATATTAATCGTGTTTTAGTTCTTAAAATATACAGCATATAAAATTCAGTGTACTTATATTTACTAAAAAAATATAAACACATATATTAAATTTCTCAAGTAGATAAAAACATATGGTAGCCAGAAATGGCTAAATATATGATGGGTCAGAGTAGTAAGAAGAATGGTGCAAAAGTAACCGTATGAATGGAAAATCTTCACCTTTGGTCCTCCATATTCAAAAACCAGTAATTGTAATTCTGTTCTGAAAATTAGTTCATTTAAATGTTCATGGCAGAGATTCCAAAACAAAAAAAAAACCCTTGAAGTATTGCTCCAACTCAGTTGAAATATTAATCTTTTCTTAATGATAAATTGACTAATTAATAAAAAATAACAAATTTAGTAAAACCCCTAGCAACAACACTGCTTCCATTGAACATTTTTCT
>NW_004524685.1:9790536-9805601 GCF_000260255.1 Octodon degus | reverse complement strand
GCTCTAAAATGCTCAAATCAACAATTTCTAACATTGCCAGTTTTGCAGATAACACACTGCTATTATGAACTACTGGACTATAATGGATTTTTTTTTTTTTTTTTGCTGAATTCACCCACCTACAATATTTAAATGGAAATGGAAACCCTGTCTCTGACAAAACTAAACAAAATAAGTGGATACAAATGAAGGTCCATTTTGTATCTGTATATACAAAATAGGATACATATACGGCTACTTTCTCTTAATTCAGTGAGAAGAAAGATTTATACTAATAGTGTTTGGACAGGATATCATATCTGTATTTGTACTATGAATGACTACTACGAAGACAGAAATATGCAATGTATTAATTATTGTAACTGTCCTACTAACCTGTTTTGAAACTGTCTCATTGCTATTTCTTTCTCAGTAAAGTTATTTTTTAAAAAAAATATGCCATTGAGCTACAAGTGTTCAACCCTAGGGTTTTTTCACATGCAGTTCTGTTGTCAAAATTCAGATTTTGGAGGAACATCTAGAGGTACCAAATCAGAGCCCTTGGGATTAGAATCAGGATTGTATAATCTACAGCCTAGATAGCCCTTCACATTCTCAACTTAGATTTGCCCTAAAAACACTTATCCTTTAATGTAATGGTGGCCCTTAGAAAAGCATTGGAAGTTGTGAAATTTTAATTTGTGTCTGATTTGGCAATTTAAAAATGTATTGCATTAAAAAATTTAGTTGATAGGCAGGTACAATGACTGGGGTTTGATCCTCGGCCTTGGCAGCCTCCCCCAGGGGCACACTGACATGGCAATGAAGGTTGGGGATGGTGCCGTGCACCTGTAATCCCAGCTCTTGGGAGGCTGAAAACAGGAGAATCACTATGAGTCCAATCTACATAGTGAAGCCCTGTAGATTTTGTACTAAAATACAAAAAAAAAAAAAAATTAGTTGAGATTGTGTGATACTAGGAAGAACCTAGAAAATAAGTCAGAAATCTTACATTTAAGTCATGTCACCTGCTTCCATTAGGTGAACGATACTAAGCAAGTTAATATATATCTCTGAAATTCAATCTTATTATATTTAAAGTGGCTATAGTATATTACCAAATGCTATATTTGAAGACCACGTGAAGCAAACATATGCACATTATATGTTTTTCTAACCTTAAAAGGCCTTTAAATATTATTATTGATATGTAGTTTGGTTTTGGAAGAAAGATTCATTTTGACATGCACATAATTTTATTATGGCAGTACCAGTATAACAACCTGACAGAATTCTACTCTTCTCTTCACTTATCTATCAAGACTAAACCTTCATATTTTTTCACTCAAAGGATTTCTTTCCAAAATAAAAATTCTGCTACTTCAACTGAGCAGAATATATCCAAAAGGAAGGGAACATGGGGGTGGTCAGCACATTAAAAATGTCCCCATCATCCACCCATGCTTGACTTCAAAGGAGTATGTTTGAGTTAAGGTTGAGAGAAATGAAATTTTCCTCTAATTTTTGTATTATGCACAGACAAAAAAAAAAAAAAAAGGCATAAAGGGTATGTCACTTTTCTTTAACTCCTAAAAGCAAATTTGACAATGTCCACAATTTTTAGTTTCTTCTGAAGTCACTAGGTGTTCTGCAGTGCAAGTCCTTAGAGAAGAAGTAGAGACAAGCACCTGATTTTTTGTCTCTTGCCATTCTAATTTTGTGTATAGTATAATGAAAGTCCATTATAAAGTGGGGGACAAGAGACCTGATTTACTTCTAAATTATACTGCTTGCCTTGTCATAAAAGATGCAGCAATTCAGCCGTATTCAGTTGCAATGACTGACAAATTTTTTTCTGTATCACAAACTCTCTGAAGCTCATTAGAAACAATAATAGATGGTCACAATAACTTTCCTTTTCATTGTTTCTTCACTTCAGTAAAGATACCTGAGTCTTTGCATGTTTTGTGATAAGACATTTCCTTCTGATCCATCTCTCTCCCTTCTTTGAGAATTCATGAGTATAATTTCTTCATCATTCATTTTGCTGAACATGACTTCAATTATCATGTCAATAGTAATATATGGATTCCTTCATCCCTAAAAGAACTGCTTGTTTCAGCAACACATTTCCTCCAAGAAGTTTAATATTAATAAGAGAACTTGAGTTTTCCCCCACCAACTGACAGTTTGTGTCACAGATCTCTGTCAAATTTTCTCAAAACGTAGACGTGGAAGACAGCAGTACATAGCCCAGGGCAATAATAAGTCCTACATGGGCAGCAACAATATTGGCCTAAAGGGTCGATCAGGGTTGTGCTTTGGAAAAACATGACCTTCATTTTTTATGTATCGTGTTACCATTGTTTGAAGCAAAGAAAGCAACTCTGAACCAGCGACAAAGTAGAATTAGATAAGCCTTTCTTTTTTTGCACATGCTTTTGGAAAGGTCATATAATTTTGATAGAAAATGATCCAGATTCTAATTACTTCTATAATCAAGGTTGTCTAATGCATGAAAACATTAGACTTGTTTAACTATATCATTATATAATGTACAGCCACAAAGATTCAATTTTATCCATTCACAGGTAGAAATGAAATAGTATTTATGTTAAATTTCAACCAATTTATTTTGTCACATTTCAGTTCATTATCATATTAATGAATATTCATTGAAAGAAGACTGCTTCATTAATTCACACATTACTGCATACTTGACCATTAATATAAAAAAATTAGAAATAATACAGAATTTCAAAAAACAAGATGATAGAAATTTGATAATGGTTGTTGTATTCATGTCATGTAAAATGGGTCAAAAAAGCATAAACCGCTCCTTTCAATAAACCAATAGAAATTAATAGTACAATTATCTTTAAAATCTTGCAATTTATCGACTTGATTTTTAATTTCATTGTCCAATTTCACTTTTCTCTAACATTTCTTCCTTTTTTTAGGGCCAGTGAGAGAGCTCCGTGGACTAAGTGCCTGCTTAGGCGAGCACAGGGACCAGGAGTCCCTCCCAGACACCACATGCTGCGCAGGCCCTGCCCCCGCGCATGCTGAGCCAGGGAACGAGTCCGGGTGTGGTGGTGCGCGCCTGAAATCCAAGCACCCGGGAGGCTAAAAGCACGAGGATCGCTATGAATCTGAGCTATGCACTGAGACCCTGTAACAAATACCCAAGAATGAAAAAACATCTTTTTAAAATTACATTTCATGAATTACACATGCATTTTGTGGCTAAAATAGTATGTGAAAAATATTTTGGACGAGGGCGCTAAGGTTTCCTTTCTCACTTCCTCTTTCATCAATGACGTAACCTTAAATTCTCCTCTCCCAGACACATCTTCTGATACTGACCTCCTCCTGTTCTTTCTTGAATATGGTTCATTGCACTATTATTCTGCTCTTGGAAAGACCATTCATTGTCAAAGAATGTGGAGTGTCCCTTGTGCAAACCGTTCCACACAGTGCGCTATTCTAAGGAACGCACACTGACGTGTAGAGACATCAATACTTCTAAGGCACCAAGACTTTAAAAATTAGTACATCAAGGACTATATTTATGCCTATCGGAAAACAGTTTTGATTTTCCATTATCATTTGAAAGATGTTAGTGGTGGCTTCAAGTATTTAATAGTTTGCTTTGAAATACACACACACACACACACACACACACACACACACACACATCTATGGGATTCTCACCATCGCTGAGCAATTGCCACCATGCCAAAACAACTCACAGACATTGGATCAGCTATTCTACACCGCAATAAGATAAAGCTACATCTAAACTTAACTTTTTTTCTCCCTCAAGTGAGATCCCCATTAGTTTTGAAATGAGTGCAGCTATTCATAGAAGGGATGGAATTATTTTTAAACTGGAAGATGTCTTCTCAAAGAGGTGAGATATTCTGATCGATATAATACAATTGATTTTGATACTAAATAGAACTAGAACAGAGGTAGAGATAATTCCATAGAATTGTAGATCCTAATGATACTGGATTGAACGGAAGGGAGATAAAATTCATTTACTACGTAGGTCACACACTCATATTTTTCTTTCACAAGCATTATTCCTACGAGATAAATTACTAAGCTCCCATCACTGTGCATATTGGTTTTATTATTTGGCTCTTGATAATTTAACAATAAGATATGTTTAAGTAATTCAGATATTTACAAAAGCTGAAGGAACCCCTAAGAATCTACCTCAATTAGGACATAAGACATAATAGAAAATGTTTTCCTTTAGATATAGCTATTAAGTAGGTTACCTTTAGGTGTTCTTAGAATATTCACTCTCCAATAGTGAATGTTGACTACTTCTATGACCTAACTCTGATAACCTTTTTGGATAAAAATGTAGTCCCATACAGTGCTCTTGTGTGTGAGAGAGAAAGATTGGCTGAATTACTTTTCATAGTATAAGGAAATAGCAAGAATGTCTTGAAGAAACCAAAGGAATATTTCTTTTTAACATTTTATTACTAAAAAATATCTGACAAGTCACAGAGATGATGATGGAGAGAGCGCGCTCCCATCTTAGAGCAGGTCAAACTAACAACTTTCTAAAGATGACAGAAGTGTACACTCTCAACCACTGTTGTCCACTTCCAGTATAGTATTCAATACACTAAATGAAATAATTGACACTTCATTATAAAGCATTTTTCGAGATAATTTTTGTCTTCTTTCCAATTAATGTGTTTGGAGTATGTTTAGGGTAAACTGTGCTAAACTACGAAGTTCAGTGTGTTGGGTATATTAATTGTATTTTTAACTTACAAAGAGTTTCTTGGTACATAAACTCATTTTGAGACAAAAAAAATTACTGAGCTTTTTGAGGTAAAGAATTAAAGAAAAGCCTGACGTTTTTTCTAAAGCTGATAGTCTCCTCAATGACAAACATAACCAACAAAAGAAAAAACAACTTCCTACACTCTAAATATTCAAGAAAATACTTCTTTCATTTATATTTATTTGATGATTTCTTATTTTGCATTTTGATACAGTGTGCTGCTATATTTTTATCAAACACACCATCACGTTAAAAAACACATTGTTTGGAGTTTATAGTGAGTGCAGCACTTTTTAGTTTAGATCAATGTTGAATCCAAATATAGCAAAAATCAAGTAAACCGAGGCATTGATTTGACATCAGCTTTGGCTTTTGATATTTTTTTTCTGTGATCTGCCTGCATCTAAAAATTCTACTCTTTAATCACCATGAGAGAATGTGGCTGGAAAGACTCCTTCAGATTTAAGGAACTCTGGCTATTAGCTGTCATATTGGTGAAGCAAGTGCCAAGATGGTCTACTAGAGATTGTGCTACCTGTGAACATTGTCATCACTCATTTTCTTACTTGATAAGCAATAGAACTCCTACCTCAAAAATGAAAACTTTTTAAATGAATTCCGTACCTTGAAAACTAAAATGAGATAAGCACACTTAAAAGAGACCATGATTAAAATAATACTGGATCAAAATAATAGAAGAATGTTCTTTCATGTTAACAAAATGTGTAGTTCTGAAACCATTGTGATTGAATACATTTTACTTGCAATTATTTGCTGTGCAAATTTTTAGTAATAGGTCCTAATATCTAAGGACTTCATAATAATTCAGCTTATTAAGCAATAAACAATTTACTTATCATTTATCCATGGTACCTTTTAAATTTTCACTATATCAACCAAGAAACTAAAACAGAGGAAGTTTTATATTTCTAAATATATGTATATTTATATCATATATATATATATATATATGTGTGTGTGTGTGTGTGTGTGTGTGTGTGTGTGTATGTGTAATCCTTATGCCAGAGTCAATACAATGGTGACTATAATTAAACACATGGACTGATTTAAATAGCAAGCTAGGGAAATAAAATTTGCATGCTTAATTGGTAATATTTAGATAGTATTTAGCTGGCCCAGCAGGAAATTCTATGATATGCCTGTGACCATGAATTATCATTTCTTTTTCAAGCAAAATATCAACATTATTATCCCAAATGATCTTCATAATCATTAAATAAAGATGTTTATTTTCATCATAAATTTACATAATCCATGGCTTAATATATTGAAATCCGACATTGTTGAGTCTCATCGTGTCAGTTCTCCACTATATTCCAACTTGAATAATGAGCGAAAACAAAGACATACATTTTATAGAAACTAAATATTTTCATAATTACTATATTTCTTCAAATTTCAAAAAGCTAAGTTAGGAAATCTTTGGGTAAATAAGATATGCAGACATATTTATTATGTACATCTTCATTTCTTAATAAAATGCATACTAAATGAATAATTCTTCAAACTTTTCCAATTTTCAGTTAACAGAAATGAGCTGGCGTACTCATGTGACTGTTGTTGTACTGCTCACTGGTGAGATAAAGGTACATTGTTCATGCAACTGATCTATCTACATGGAAGCTTCCGTGCCATGGTTTGGTGGTCTGGATCCAGAGCACAAATTAGGTGTTTCTGCTCTCGAGGTTCCTTCTCTTTAGACATCCTGCTCTCTGGCTTTCACTTGATCCACATTCCTGAATACTGATGGAGGCTCTGGATCAGTTTGTGAGGTCATCCAGCCTGTGCATGAGCAGTGGCCATCAGCCTGTTTCATGTCAGTTCTAGATCTGTGTCATATGCAGAGCCCTAGAGACATTTAAATGATGTCATTCAATTAATTTAACCTAGTTCTACCTAGCAAGAAGAATGTGATGGTTTTCTTCTTCTGCCTAAGAATTCCCATAATTCTTTTGCAAGAATGATTTTAGAAATATTTCATGATTAGTTTAGCACTGAGACTAAGCAATTCTGTCAGATATAAAATTTTTTGCTATACTGGTGCTTTATCAAGAGAAAACAAAAGGGAATATTTTATATACACAAGCTCCTTCTTGTGCTACAAGCTTGGAATTGTGGGTAAGAAAATAATTCAAGGAAATATGTTCTTAAATATTCTGACAAAATCAAAAGTCCAAAATTAGAGATTAAAGTTTTACTATATATATATATATATATATATATATATATATATATATATAGAGAGAGAGAGAGAGAGAGAGAGAGAGAGAGAAAATTATATTTTTCCCAAAAATAAATAAATAGGTCCATACTTCAAAGGGCTCACATGCATGACTGTAGAAAGGAGAAGGATGAAATTGGAATGCAGCTGCTAAGGAGCTGGTCTATGTGTGTGTTTTTACCTGTGTGATAAAACCTTAGTTGGCTGGCATTTTATAACATGCCACCCACCAATATGCAATATAGTCCTATGATCAGGACTCACTTGGGAAGGGTGGACACACAGTGTAAGAGAAGGGAACTCTATCTTTTGTCAACAAGTTATCTGCTCTTTGAATAGGATACTTCTCACGCTTTGACTGCCAGTCTGGCACTTTTTACATTCACTACACTAAGGCAATAAAAGAATCATTTCATTACTTTCATTCTTTCATGTGTATTTCTTATGTGTAGTACATAGTATATTCTGTATATTCCCATTACAGGAGTCCAAATCACTGAAACATTTCTCTTATTATCTTCAATCATTTTAAAACTCAGCTGGACCTTCTGTGTCAGACAGGCACAAGTGACAGAGACTAAATTTCTGATATGACTTCAACATCTATGATTCTTCACTTGGAAAACTAATCTTTGGAGGTAGGAATTGCAGATATGATTGAATTAGAAGGTTAAGTGGTGTCTCAAAAGGGTGTGAATTTGTGGACTGAAGAGTCCTTATACTCTTGCAGAGCAATTTGTTCACAAGCAACTGTAATGATGTCCTTAACTTGTACAAGCTGAGTGTAAAGTAGGTAAAACTTAGACAGAAACTAGTGAAACTAGCACTTTGTACAAGTTATACATAGGGCTCCCTAGAGGAGATCCCAGTGGGTTAAAAAATATTTATGTATAATTTATTTTGTATTTTAGGGAAGGGTCTTCAGGGTATTCAGGGTCTCACTACTAGGTAGGACTCGTAGTGATCCACCTGTTTACAGCCTCCCAAGATCTAGGATTACAGGCATGTGCCACCACACCCAGTCTCACGTTTCTATATAAATTTGAAAAGGCATTTTTTTGTGAATTTTCATGTGCATAATTATTTTTAATAGTATAATATTTAAAAGTGATAAGACTAATGTTTCCACCCAAGTCATGAAAAAAATGTGATACTGAAAGAGAATTCATTATTTCTTTCCTAACAGTTTCACTTGTAACTTGGAGGTGCTCAAATTTTATCTGAAAATGTTACTAGAATTAAAGTTGATTTTCCAGGGGCCAGGGAGATAGGTCAGTAGAGTAAGTGCTGGCCTGGCCAGCACAACTCCCCTGAGTTCAATCCCCAGTTCCACCAAAAATAAATGAATGCATAATAAATTAACAAATGAAGCTGATTTTCCAGGAAGGAGTTAGGTTTAATTCAGTGAATAGAAATTTAAAACTTATGTTGTTAAGACTGCCCTGTGCACTTGCGATATGATAGAGAAGTCATAGTTTATGGGGCTTTTGGTTTGTTTTCTATCAAAGACCTTCCTGTTACCTGAAAATTTCAGTAAACCAGTAGCGGCAATGCTAAGAAGCAAATGCCATTATGTGGTTATACCAAGAAAATTGTGGGAACCACATCTACATTTTCTCCTGAGTATGATGAGTCAGCAAGGAATGACATCACTCCTGGATTAAAATTAGATTTTTGGACTTTGAGTTATGGTGTAATGTGAAGCAAAATTAGAATTTTCACAACTGAAGAATATAACACATATTTAGCTGTGGGCTGTAATGTCTTTTTCTTTTTTCATGTATTTGATACATGGTTTCACTACACAGTTTGGACTTATAGTGAGCCTCCTGTTTGTAATCTCCTGAGCATTGGGATTTCAGACACACACCATCATGGCCAGTCTCAGTGGCCTGCTCAGCGTGGTGCCGGGAATCAAACCCTAGTCCCTGCACTTGCCTAAGCAGGCACTTAGTCCACTGAGCTAGCTCACCAGCCCTGTAATGTCATTGCTGCATGAAGTTCTCTGTAACATTATTTATTTATTTATTTATTTATTTATTTATTTATTTATTTACCTATCTATGTATTTTAGGACAAAGTCTACAGGGCCTCACTACACAGAGCTGACTCATAGTGATCCTCCTATTTGCAGGCTCCACAGCACTGGGATGACCAGCGCACACCACCACACCCAATCTCTCCATAACCTAATTTAAAAGACAAATATAAGAAAAACAAAAGCAGGGGGGAAGGCAGGGTTGGCTGAGCCAAGGATTCACAAGTACAGCCATCTTGATTAAGAAACTACAAAGAAAGATTAAATAGTCATCTGTTTAGGGAAAACTGGATTTGTTTCATTCTTAATGTGTGTGAACAACAGGAGACAAACCCTGCATTGGAATTAACAAGCCAATGAAAGGATGTGAGGGTTGAATGCAGAACAGCTAGTTGCTCTTGTAAAAATTACTTTTTTTTTTCCTGCCTTTCTCTTCAGGAGACACATGCAAGAGCATCACACTGCTTGATTGGCATCCCGTGGCACCAGATGATTGATCTACTGCGGCTGATGCTCCAGGTGGCAGTCAGGGGCAGCAATTGGCGTGGCGCGCCTCTTGGTGTCTGATTTCGGGTCCTGCAATGGCTCTAATCCACTCCAGCTCCATCTACTTAACCTGAGAGCTTGGAGCATCCCCTGGGAACTTGTTAGCGATGCAAATTACGAAGCCCCACCCCAGATGAATTAGACACTGCTATCTGGGCCTTGAAAGCAGTATGTTAAGAAGCTCTCAAGAAAAAGTCCTGGCTGTCAAAAGGCATCAGGTCCTACCCCTTGGGAAACTCTTTGTCACATCTAATCCTTTCTTCCTTTTTTTCTAATTCATTTTGCTTGTTTCAAGTAAATCTTTGCAATTCTGTTATTCATCTGGTTTTCCAGCCATGGCAGAAGAATTATAAGCATATTCATTATGCTTATAATTTCTTATATTGGCAATAGACTATCACTATTTTAAAATTGGTTTTTATGTAATAATATCTTCTGCTGAGTTGGATAAGATTAGTTTAAGAAACACAATAAAACTCACCTAGACCATTCCTTAGTAAGTCTGATTTCCTTCCCAAGAGACACCTATACACATTCATGTACCAACATGAGAGAGAAAGGCCACCAGGCTGTAATCATCTAAGCTCCTCTTGGGAACAAAAAGAAGCTACAACATTATTCACATATATAAATAACCAAATCGAGCACAAAGTAAATATTAGGAAAGCAAGAAGCATCAAAAATTACTGAATGTTCCTGTGCTGCTTTAGAAAGCAGGCAAAATGAGCCAGAAAGCCAAAGTGCACAGCAACCTAGTTTAATGGGGAACCTCTACTCACACTCATCCAGATAGTCCGGGGTTGCTGGTACACACCTGTAATCTTAGCCCTTAGGAGGCTGAGGCAGAAGGATCACTGGGAGTTCAAGCCAACCTGAACTACATAGAGAGATACTGTCTCAAAAAACAAAAATTTGTCAATTCTCTTCTCAGTACCAGGTGTCATGCTAATTTAGAGAGGAAATGGCGAATAGGAACAATCTTCCTCTCTTAGATCTTAGAACTTTGTCACTGGGATGTGTTTTACCAAACAAAATGAGATCAATAATGTCTCTCTCAAGAAAGAAAAGGAAAACACAAAGGAAGTACTATCATGTCAAATATGGAAAGGCAGCGGGGAAGCTAGGTTCGACTCCTTGCTCTGTCATTTACTAACTTTATGCTTGAATGAATCCTACTTCAAAGCTTCAGTATGTATAATAAAAATGATTTAAGAGACCTCACTGCAAGGTTACCATGAGGAATGGTGAAGAGGAGGCCCAGCACACAGTGAGCACTCAGGGTCCTGGTCTTATTGCCAGATAAATAGATACACTGAATTAGCAGAAAGAAAAATGTCAGGTGTTATAAAAACACAGAAGCTGAGAATCCAGAGAAGATTAGAGAGCTAAAGAAAGCTTCCTAGATGAATAATGCAACCTGGAATTAAAGTAAAACTACTCCTTTTCTGTCCTCTTATGGCTTCCATAAATAGCATTGTGTTGATGTTTCAAGGGATTGAACTAGAGCTGCCAGCATGGATTCTTCCAATCTTGACATTGATTCTAGAACATTTATCACCTTAGACTTAACGGACAATGGGAAGGGTTAGGGAAGGCCCAAGTGGAAACTCCAGGTTGGGCCCCTAGTCTTGCCTACAGATAATAGTTTAATATAACCGTTTTCATGTTCAGTTGAGCAGTGCTGTTAACTACCCAGATTCCTCATTGTTTGGCAAATGCTCTATTCAGTTATGTTTTTCTACCCTGGGCACATTATTAGACAAAGCTGCCACAAAACACATCAATAAAAAGCAGAAGGCTTCAGATTGTTAGAATCACAAATGTTATTAATACTATTAAAATGCTAATTGCTTTTCTGTGGAGATTCAGTTGCAATTCTGAAGCAAGAAATGCTTAGGCTGCAGCATCTGATGCATGGATTGTTTGTTCCCTAAAGGGGAGAAAATTCACTTTTGTTTAATTTATATGAACAATAAGACATTCTAAGGGGGTACACTGAAGTAAGTGCAGACCTCCTGGGGCCGGAGCCACCTTCAGCTTCACCCCAGCTCTAGGTGGTCCTTAATTGCTGCCTGGCTGTAACTTATTGTTTGCACTGCGCATGACCTTGGATGCAAACTAGAGCGCTATGAATTAATCCTTGTAATACTTCGAGTTTAACATCTGTGTTGTCGCTAGCCATTATTCAAAGGACAAAAAACAAATAGCTGTATCTTTCTCCTGCCACATTGTTTAAAAGTTCATTCTGTTGTTTCCTACAGATTAAATGGAATGTCTATAGAGTGAATCCATTCATTTTCCTTATTTTCTGGGACAAAAATGTACAGAATTTAAAGAAAAGTATTTTTAAACACTAGGAATCTATCACATACTTTGATTTCTTTTACTTATATTAGTATCATCCATTTTCCTAGAATCAGCTTTAAAAGAAAAGATTTCAAAGTGCATTTACTTAAGCAAAATGATTTTATTTATCTGTGATGGCTTTATTTGTTGATGAAATGCAGTCACTGTAGTGAGAAATACAGCACCAGCCTAAATATCTAGAAATAAAACACTGCACTTCATTAAATGGCAACTGCCTGCAAAAGGAAATGAGTTAATAAAAATTTGATTATTAAAATAAGAACCTTTCCCAAACTCTAGGGTTAGCACCTACAATAAACTCTTCTTTCTTTCTTTCTTTCTTTCTTTCTTTCTTTCTTTCTTTCTTTCTTTCTTTCTTAGATTTGTTTTTGTTTTTGGTTGTTTGTTTGTTTTTTGAGGAACCGGGGATTGAACTCAAGTTCCTGCGCTTGCCAGGGAAGCGCTTATTCCACTGAGCCATCTCTCCAGCACCAGCTCTTCTTCTTCTTCTTCTTCTTCTTCTTCTTCTTCTTCGAGAGAGAGAGAGAGAGAGAGAGAGAGAGAGAGAGAGAGAGAGAGAGAGAGAGACAGAGAGACAGAGACAGAGACAGAGACAGAGAAACACACACACAGACACACATGCACACCTGGTTTTATTAATATTCACTAGTGTTTTAAATATTCTTCTTACATGACTGCAAGAGATGAGTTATTGCAAAACTGAGAAATACTTTCCCATAAACATAGGAAATGAATAGAAAGACCAGGAAAAATCACAAACCTTACAAAGAAAGCATACAGTGTGCTGAACTCTACACCCAGCACCTGAAGGACATTCACAATATTTGGCCGTAAATGTAATAGCCACTGTAGAGGGCATGTGGCCTCACTAAGTGTCAAATCATTCGTCCTCGATTTCCCAGCTCCTCCTTAGATCTTCTCTTAGAGGTTACAGAAAGGAATGATCATCTTCGGGAACTATTTGCTGAATTTGAACATAAAAATAAATTGAATTACAAACTGATGTTAGAAGAGTGTTTTACAGTATTTCAAGACTAGAGGGAAAAAATTATACTAATTACAATGGAGGGAAAAAAATGAGTGACCATGAGCCTATGACAGATCATGTACAAAGCCAGAAACATCGCTATGATTCTTTGAAAGTACTGAATTTGTGTGAAGCACATCATTTTGGAATGAGGTCTGATTCTGGTGGGGAGCTTCACCCACTGGACTCTGGGACATAACTGGTCAATGGTAAAGAACAACAAGGAGAGAACAGTGTAAAAACGAGATGCAAAGAATTCAGCTACATGGGAAAGACAGCTGCAGGGTTGGCCCCAGTTAAAAATTCATAGGCAAATCCTGCTGGAAAGGGAGTTAATGGTTTAATGAATAAATTATTATCCAAACACCAGGAGGTTAAAGGTCAGCAAAAAGAACTTCAATAATAGTGTCTTAAGTGCTCCTACGTTTGACAGATAATATTTAGTTTGTTGCATTTTTTTTTAAAGAAAGTGAGTTCTAAATAGACTATAAATCAGGTGCATATTTTTAAATGCTGAAAATAGTTTTCAGGTGATTTTGAGGTCTCCTAATATATTTCTTTATGAGGTAGAGGGGAAGAAAAGGAACAGAGAACAATGTTCTGCTCTGGAGTAAATGTGGGGTTTACTGCAGTATTCATGAAGGTAAAGGATTTTCTTGTAAATGGGCCATGCAAGCTTTTCTACTTCTACTGTACTTACTTCTAAGACTTTTTATTTCTGTAAGTTGATTCATCTTTTTTCTGTCATTTACTCAGACTGTGACCACTTCTGACACTATGCTATCTGGAAAAATATTTCAATTATATTAACAATGAAATTTTATGTGGTAAATCACACTTCTTGATGACTAAGAAGTAGTCAGAGTGGTAAAGAAAGAAAAGACCTTTTTGTAATAAGGGTGGAGCTTGAGGAAAAATATTAAGATAAAATATAATACTCCTGAAACCAAATGCTTATTTGCTTTTTTGAATGTTTTGGGAACTTTCTTTCCTGTTGTTGTCAAGGGAAACCTGAGTAGAGTTTATCCTAATGTTTGTATATTTAAATTCTTTAATCTTATCAGCTGTCAATCTTCCCATTTTTCTAATCAATCATTGATTTAAAAGGCTATATTTAAGTAATTCTTGTCATGTGTCTGCAAAATATTTATTGAAAAATAATTAATTCCATGATTCTTTCTTTGCACTTTCTCTGAGATTTTCTGTACCCTTTTCCTTCTTCCCGGAACATGTTCTCAGCTCTTATTACGGTCTTCCATGGCATCCTGCCTTCTTCCTGTCATAATTTCTGTCATAATTCATTATCTGTCAGCCAGTTTTTCAAATGATGTTCCCTTTGACATAATGGGATTAAGAAAAGAACGGTAACTGAGACTGCTGACCTGTTAACGAAAGCTTTCTTAGCTCTACAAATCCTGGGCCAAATTGCTAAAATTACTGCTTGAAAATATCTGGTTCTTAAAGCACTTTTATCCACACTTGACTCTCCAAGGCATTCTTTATTTATTATTTTTTCCCATTTCAACTCATTTAAATGCACGCGTCCCCTGCAGCCAGCCCCAAGAGGCTGAGCTCCTATCCTGCCTGTTGCTGTTACCCCAGTGGTTTGCACAGCCTCAGACAATGGGCTAAGTAGCTAAGAGTTGCTAAATGAATCGAGACGGTCCATTGTACAGCAAGCAGAATCAATCCTTAACGTGGCAAATTCTGCCGAGTTAAAAAGTAATTTAGCAAAGTCACACTAATGAGGATATTCAATATTTATGGAATTTTCCCTAAATGCTTCCGATTACTCAAAATGCTTTATCTAGATTAATTTATCTAAACACCACATACCCACATGGAGGTGTGGTCTGAGTCTCCACTATATAGACAAGAAAACCTAGCACCGCAAGTTTGAATATGCAGCCCAACACCTAGCAAATGGTACAGAAGGTGCTACTTGGCACTCTGCTAGCTTTTGAAAGCCATTGATTTTTATTTATTTATCTTTTTTTTGGAAAAGAATTGCTTAACATATCTAAACTGTGAAACCTCCCGAGTCTGTCTGTCT
>NW_004524685.1:9788023-9790413 GCF_000260255.1 Octodon degus | reverse complement strand
TTCTTTCTTTCTTATTTTCTTTCTTCTTTCTTTCTTTGTTTCTTTTTCTTTTTAATGTATTTACTATAGGGCCTACAGGGTCTCACTACACAGATCTGACTCATAGTGGTCTTCCTGTTTTCAGCTGCCCCAGGTGTTGGGATTACAGGCATGCACCAGCATGCCCAATCTCAGGGACAGTTTTAGCGCACCCCAGGGGCGGTGCGGGTATGGCACGATGAGGATCTCCCTTGTATTTCTTACACTACCTTTTATGTGAGAGCTAGTATTACAAGACCTTCACTATGCCTTAATATTTCCCATATTCCTCTTAATTTTCACAGAGATAAATTTTACACCCATGTGCTATCTTAATCATTTGCAAGTTACCAGAAAATGTATGCCTCTAGTCATTCATTAGAAAACTATGTTCTCTTACCTCTTTTTCTTAAGATTAATTGATTAAAAACACTTATTATGCAGATTTATTTTCCAATTCCATATATTAAGATTAATATAGGATTATTTTAGAAATATTCTGACCTTCTCAAAACTTAATATTGATTACTTTTTTAAATTTTCTGTTTTACTGCAGAACTAGAGGTAACTGCAGACTGTTACCTCTAGTTATTAAGCTGATCCTCATCAAAGTTATTTGATCTTAAAATAAAACCTTGTTACAACGATGTGATCTGTTATGCTTTTATTAGTAAGATCATCCTCTGCCAAATTTTTCCTCACTAATAACATTTCTACCTCACATTACATTTGATTATCAATAACTTCCTTTCTTGATATCTAACTCACTCACCATCCTGTAGTTTTTTTATCTCATTTCTTACAGGCTAAATTTAAGTAAAATGTGCACATGGGAGCTGGGAAGATAGCTCAGCAGTCTAAGTGCCTGCCTGGCAAGCACAAGGACCCAGGCTCAATCTGTGGTATCGCATGCTGTGCTGGGCCCATTTCAGGCATGGCGGTGCATGCCTATAATTCCAGCACTGAGGAGGCTGAGACAGGAGGTTCACTGAGTCCAACCTGCATAGTAAGACCCTGTGCCAAATGGAGAAATAAACAAATTTTTTTTAAAAAAAATGTGCCTCCTGTAGCTATATTGTACATCTTATATGAACCTCTCTAGTTTCGGTTTGTTAGACGTCTTCCATAATACTGACATTCAAGGGAAGTTATATGTGTTCTTCGCTTTTCTCTCTTACATAGATCACAAAACCTTTGTGAAAACACTTCCAACATTTCCTGTGACTTGCATGATAAAATAATGAACTGCACAATGTTAGCTGTCAGCCATCGAAGAACAGGGCCTAGTGCTTGAAGTCATTCATTGTTTTGTAATAGTATCTGGAAGTGAATGTGCATTGGAGTTTCTTGTAACTTTTTTGAAATCTGAGTAAATGTTTTTGGTACTATCCTAAACTGTCTTTCCAGTATTGACATCTTCCATTTGAGACATTAAAGATTTACCTTTGCCTCTAAAATGGTATGGACTGCTTAATTCAGCCCAGATACTGTGAAACAGTTGTAATTTTTGAGTGAAATAATGTTTCTTACATATAAATTTACAGTGTGTCTTCATATTAGAGACAAACACTAAATAGTGCAGATTACATGCCAACATGTTAAATCTATTTCTAATTTTCAAAGAATACTACTTAATATGTTGAATACCTTGAATTCCCAATGCATAATGCATTATCAAAACTGTACATTTGAATATCACGATCTATAAAACACATCGGACTGTGCCTCAGCTAGCAAATTTCTTCTTGCTCTCCAAGACTCATCAGAGGAATATTTTTCCCCTTTTCACTTTTTCTTTTTTTCTTTCTTTCTTTTTTTTTCCGGAACTGGGGATTGAACTCAGGCCCTTGCACTTGCCAGGCAAGTGCTTGTTTTACTGAGCTAGCTCCCTAGTCCCATCACTTTTTCTTATAGTTAAAGAATTCATTGTGAGGAATTGCCCTTTCCACTGTAGAAAGCAATGCAGGCAGAGGTCAGTGCACTCCTTAGCTCTTCTGGCTGGTGGGAAGACCTTGCAATACTGTGCTCTAGTGTATTACTACCAGTAACATTACTACCAGAATGTTGACATTAATGCAGGATGGTATTCTTAGATCTCTCTCTCTCTCTCTCTCTCTCTCTCTCTCTCTCTCTCTCTCTGTCTCTCTCTCCTCTGTCTCTCTCTCTGTCTCTCTCTCTCTCTGTCTCTGTCTCTCCTCTGTCTCTCTCTCTGTCTCTCTGTCTCTGTCTCTGTCTCTCTCTCTCTCTGTCTGTCTCTCTCTGTCTCTCTCTCTCTCTGTCTGTCTCTCTCTGTCTCTCTGTCTCTCTCTCCTCTGTCTCTCTGTCTCTGTCTCTGTCTCTCTGTCTGTCTCTGTCTGTCTCTCTGTCTCTCT
>NW_004524685.1:9785929-9786888 GCF_000260255.1 Octodon degus | reverse complement strand
ATTATTATTTTGCAAAACCGGGGATTGAACTCAGGCCCTTGCGCTTGCCAGGGAAGCGCTTATTCCACTGAGCCATCTCCCCGGCCCCAGGCCTTTCCTATTTATTGTTAAGTTGTATTTCACAATATGAATGTTGATTCAGGGTTGAAGCTTTCATCTCATAATGGACAACTATTTGTACTTAGTTCAGTATATATATAGCCTGCCATGAGCATTCATGTACAGATTTTTGCATTAACACAAGTCTCGATTTCTGTGTAATAAATACTTATTAGTCTAATTTCCAGATCATATGGCAATTCCATGATTAATTCTGTGAGAACCTGGCAAATTGTTTTCCAGAGTAATTGCATCATTTTGTTTCTCAGCAGCATAATATGAGTCATCCAAGTTCTCCACATGCTTACTATCACTTGGTATTGCCATTCTTTTTAACACTTATATATTCTGATGGTTGTATGATCATAGTTTAAGTCCATTTGTACTTTCATAATAACTATATATCGTAGAACATCTTTCTCTACACCCAGTCACCACCTGTGTATTCTGTTCAGTGACTCTGTGCTCCTTCCTACCCTGAGAAAACCTCTAAGTTTAGGATGTGTTTTCAATGTGGCATAAATATCAATGTAACCTTTTAGATGAGCTGAAATACACAGGATCCTTTGGAAGATACAAAAACTTAAAACCAAATGTGGAAAACCAAAGCCTACAGTTATTGTTTGGTCTTGCTTTGTATTTGCATGAGGGATATAAACTACTACATTAATACTATCTTCTTCTAATTTCACATCAGATCTTGGAAATTCTATCAGGAATTATGGCTTTTAAATTTAATTTTCCTAGCATTTATTGAGTATCATAACATGGGAAGATGTGTAAAAACATGGAATTAGACATATCTTGACCTCAATATTTCAGTTAATCAAGGTGAATCTTGTAGTAAAACTTCGGTTTTT
>NW_004524685.1:9764185-9785754 GCF_000260255.1 Octodon degus | reverse complement strand
ATTATTCATAGTACAAGATGCAGACATGATATCCTATCCACAAACACTATTAGTACAAATCTTTCTATTCATTGAATTAAGAGAAAGTAGCTGTATGTCTATCCTGCCTTGGGTGAACTGTGTGGGCCACCAAAACTGGGCATGGTGGCACATGCCTGTAATCTCAGCTTTGAGGAGGATGAAACAGGAGGATCACTGAGTCCAAACTGCACAGTGAGACCCTGTACCAAATAAGTTAAAAAAAGTTTTAATTTATTTATTTTATTTTATTTTAGTACAGGGTCTACAGGGTCTCACGACATACATTGGACTCGTACTGATTCTCCTGTTTTTCAGCCTCCCAAGTGCTGGGATTATAGGCTCGTGCCACCACATCCAGTCTCAGTCACTGTCTCAGCATGTCCCGGGAGCGGGGCTGACACAGCACACCAGGGATCGAACCCCAGCCTCTGTGTCTGCCTAAGCAGGCGCTTTAATCTGCTGAGCTATCAGGCCAGCCCAAAAAATTTTAAAAAAATTAAAATTGTCACTTTAAGCTTCCTCTTCTAGTTCTACCTGAGCTCTGTAGTAACCCTTAATAGTATGGAATTCACAAACGTATAGCCACCAGCAGTACCTCCAGTCCGCTCATTCTGTTATTCTTCACTGTCCTTTCCTCCCCAGGATCACTTTTACTGCTCACCTGTCTGAGAGGCTTTCATCCGTTAATATGGTGATGCTCACGCCTAGAACCACAAGACCCGCAACTCCACATCCTCTCACTGACTTCATCCCAGTCACTACCAGAAAGCCCATCTTCCTAATTTAACCCAAGTCTGCCTATTTTACAAAGATCCATAAGTACTTGAGCATGGAAGAACCATGCCCAAACCTATTGGCCCCTTTCCACTTTATACTTACTGGTACTCCCTTGGAATTGTGCCTCACACTCCTTGACCCCTACTGTTACAACCTAGATAACTATTTCCTTCATTTGAATCTCTCCTGACTTCTAATATGTCTGAACTTCTTTCCCATGCTTGTACATGGCTGAGGACCTAGCTTACTGTTTACCAGAACAAACCGAAGTCATCAAATAAGAATCTCACAAGCTCTCACAGTCTTTTACTACCCAATGTATTTACATACTAAATTCTAACGTTGATCTGTGCTCCTAGCCAAGGGCAATACTCCTACCAGAAAACTGTCCCCTTGCATCAAGGTTTGGTTTTTCCAGTGATTATCTCTGACCAACTCTGCATCATACAGTTCCCCTTCTACTGAATAATTTTCATTGACAGGTAGCAATTCTAGGTTCTGTACTCTCTAAACCAAATAAAACAAATTATCTCATATATCATTTTCTTCCCCAATTGCTGCCACATTGCTTTGTTCACTTAACACAACTTACCAGTCATCTATGTCCTTGTGATTCTGCTTTCCCATTCTCTATTTAACCTAGTGCAGGTCATCTTTTCTTTTCCAGATAGTCCAGTAAAGTGGATATTCTTGTTGTCACGAGGGTGCACCATATCCACAAGCCTGACGTTCAACCTCAGCCCCCTCCTGTCCTGTCAGCACCATATGACAGAAGGCCCTTGTCACATCTACCCTAGATTACATGGCCAATCAAAAATTGAGCTTGTCGGAATTCCTACCATCAAAATCATTATTTTAAAGTATTATTTTTATCTCAATTAATAACATAGTCCTCTAGGTGCTCAAAAACTTTAGAATTGTTTTGCTTTCTTTTACCACATATCCAGTTTATCAGCAAATTCCATTGCCCTTAACTTTACAGTATATCAAGAATTCAAACATTTCTTACTACTTCTATGAAAACTAGCCTGATATATCCCCAACACCCTCCTGCCAGATTCTGGAATAGTCTTCAAACTGGCTGCCTTGCTCTGCCCTTGATTTACCCCTTCCTTCTATTCTCAGCATATAACTCCGGTGAGTTCCTTTGCTCAAAATGTGGAAGATTTCATTTTAAATTGAACTAAAGCCAGTTTCATTCCTGTGATAAAATGTTACCTGTTCTATTCCTCCATTAATTCCCTAACTTCACCTAATTTCCTGTACCTCCCCTTCTCCCCTTTTCTCTTTAGAATGGTGTTCCCTCTAGTGAGCTCTCTTCCTTTTCCACTATAGGAAAGAAAACTAGGAAAGGTGACTTGGAAATAAATTAGTTTGGGAGTTGTGAACACTTAGTATTTGATAAGCCAATTTGAAAATATTGGACACCTCTTAATACACAGGGCTATTTTCAGTATAAGTCAACATGGAAATTTGAAGACAATGTTCAGTGTGATGGATAATGAAGTTCTTCTTGCTTAATTTCCTGTCCAACCATATTCTAGCGTGTCCTGGGTGGGGTGTATGTGTGTGTGTGTGTGTGTGTGTGTGTGTGTGTGTGTGTGTTCTATAGCGACTCAAGAGATTTGAATGTTATTATTTTTGAATTCATGCTCAATTTCCCTTAAATCTCCTTGTGACTAGATTCCTGAGAGGGAGACTTCGCTTTGGGGCTTCTTCATAGAATAAAAGCCAGAGGAGAAAGCATCCATGTGCTACCACAAATTGTAACAGGGGTGTCACTCTGCAGCGGCGGACCTAGTGCCGGTCTCCTGAGTCTGTACCATTGTTGGCTTTCTCATTGTGCATCTTGCTAGTGGTGGCAGAAGCAGTATTGCTTGGGTGGACACATCATTCTGTGTGGCTTTGTGAGCTGTATGGCATCATGAACCCTTTCCTCCTCACACTGGGGAAGATTTTGTTCTCCGCTGCACCACGATGTGAAATGATATATTTCTTCACTGTTTTCTTAAGACACAGAAGGCCACAATGTTTATCTTACAAATTATGGTTTAACTCTTAAGTCCTGAGAATGATAAAGAACTTTGGGAATAAGCAAGCTAAAAAAACATTGTTTTTTATTTACCTTATTTAAACTAGCTGTCCACCAAGACCGGACAGAAAAATTTTCAAGGAGAAATAAATACATTTAATTGGTTAAAGTTTACAAATGGTAAGAAATATTTTGGTTTTTAAACCATTTTTGTTTTTTTTGATTTTAAAGAAGGAAAAGAATGAAACTAAGGGCTGACAAGAACACAGGACAAATGAGGTAGCTCTCCCTACAGTTTATCATCAGATAACTAAGTATGACATCAAGTAGGACATGTTGCAAACATATATTCTTAATTCTATCTTAAGGTTATGATATTTATTTTCTATAAACATGAAAATCTAAAGATTTTACAATATGATGGAATCTTTTGGTCCTACTAGAGGTTCGAATAGACATGTGCTCCCTCGTGTTTACGTAATGAGAAATTAAAAAATTCTGTATCTACACAATTCTTTTACATTAGTAGGGTATGTCTTATTATTTCTCAATATTATATTTATATGAAATATATCTATACACATATAAAAAGGTCATAAACAGATCATTATTTTGCTTACTATTCATCCTATTTTGACAATAAGCAAATAGTTTTTGTCAAATCGTCACAACATGCATATGAATGAAAAATATATCCATAAGTAATTATCATTGTGTCTCCCTTAGAAATTTAAAAAGCATATGTGTATTTTACAGTAACTAAGAAAAGAGCCTGGATTAATTTTCAAATAGGGAAATTGGATTTTCCTCTTTTAGTTGGCTCATTTGCTATCTGTTGCCTACCAACAGAAGTAGCAAAACATTTGACATCCCATATATTATGTGTAGAAAGTTATCAGTGATAAATACATAGAACAGTAGAATCCCCTGTAAATAAGACAGGAAGATTTAACATAAAGTAAGCCCAAGTTCATATGACCATTAAAAATGTAATGGGGCTTTCAATTACAATGTGGAAGATGTAACATTTAAAATAAAAATCAGTCATTTGGTAGTAATTGAATAATTCCTGTACTTCTCAATATTCCATTTTAAGGTGGATATTTTGGAATGTCTTAAAAATAATAATAAGCATGACTAAAGTACATGAAACCTTGAAAGGTTACATTGCCATGAAAAAGGAACACAGTTATACGTTGGATCAGGATTTAGTTGCTAGGTATGGATGTACTTTGACACATTTATTCTCAACTTAAAAGAAGGACTTTCTCCTAGAGATGTCAAGAAGTAAAATATACTTAATCAAAAGATACCAAGCTATCTGTCAGAAGAGCTATTCAAGCAAAATTTATTTGACAAGTGGGTGGAAATGATTCAGAAGAAAGCTCAACCTCTAAAATCTGGTGGACCAAATGAACTTTAATTCCCCTTTCAACATCAAAATACCATGCTTTTGAAATGCATGTTAAAATAACCATACCAGTCAATAAATGCCAGTCACCAAATACCTCATAAGTGCTAAGGAGGATTAGAGGTGGAAGAAATAAATAACTCCTTCTATGGCAGAAAAAAGCCTCAAAGAAGTAATGGGATTTAAATTGGACCTTCAGGGGAGGAAAAGAAAAGAATATGTTGAAAGCATTCCAATAAAGGGGAGACATTTGATCAAAGATAAGAAAAGTCCAAATATGCATGGAGTGTTCAGAAAAAGCAATAATGATGAAACATTGCATTTATATGGTTTGTAACAGCTTTCAGAATTCATAACAAATATCAAATTTTTGTGTTCTTAAGATACAGTGACCTGTTATTCTCTATTATGTGATGTACATGTTGGCCATAGTAAAAGAGGACACAGAGCAGGGAGTAAACTACCTTTTAGCTGTTGCTTATGAGTCCTACAAATGAGAACACGTTACAGAAGTTCTAAATTTTGAGCTTTGTATTTCCCAAAATTAGATACCTGTTTTCTTAGAAAATGTATTTCTCTGCAGGTTTTCTTGAAATCCAGTTATTTCATATATGAAAAAATTGGAGGCCCATATGACCTCCTCTGTGTGCATGTAGAGCTATTACAAAATCTTGTGGAGAACCAAAAGCAACTCATAGTGCAGATACTCTTGCTTTGTTTTTCAAATGTTGCATTTTAATGTATGGATGGGAGGACTCCAGGAACACTCATTCCTCTTTTCACCTGGCCCAAGTGACGACTCACCAAATCTCAGCTGAAATGCCACTTCTTCAGGCAAGTCTTCCTCAGTGATAAAATGAATTAGTGAGAAAAGTGATAGTACAATTTTAAATAATATGTTGATCATCTCTTGGTTAGCAATTATTCTTAAGCAACAAATTTCATAGCTTCATTAAATGATAATTTGTTTTGTTTTGCTTTCTTCATAAAATGTTTATGTTGATATTTAGTGAAATTGCCACACACAAAAACATACATAAATTAGCCAAAATATGCACATTTTTCTCAGCACTGTCTTTGTAAGGTGACTTAGGAAATTAGGATATAGCAGAACATTTTATCCTACAGGGTTGAAATTTTGTAGCAATTGTGAGATGTAATTCCTGATATACCTTTTAGATAAGTGTATATGTTATTAAGTGAACTGGAAATCAACAATGCCTGCACATTAAGCCCTGATAGAGGACTAATCAGGGGACAAAGACCCAAAAAACCTACTTGCTTCATTGCTATGTATGTCTTACTAGGTAGTTCTAGCGGATCTCAAAATCACAATCATAGAGGCCAGGGAAATAGCTCAGTGCCTTAAGGGCCTGCCTGCCAAGTGTAAAGTCCCAAATTCAATCCTTGGTACTAGGAAAAAAAAACCCACACTTCTCCTATGTTACCCTCCTAAATTTGATAATTATAGGCAACTGTACTTTATGCCCAGTTTGGAAGAGGGTTTCATTTTTTAAAGATAGTGAGTACATGTTTTTGACATAGTTATAAAAATGAAATACAATTCATATGTTTCAAGGAGTATTTCCTGTCTGAAAATGTAACCATTAACTAATACAAAAGTAGAAATAGCTACATTTACTTGTCTAATTTTACACTGCCTTATGCAGCATTTTGACCTGATCTACCTCTTAATAAGGTGAAATTTTTAGTAAATCATCTTCAAATAAAATCACAACACTTTATTAACTTACATATGATAAGTTTAAAACACATGCACATATACCAATGAATCTCAACTAGCTTTTTTAAAATGTCACATTAAAAATATTTCAGTGATGAATTCATTGATTTTCTTTTTTGTATGTCCACACAGATTTCATCAGAAAAAAAATGCCAACATATATTCCACAAATATCGAGGGATAATTTACCTTGTTCACAAAAATAGTCTGGCTAAAAGAATCATTTAAAACTGGACTTCAGCTGTGTACAGTGTACAGAATTCTAATGGAATTAGTACAAATTACCATAGAAAGATCAAATCCAGTTTGAGAAAAATAAGACAATCTAGGAGAGGGAGGTAATTTGGGCCATGGTGTAAACTAATAATCTCACCAGCAGGGATGGTTCACATAGAAAACACAGATATATTGAGCCACATGTTCAAAATGTCAGTACATTACATGCTATTGACATTAAGGCATGTTCAAGGAAATCATTTTTTAAAATTCCAATGAGATACATCTCACCCAGAAGTATAGTTATAAAATGACAAGCATAATTGAAATGATATTTGAAAATAGTCTCAGGTATTCCAACTAGTACTATCATTTTATCTCAACTCACAGATATCCACAGAGATATATAACTAGGTCACAATACAATTTCCATATATATTACTAATTTATTAGTGCAAATGAAAAGACTATCAATGACAAAAATCTGCCTAACCAAAAATACCTGAGCTGCAGAGTATTATATTGGGAAGTATTGAATTTGTCAGTACTCAAATTATAAAGAATTAAGTCACAGACAGTTTCCACATTACTACCTTATATCTCTGAGGACTTCAAAGTCATTGTTGGTATTTAAATCATGATTTATTAAGGTGTTAGTTATTGGTCATTATTAACATTCCTGGAAGTCAACAGTGTCTGTCAATTAATCCCTATTAGTGGACTAACCAGGGGAAAGCCTTGATAGAAATCACTCACATAATAAGGTTTTATGGCCACCTTTACTTATACTACAATATACTCCACTCATTTGGAGCTAGACTACTACTGAAATATAGTGGTGCTCTATGAGATATGAATGGCAGCCTAATGCATGGAGACATCAAAGTTATTACAGTGGCAAAGGCTTTAATGTGTTGTATGATTATTGTTATGTCACAGTTTAACTTGATTACTAAATCGGTAACAGTCTAGAGAAATGGTGACATTTTCCTAATAATACTCTCAGCCACACATAGATAGTGATAAACAGTGTGCAGTTAAATTTGTTCTGTAATGTCATAATTAGGCCTGTGTTAAAGAGGCGATATGAAAGAAAGTGCTCCTGAGTTCAATATTGCGCTGCTCAGAATGAAACAAAATATTAATTCTTTCCATTCATGCATTTGTTATCATTGTAATGCTCATCTCAAGTCATCAAAAGAGTAATCTAAAATAGCTGTTCACTCCTGGAAGTGTACACTTGAATGTTTATCAAAACAAAGAGCTGCTTGCAAAATACATCTTGTGTCCGTTATGAATAACTATTACAGCGCTACAAAGCAATTGAATTTAATTTGTTTCCACGAGAGAGAATGGTGAGTGTATTGATTAATATATTTCTAATGGAATTTAAATGAAATAGGACAGTATGAAAGAGCTTGTAATTGCCAAATTTGTTCTCTGCAATAGCTAACAAGAATTCTTTGAACACAAACTTTATTTTAAATATCAAAATCTAAAGTATGTCTGTGAAATATTTTTAAATGACATTTTCACTGAAGACAAAGAAATATGTTTAAGCATTTGAAATTTAACTCACCAAATATTAAATTCACCCTGGCTGTAATATATAAAATGTATTGTCAATGCTCTGAGGAAACTGGGCAGGTGATTGGGTTTTATAGTTTCCAAGTAAATATTTGAAGTTGGGATTTCTAAGGATACTACATTAAAACATAATTCATTGTGATGCATTTTGAATGGCTCGACAGCATACAATAAGTGCACTGTTATTTTTAATTTGAGTGTTTTATTATTTTAGTGTGTAGTACAAGTATATAGTACATAATGTTTACATTCCTGATGGGAAGTTGTTCCACGTACACAAAATGTCTTAAGTCTTTTCCGTCCCCTTTTCCTTTCCTTTACCCCCTCTACCCATCCATCAGTCTCTTTTCTTTTCTTTTCTTTTCTTCTTCCCTTTTTGTACATGTTTATAGTACCTAATGCTTACATTCTTTGAGTGTGGAGTACACTTGTACTTAACACATCTTAATGCCTTGTTTTCTTTTCCTTTTTGTTTTTGTTTTTGTTTTGCAATGTGGTCTCTGTGAATTCATACTGTCCTTGAACTCACTATGCAGCCTAGGCTGGACTCAGACACCAGGAGATCATCCTGCCTCTGTATCCTGAATCTGCGTTTAAAGCATGCCCATTATGCCCAGCTCCCAATTTCTTGTTTTTATCCATTCTCCTTTCCCACCCTCCCTCATACCTTGATCTTTTCATCCTCTTCCCCGCTGAGAATGGCCTATGTCCCTACTTCCTACTGTCTCTTATTTAATTCTTTATTTTTATTCTGATTTTCTCATATAAGAGAAACAATGTAATATTTAAGCCTGTCTGTACATTTTATTTCATTTAGATTATTGAGATAACAGATTAGGACATGACAAAGCTGGCTAGGGAAGAGATGTGACCTGTTAATCACAAGGAGTGAAACACTCCCAAAGCTCTGAAGGTGGATTTCTCACAGGAAGTGGAGCAGGTTTTTAGTAGGGTGGTCTAGACCCAACATTAGCCTGAGACCTTGGATCTCAGCCCCACCTCTCAGGACCCATACTAGATGTTCTCCAAGGTGTCCTTGAGATTTGGACAACATATAAAGATGTAGACACCAGGAGGAGTCTGCCCTTCAGACTGCCTCTTGGTGGCCCCACTCCCTTCCTCCAGGGTCTTTTTATATCACTTCATCTTCTTATACTTGACTTAAGCTTGCTCTGCAGAACAAGTTCTCTTTCAATTTATTTTTTGCTCATTTTGTCCAATTCTTTGTTCCTGAGGAGGAGAACCTGGATCCTGACTCTAGAGGGAGAGGTGTGCAACCCGGAACCTGGTAATATTTAATTGGTGTGCTACTTTTAGAGGGAGGTTCTAAAAGTAGAAACTAACATTGTTGTTTCAACATACATTTCCTATGAACACCTCAAGACTACTTTTGGCGGGGTTTGCTCTGTGATGTGTGAATACATTTCTTTTATCTGTTCATCTTCTGATAGTCATAGGAGCTGCTTCCAAGATTTAGTTATTATTTGTTCTGCTATAAACACAGGTCTGCATGGATTTCTGTAATATGACATTATCTCTTTGGGGAATATACCTAGAAGGGAAATAGCTGGGTCAAATGGAATTTCCAGTTTTAGTTTCCTGAGGCATCTGCAGACTGGTTTCCAGAGCGGCTGTACTAGTTTACTGACTTACCAATAGGGAAGAAACATTCCTCCTTTTCAGAGTCAAAGGACTTAATGTGATAATTAAGAGTAATTTCCACCTAATTTATACTTCAAGGGTACAGCTACGTCAACAAAGCAAATAAATTAAATAAAAAAGTGATTTTTTTCTTTTACATTAATTTTTTTTTAAGTTTTCAAAGCAAGATAGTCAATCAATTTTTTTCCTCACTATTTGGTCCAGTGTAAGAAATATTAGAATATAGAAACTTTACAAACCACTAAATTAATATAAATTATGTGGTTCATGAACAACATTCTTTTTTTTAATGTATTTAGTACAGGGTCTATAAGGTCTCACTACAGAGATCAGATTCATCGTGATCCGCCTGTTGACAGCCTCCCAAGTGCTAGGATTACAGGAGCACACCACCATGCCCAGTGTCAAATGGCATCTCAGCACGCCCCGAGGGTAGGGCCAATATGGCAGGACCAGAGATTAAACATTCTTGAGACACAGCATGGGAAATGTTAGGTGAAGGAGCTGATATAATCAGGCCAAATTTTGCTATATTCTCATCTAAAATTACTAAGCTTAAAGCTTCTACTTAGAGAAGTTTGAAAATTTTCCTACAGGTTTCCTATTCTCCTTATCAAAAATATGTAAGTTATTTCTTGCATAATACATATACTTCATATTTCTATCTAAAGATGGATCTTGATGTGCAGTATACTTTAATTGTAACATAACAGCCATTGCCAATATAATGATTAATATACAGAATGGCTCAATCTTAGACACAGCAGAGCAGAACATGACATGTCAAATTAAATTTACCTTAGCTCAAAGTTTTACTGTATCATTGATATGTGAAGTACCCTTCAAAGTTCTCTAATATGCAATGTATTTTTAATCAACGTGTCTGTTTTATTCATTACTGATGAGGAGCAAACAGTCTTCTATTCAACACATATTAAATAAGTTTTAGCTTTAGTTTTCTGAGGCATCTGCAGGCTGATGGCTGTACCAGTTTACTGTTTTACCAATAGTGAAGAAGCATTTCTCTTCACTAAATGCCATATACCAAAGTTATCTCTTTAAAAAGTGCATCTACCTTGTTAATACTTAATATAAAGCAGAAATGATAGAAATCTTTGTCAAATAACATTTCATATTTCTTAACATTTGACCCATGGATTGGTACCATTCAAGAGGCTTCTAATGTCTACTAAAATGTATATACATCCAAAAAGTTGTATTCATTTACTATTTGCCGGAATGCAGGTCTTCCAGCTTCTTCTAATGCTTAAGCAACTTGTCCAAGCCTCTTAATATCTTTGTATGTTTGTCACATAAACTTTAAAATTATAAGATTGATAAATCTATTATTAATTATGTAAAGTGCTTAAGCAATGACTGACACATAATAAGTGTTCTACAAATGTTTAGCATAGTAATCATCATAACATTGTCTTATAAGCAGTTAAATTTGTAGAAACTAGTACTGTCAGGCAGGAACATGCCCTGAAGTAAGTCAAGGTGAGAGATGAGAGCATATCAAAATGGGAGGAAGTACCTCTGAAGAAGACAAGTTCTTAAGATTATACTGAAATTGCTACTATTCAGTCAATTAAATTCAGATATACATCAAGCATCTGCATAGGTGTTCAGAACACCTGGACCTATATTGTCCTCAAAATACTCCTATTTTGTACGTGATGGATAAGCCAAGGTTGATGTTGTCAGCCCTCTACCCTGTCTCCCTATTGGATTAGTGTTAGCCAAGTGACTCATTTGTAATCTTACTAGTTGATTACAGTCTGACCCACATTGTACCTATCTTGTGATTTTACTGTATAAAACATTCTTGGAGAAATGACCTCAGTGAAACTTGCTTCTATGACCCCTCTTATCTCTCAGGAGCTATTCTGATTCCTCAATAAAATTTTGCTACTCTTGACTGCATTTATCAATTGGAGTTCCTTCTTCTTTTTCTTCTTTGATTGCAGATGGTATAAATTCAGCACATCTGACATCTAGCAGATTGAGGAGGATATTTCTCCTATATCAATTATTGACCAGTTACTGATGCATTGATATTAAGAAATTAAAGGTTTGGCATACCAAGAGCATATCTATTTGATTCCAAAAATATTGCTAATTTAACATAATATCAGAACCACTATTATAAGTAGTAACAATGAGAATTGTAGACTAAAGAGCTCCAAGATACTCAAAATTCTTCTATAAAAACAATAATAACACTGGAAAAAATTGACTTTTTAGGAATTTTAGAAATTAACTTAACATGTAAAATAATAAAAAAAAATCTATTGAAAAACTAGACTTGTGCCTACAGTTATGTATTTTCTAACACTTTCACTTGGTCTATTTTCATCCCCTTCTTTCCAGCTCCATGGTTCTTTTGAAAACCAACAGCTCACAATTATGATGAAAATGAGCAGATTAACAGCTACTGGACATAACTGAACAGTTCTGGAGGTCCCTCAAAGCACCATTCTAAAAAAAAAAAAAATCACTTTTGAACTCTCAGGAAATTCCCTGGAAAACTCAAATCTCAGCACTTGCCTTTATTTGACCTGACTTGGAACTCTCCCAGTGCAATCAGCCTTTCCCCAGGGGTGATTGTCAAAAATAATCAGTAGCAATTGTTTAACATCATACACGCCTGGGGCAATGAGAGCAGTTGAGCCAAACAAGAAGCTGAACTTAAAAGGAAAGTCTGAGAATGAAAGAGATATCCATAGTCGGATTTGAAAAGCTTTGACATATTCCTAGGAATATTGAAAGCCAAATTAATTCATATGACTGCATATACCCAAGAAAGATCTGAGAGGACCCTATGTTCTCACCTCTGGATTAAACTGAGGCTTTCTGAAAGCTAATAATGAATGCTAAGACACACTTTTAAACTGCCAACCTCAGCTTTGAAGGCATGCCTCAATGTGCATGGAGCCTTGGGACAAAGGCCAGGAATGCCTGTTAGATTTCAGGTATTTAAAGAAATTTATAACTAATCATTATCCATCATTAAGCTAATCAAATAGAAATTTCAGAGATCACACGTTATAAACAATGCAAAAGTTAACAAATTGACGCAGAAACATCAAATAGCAAAAAATAAACAGCAAAAACCAAAACTGAATAAAAAGAGACAACCTGATTTACAAAGGTTTTGCATTACAGTACTTAAAATATACAATTAAAAAAACACTACAAGATATTCAATAAAATAATATGGTCCTATATGCCTCCTCCTCCCCTAAATTCAATCATATAAAGACTATTTTGGAGGTAGCTTGTGCCATGGACATAAAAGATTCTAAATGAGCTGTCTTTAAAAGTTCCAAAGAACTCAAGCAAACTATATCAAAGGAAATAAGAATGTGAAGCAGTACCCTACCACATGGAGCATACCAATACAGTAATAGAAATTCTTGTTTTACATACAAGTGCTAGGGTTGAAAAATACAATAATTATAATGCAGTACCACAGAAGAAGCTCAATAGTAGATATGAGAAGAAAGAAAAATCAATGATTAACTTGAATATAGGTCAACAAAGATTATGCAGATACTGGAACACAAAGAAAAAAACAAAGAAAGCACCCTTCAACAACCTGATAAAGAACATCTAGTGCAAGCAAATACATGTAATTGATGTCTCAGAAGGTGGAAAGTATACAGAGAAAACACATTTGAAAAAATAATGTCCCAAATCTTCCTAAATTTGATGAAACATATTAAGCTTCAAATGTAACAAGCCCAATAAATTCAAAGAGATCCACACCTGATATTGTATGTATCAAAAATGGATTCTAGGTCCTTGTGTGATGCAAGCCAAGAACTGCAAGTGCAAGCCTAATAGTGCAATAAAAAGTTGCTGTCTTACATGAGGACAAGGGGAAGATATGCTCGTGGAGGGTGTTCAGGAACATTATTGGTTTTTGTGAGTTGATTTTGAATTTTGCTGTATTGTTAAATTTGGTTATTAATTATAGGAGTCTTTACAATTTTTGGCTTTTCTATTTAGAGAATTATTTTCTTATTTCACTGAATAAGAAAATAGACAAACCATTAGCCATCAGTGAGATACAGATTAAAACAACACTGAAATACCATTCACCCCATAAAGAATGGCTATCATAAAGAAAACAACCAACAACAAATGTTGGACAGGCTGTAGGGACAAAAGTATCCTTCTCTGCTGCTGGTAGGAATGTAGACTTGTGCAACCATTATGGAAATCAGTGTGGAGACTCCTTAAAAACTAGGACTGGAAATCCCATTAAACCAGCTATCTCCCTACTGGGAATTTTCCCAGAGGAACTGAAAACGCCATATCTTAGTGATATATGTGCACCTATGTTTATTGCAGTACACTTTGTGATAGCCAAATCTTGGAAACAACCAAGATGCCCATCACCTGAGGAATGGATGACAAAGATGTGGTATTTTTATACAGTGAAGTATTACTCAGCTATAAAGAATGATAAACTCAAAGCCTTCATATTTAAGTGGATGCCACTTGAAGATATACTCATAAGTGAAATAAACCAGACCCACATGTGTAAATATCATATAGTCTCCCTAGTATAAGAATTCAAAAGAAGAAATACAAATAGAAAGTATAACACAATTAAAAGGAAAGTGAGAACTTGAAGATTACACAACGAAAAAAGGGCAAGGAGAAAAGCTGGGAAACATGACGGGGCAAAGCCATACATTAATATGCACAAGTTGGGTAAGGCAAGGATCCTGAGAATCTGCAGCATGTTTTTGAAACTAGCAGTGAGTTGGCAGGATTCTCATCCTGACTAACTATATATGCTGCTACCTGTGAGCTAGGAAGCTGCACTGAAGAGAGCAATGTGTAATGGTAGGGTCATGCTTAGAATGCCTGCCATTCTTGTCTTCTAACTACATACTGCTTGTCATGACATACCAATCACTGCCATACTGTTTCTCAAGTAAATGTTTGTTGTTTTTTTTTTTTAAAGGCAATGAATGAAAACCAGAGACAGGAAAAAAATTTCACAGGACCTTCCTGCTACAATGCTGTATATGGTTAGATTTCTTAATTTCTGTGTAAAATTATGTAATTGTTTATTTGTATTTTTCAATTCTTTTAATTTGTGTCTTCATATTCTGCAGGGACTTAAAGTTTAACATATCAGTACTTGATGGAAAATACTTGTTCCATGTTATGCCTAAGATGTTTGACATTGAGACAGATAGTTAGGTTAAACCCAACTGCATATGTTGTACAGTAATAATAAGCTTCTCTTCTGGAGGGTTAACAACCTAAGTTTGCAGACCAAAAATCAGAGAAAGATTTTGAGAGGACAGTAAACATTTTGGCCCTATCCTTTCAATGTCAGTGAGCACTCAGGACTTAGGAGAACTTATACTGTAACATTATGTAACTTATTTGTGTCCCAAATTTTCTGATCAAGGAGATTATGGGGCCACAGAGCAATGTAATTGATGATGTAGAGTGTGCCTGAGGAGAGTGACATGGAGAGAAAACATTCCCTCAGGTTTTCACAGAAAGCAAATTGTTCAAGCAATGGCCATGAATGATCCACATGACTGACACTCACAAAGGATCTACAAACTGCAGTATAGGATTTCAGGTTAAATCCTGAGGGGATTTGACTGACCTTATCAAATACAAAAGCTACATTTCTTGTTATATAGGTCTTGCTTTATCTTGGTCTTAACCATTCATCAGAAAAGTATGAAAATGAAGTATAAAAAGTAAAGCCACATTAATATGCTGAGCTGTAAAAGGCTCAATTCACCAACTTTGGACATTGCCAGTCTTACAGAAAACCCACTACTATTATGGACTACTGGACTATATTGGGATATTTTGCAGGGATAAAAATGAACAACACCTTTGTATCTGTATACTCAAAATAGTTAGGATAGATATACACCTCCACTGCCTTAATTCGATGAATAGAGAGGTTGGTTATAATAGTGTCTGAGACAGGATATCATGTCTGCATTTTATACAAGGAATAACTACTGACAACTATATGCAATGCATTAATTATTGAAAATTTTCTAGTAATCAATTTTGAAACTGCCTCATTGATATTTGTTTCTCAATAAAATTACTTTAAAAATTATACAGAATTAAAAAAGGATGTGCTGTTTAATTTCTATACGTTTGTGCAATTTCTCTGCTTTCTTTTGTTATTGCTTTCCAGTTTCATTGATCTATGATCTGATAATATGAGTGATATGAGTTCAATTCTTGTGCATTTGTTTTAGTATATATTACTGACTAATATTTTTAAGAATGCCTCATGTTTAGTGACTGTTTCATTCAGATAAAAATGTATATTTTGTTGTGTGGAATATTTTGTAGATGTTCCTTTACCCTGAATAAACCAAAGCAATATAGTCAAAATGGCTATTCCTAGAAAAATGATCTACGTGTTTAGCATAATCTTGACAGGAACATGAACAGCATTTTTTCCCCAAACTGTAGGAAACCATCCTAAAACTCATATCGAACACTAAAAGCAATACTGGCTAACAAGGGAAAAGTGGCAGGTATCACAACCCTACATTTTAAGTTATATTGTTAAGACGCAGTGATTAAAAGCAGCATGGTAGTAGAATAAAAAAAGAGATATTTGGATCAGTGGAACAGCATAGATGATTCAGACACAACTGTGATCACACTCAGCTCTTTTGATCTTTGACAAAGAAGCTGAAAACACACACTAAAGGAAATGAAGTATCTGTAATAAACGGTGCTAGGAAAACGGACCATCCACATGCAGGAGATTGAATCTATATCCCTATGTTTCACCATGTATTAAATTAAAATCAAAATGGCTCACAGATCCATGTATCAACTGGGAAATAGTTTATCTTCTTGGAAGTAAGACAGGCAAAACCCTTGAAGCCATGGGCATAAACAAATATGTTCTGAACTGAATTCTCTTCTTATAGAAAATAGTATCAAGAATCAATGCATAGAATGATACAAAATTCAAAAGCTTATGCACAGTAGAATAGATGACCAAGAGAGTGAAGAAACAATCTATAGGATAGGGAATAAAATATTAGGTATTCCTCATACAGAAGAATAATAATAAGAGGAATACACAAATAATTCAAGAATTAGATACCCAAAATAAAACACCTGGTCAGAAAACTGAGCAAATGAAATAAATGGACACTTCTCACAAGAAGTAAAATGGCCAATAAAGACATGAAGAAATGTTCAACATCACTAACTCTTAAGAGAAGTGCAATTTAAAATATCAATCCTAATCCAGAAAAAAAAAAATCTTACTCATTGAGAAATAAAATAACAGGACTGGCCAGATAGCTCAGTGGACTAAAGCTCCTGCTTAGGCAGAAAGCAGTGACTGGGGTTCCATCCTGGACACCACAAGCCATGCCGACCCTGCCCCCAGGGTGCGCAGACAGGGATTGAGACTGGGTGTGGTGAGGCACATCTGTAATACCAGCTCTTGGGAGGCTGTGAACAGGTAGATCACAACAAGTCTGATCTATGTAGAGAAATCCTGTAGACCCTGTAGTACAATACAAAGAGAGAGTGACAGAGAGACAGAGACAGAGACAGAGACAGAGAGACAGAGAGACATAGACAAAGATAGAGAGAGACAGACAGAGAGACAGAGACAGACACAAACAGAGAGACAGAGACAGACACGGACAGACAGACAGAGACAGACAGACAGAGACAGAAAGAGAGAGAGAGACAGAGAGAACATTTAAAAAATAACAAATGCTCATGAGGGTGGGTAAAAAGAACCCTTCTATATTGTTGATGGCAATGTAAACTAGTGCAACCTATATGGAAAACCATGTGGAGATTACTTAAAATTTAAAATTGAAATGACATCTGACCCAGATATTCCCCTTAGATGGCTTCTCAAAAGAGTTAAAGCATCAGTTTTTTTTAAAGGTATCTTTTTATAGTGATGTGTACAAACCCATGTTTATAGATGGATAATTGATAAGGGATAAATCTAGGAAACAGTAGTTGCATCAACAGGTGGATTGTTAAAGGAAACATGCTATTTGCAAGCAAAGGAGTTCTGCTCTGCCATGAAGACTGAAAAACTCGAATCATTTGTAGAACATTGATTCACCTTGAGACCAAAATGCTGGGTGCCATGAAGCAGACACATGAGCGTCCATGTCCCGTAGTTTCTCATACATAAGAAACTCAACATGTACACAAAGAGGAAAATAATAGGTAAATGATTGGATGTAGGGAGAGAGAGCTTTATGAGATTGGAAAGGGCTAGAGGATAGGGGAAGGGAGAGCAGGGAGAGGAAGAACAAAGAATTGAGGCAGCTACAAGTACATCAGTTCTCCATGTAGAGTGTAGTCATTGTGGACTGCAAACATGTACTAATACAAATTTTAAGAACACTGAAACAAAGAATAATTCCTTAAAAAGAAAAAAAATTGCAAAACACATATCTGAGTTTGTACATAAAGAACACTGTATTTCAGTAATAAAAAGATAAGTAATCTATATGAAAATGCTGAAAGGATTTGAACAAATATTTCTACAATAAAAGATGCACAAATAGGCTGACAGACTCAGAAAAGTGCTCAATAGAAATTTGCTTCAAAAAAACACAGATCAAAGTCCTAAGACTCCACTTGTTTCCTCCTAGGGCTGATTCCATTAAAAGGACAAAGATTTTGCCAAGATCGCGTAGAATGCAACCTTGCTGGTGAAAAGTACAATAGTGCAAATTCTAGGAAAATAATTTATCAATTCTTCAACTGACAAATTGCAAAAGTTGAATATTTAACATAGAAAGCCTAATATTAGATATGTACCTAAAGTTCTGTCCAAATAGATCAGCAGATTAAAATGCCTGCAAAAAAGTGAAGGGGCCAGGATTCGATGTCTGGGCCTGCCCTACCAGCCCCAACCCAAGAGCTCCCTGAGAAGGTGATTGAGACTGGGTGTGGTGGCATGCATGCCTGTAATCCCAGCTCTTGGGAGGCTGTAAACAGGTGGATTACTATGAGTCCAATCTAGTAGTGAGACCCTGAACACCCTATAAACCCTTCCCTGAAATACACACCAAAAAAAGATACGTATTTAAGAGAAATGATTACATTTACACACATAGAATTGTACGCAGTTGTTTATAGATTATTCATAATTACCAAAATCTGAAAAAAATCCAACACTGCCCACTGAAAAGTTTTAATGTGGTGTATTGATATAATGAAATGAATAATGTATGCTTACATGACATAACATAGATGAACACTATATAAAGATAACATAGATGAGAAGATTACATGTGCTAAATGAGAGACGCCAAAGAGAAACCACATGTAACGTATTATTTTGCTTATATAATGGTTTGGTTTGTGTGTGGCTCTCCCTGCAAAGCCACAAGCACATGTAGGTGAGAGTCTTCAGAGCTGGCTAGATCTAGGGCTGTGACACAGGGTGTGTGTGTGTGTGTGTGTGTGTGTGCGTGTATTTTTAGGGAAGGGTCTATGGGTGTTTAGAGTCCCACTACTAGATCAGACTCATAGTGATCTGTGTGTTTACAGCCTCCCAAGAGCTGGGATTACAGGTGCGTGCCACCACGTTCAGTCTCAACTGACATATCAGTGCGCCCTGGGGTTGGGCCAAGAACCACAGGTCCGGATATCGAACCCCCGGCCTGTGCTCCTGCTTGCAGGTGCTTTAATCTACTGAGCTATTTGGCCGGCCCTTGTGACATGAGATTTAAGCGTTGGTGTTAACTAAAAGGGTTCACCATGGTTCTGGGCATGGATAAAAGAAGCCCACCCATGGGTAGGTGTGGCAGCAACCAGTAGGCACGTGGTGAGGCTATAAAGGGAGAGAGGGGAGGGGCACAGGCTGCTCACAGTTTGCCGCTGATCACTGCCTGCTGCTTCTCTGTCTTCGCCTACAGCACCATGGGCTGTTTCTCCCTTGTGATAGCCCTCTGTCCTGCCGCCCAGCCTTGGAGCTAGGTGTCTATGGACTGAGAAATCTACACATTATGAACTAAGACTTTCCTAGGCTTAACCTGGGGGGAAGATTTTGTCTCCTCCGTGAAAAATGTAACTAAGACATAGGAAATGTCTAAAGAATTCCATGATGTTAAGAAGCACATTGTTGCATTGCAGGCCCTAAGGTGAGAGGGTACAGTAAGGTCCAGGGGACCAAGAGGGAACCGAAGGGACACGGGAGAAAAGAAATCCTCATACCAAATACCCATATGGAATGTAAACATCAATTATTAGACTGTTGAGTTCGACCGGAAGTGGGAGTGGAGAGTGGGCCCCAGAGAGCCCTGAGCAGCCACCCCACCACCGGCCTAGTGCCATGACACCCCAGGAGGAGCCGCAGCTGCGGCAGCAGGCCCCAGTCACCAGCACCGCAACCAGGAGCAGCGAGGCCGGGCCCCAGCAGCCGCGCCACCCCGGTCCTCAGCGCTGGGCAGCAGCACAGGGAGCGGCAGCCCGGGGGCCTCACATGGGCGGCGCCTGCAGGCAGGGATCTCACAATAATGTTTTGGGAACAGTAAAATGGTTAAATGTAAGAAAGGGATGTGGCGTCATCAACAGGAATGACACCAAGGAAGGTGTATTTGTACATCAGACTGCCCTAAGGAGGAACAGCCCCAGGAAGGACCAGCGCAGTGTAGGGGATGGAGAGACTGTGGAACTTGATGTTGTTGAAGGAAAAAGGGGTGCAGAGGCAGCAAATGTTCAGGCCCTGGTGGAGCTCCAGTTCAAGGCAGTAAATACGCAGCAGACTGTAACCATCATAGACGCTATCCACGTCGTAGGGGTCCTCCTCGCAATTACCAGCAGAATTACCAGAATAGTGAGAGTGGGGAAAAGAATGAGGGATGGAAGGCGCTCCCCAACAAGGCCAGGCCCAGCCACGCCGGCCCTACCGCAGGCGAAGGTGCCCACCTCACTACATGCGGAGACCCGATGGGCATCAGCCACAGCACCCCAACCCTCCTGTGCAAGGAGAAGGGATGGAGGGTGCTGACAGCCAGGGTGCAGGAGAACCAGGTAGACAAGGGAGGTAGAATGTGTATGGAGGTTACACACCAGGATTCCGCAGGGCCCTCCTTGCCAAAGGTAGCCTAGAGAGGACAGCAATGAAGAACATAAGGAAAGTCTAGGAGATGTGACCCACCAACAGCCACCTCCACGTCGGTACCGTCAATTACCGACACAGACGCCCAGAAAACCCTGCACCACAAGATGGCCAAGAGATAAAAGCAGCCGCAGATCCACCAGCTGAGAACTCCCGAGGCTGAGCATCCGGGGCCCAGTAAACGCCGGCTTAACATCTCTACCATCATTGGGTTTAGTCATCCACCAAGAAAGAAATGAATAGGAAATTCCAGCAGTAAGAAATGAACAAGATTGGAACTGAAGACCTTCAGTGCTTGCTTTTTGCCCGCTGACCAGATAACTAGGACTATCTGCATTATCTATGCAGCATGGAGTGTTTATTATTTTTACCTAAAGACATCTCTTTTTGGTAATGACAAACATGGGAGTTTTTTGTTTGTTTGTTTGTTTTTTAAGCCTGTTTTTTCTTAATACACCTTTAAAAGTTTTTAGTTGTTTTTTTTTTTTCATATCTGGTCAAGTTGAGATTTTTAAGAACTTCATTTTTAATTTGTAATAAAAGTTTACAATTTGATTTTTTCAAAATAGTCAACAAATTGCAAGCTCCTGTTAATAAAAGTCTCAAATAATTGTCAAAAAATTATTATACTCTTGATCTATCCTCTTTGTTTTTACTGGGAATCAAACTCAGAACCTCATGATAGCTAGGCAGGTGCTATGCCAGTGAGCTATTTCCCCAGCCTAATTGTTGAATCACGAACTAAAAATAACAATACCATATGGAAACTATAAAAAAAAATGGAGATAAGGGATAAAAAAAACAGAGGGAGGGAGACAGGGAAGGGGAAGGGAAATAAAAGTGAATCATAATGTGTTATGTACATCTATCTACTTCCTCAGATGAACTTAATCTTTATTTTTTAATTACTAATAAACCAAATGGTTTATTATTTACTAATAATTGTGAATTATTTTTGAACTAATAATTTCCACTATTT
>NW_004524685.1:9762637-9764085 GCF_000260255.1 Octodon degus | reverse complement strand
ACTGACTTTTCTCTGTCCTTGCAGCTTTTCTCAGACAATCCATGTTCCTGGCTTTTCCCAACTTCTGAGGTTTCCACTAAATAAGCTTGACACTCACAGCTTACCCATTTCCTTCTCAGAGGCAGACTGCCTGGCTTCCCAGGCCTTCTGAAATCTAGGTAGAAGCCTTCCTAACTCCAGAACCACTTCATTTTTGAATGTGCCTAAAATCAGTGCCACGTGGATGATGACAAGGTCTGCTGCCAGCTGGAGCAGTAGCCAGGCTTCCTTCTCTCTTGGTTGTAAGGGCTGAGAACCTGGATTTCTGAGCACTCTGATCCTGATTCCCAGGAACAAATTCTCTATGTTGCTGTCATTCTGGAACCTGGTGTGGCCACCACCTACATTCTGGAACATGGGGCTCTGCAGCTTTCTCCTTAAAGAAAAGTACCTCACCCTTCTGATTCTGAAGTTGCAGAGGACAAGGACTGACCACCTCCTGTGATGACCTCAAGATATCTTTACTATTCTTCTGTTCCTCCTGAGAAAAAGAGATCTCAGCTCTATCTTTGTGGTCCACAGCTTTATTGGAACTTCCTTTCCAGCCAAACTCACAACACTGTAAACCATCCTTCTGGGCTTTTTGCTCTTGATTCTCATCATAAATCTGACTAAAAGCCCCCAACAACAGTCACTCCACTGCCTCAATACTAGACTGCTTTGAAATTTCTTTTCTTAGATTAACTAGTCTACTGTATTTAATCTCAGTCTCAGGCAAAGTCTCTGGACACAAGCAAAATGCAGACAAACTTTCTGCCAAGCCAAAATACAAGTCATCTTGGGTCCAATAACCAATATAATCTATCTTCCCAGAAGAAACCCTCCTACCTTGTCTTTACAGTCAGGATTTCTATCAGCATTCTGTTCTTCTGAGCTCTGACCATAATATCCCATACAGAAGAGCCGAAGGTGTTACAGCTCTTTGCTATTAAGTGACATTTTCAAACCTTTCCTATCTTTTCCCACAAGCTGTTCCTGAAGGCTCTTGAATGACATGGTCATGTAGTCATAGCAATGACCCTACTTCTCTGATACCATATTCAATCCCAGTTGCTGAGACAAAATACCTGACACCCAAAATTTAGCAAGAAAACATTTATTTAGCTAAAAGTTTGTGGGACTTTAAGTCTATGCTCATCTGGCTCCCAGCAGAGTGTCACATGGCAGAGAGCAGCAGTTCATGGCAACAAAGAGCAAATAGAAGGACAGCATCTATGGCTTCTAGCACCCCTCTCTCACCCCTTATAGTATAAGCAAGCTATGCTGGGGCTGGAGCTGTAGAGCTCACACAATGTCCATGCCCTTCTTTTACACAAGATGAGAATGTTTACAAACTAAAAATCCTGGATCTCTAATGTGTCATTTAATTAAATTTCTAAACTTCTCAAGTTGATGCACCTGGGATGGCA
>NW_004524685.1:9755441-9762537 GCF_000260255.1 Octodon degus | reverse complement strand
TTTTTCTACATTTTTGTTGAGTTAATACTCCTACTAGATTTAATTTCAAACCTTCCTTGTTGACTAGTCATTTACCCTAATATTCCTAGTTTTGAACAACACTTCTAAAAGAAAGGGAAAAGGTTATACTAATAATCATTAGCCACTGATTGAACTTAATCTTTATGTACAGCAAACAAGTACTAATAAAAATAATAAATTTTTAAAAACCACAAGAAAGAATGATGCTTAGTAATATTTATGTAGGCATTATCTCGTTCTTGCAATAAAATAGGGATGATGTTTATAGAACTGTGTGCTAAACATCACTGAATTGTGTATTACAAGCCAGTTGAGAAAAAAAAAGAACCACTATCACAATAATGCTTTTTTTTTCCTTATGTAACAATAAATATTCAATGTTTAAAAAATGCCACTTATGACTGAGACCAATGGTGGTTAAAAGCACACATTTTTCTGACCTTGTCAAGCTTTTTTATTATAATATAAAAACAGACATGTGAGATAGTATTATTTAAAATGTATCATGGAGGAATGGTACGAAGGATTGTGGAAGCTGAGGCTGTTAACAACTGACAGCCTAACTACTGATTCAGTGAACTTCAGAACTTCAGAAAATAAATCTGGAACACACCAGGGAGTTGAAAGGGATGAACCCACAAACCAGGAATACCATAAAGTAGTGAGGGGCTGCAAAGAAATGGCCGTTCTGTAGCTGTATATACAAAATAGCTAGGATACCTGTACAGCTACATTCTCTTAATTCAGTAAGAAGAAAGATTTGTACTAATGGTGTTTGGATAGCATATCATGTCTGCATCTTGGACTATGAATAAACACTACAAAGACAACAATATGCAATGTATTAATTATAGAAGCTGCCCTACTAATTGGTTTTGAAACTGTCTCATTGCTATTTGTTTCTCAATAAAATTAATTTTTTAAAAAAGATTTTTCTGTGTATCTGAAGAAAAATCCATTCCAGAGTTTGGAGTGGGAACAAGGGAGATCGTGAGGCTCTGTTTATGAATTGTGGGGGAGTATGAGTGACATAGGTATGAAAAGCAACAATGAAAGAGAAAACAAGTTGGGAGACATTGCAGAAGCCCAGAATAAAGATGACGGAGACTTGGATAGCCATAGGAGCACTGGTGTTGGAGAAGTGTAGATGGATCCAAGAGCACTTTAGGTGGCAAATGGGAAAGACTGTGATTGGATCTGGGGGAATGATACTGGGTTTTTGCACAAGTTCTTGATTTCATATCTCTAATATGTTCCATGTGAATCTGTCTAGTAAGTTACATCCCCGTAAACTTTTCCATTTTTTCTCTGTTTCCATTTTAGAAATATAAACAAAGCAAAGAAAAACAAAACAAAACAAAACATAATCTCACAATAGATAATCACACTTAAATTTTTGTGTATGTATTCCCAAACAGTATGATTTGTGTGTGTGTGTGTGTGTGTGTGTGTGTGTGTGTAACCAGGGATTGAACTCAGGCCCTTGCGCTTGCCAGGGAAGTACTTATTCTACTGAGCCATCTCCCCGGCCCCCATTATGATTATTATTTTACAAACCTTTCAGTGTTACAGCTACCACTAAGCATGCAAAAAGTGTATATATTTTCATTTTCTACAGCTACTGAAAACTTGAACTGAAATAACTATTACAGAGTTGGATAATGTCACATATTATTAGTATATTATGTTAAACATTGAATATATTTTCAATACTCTGCTTTTATAAATCAAGCTGCTGTTAATGAGCATACAGTAGCATAAATTTTAGTGTATGTGCTTCATTATTTTATTATTTTAAATACCTACAAGACTAATTACTAGTTGAAAAGATAGCCACAACTTAATGCTTTTTATTCATATTATAAAATTAGTTTACCGAATAATGTGTAAATTTAGTTCACCTTTGCAATATACCTTTCAAATAGAGGTTATGCTGAATAGTATTATTAATTATAAATAACTTAAACATCATTTCATTGCTTCTGCAGATAAATTCTAAGTGAAAATACTTTGTATCATATATACCATTCTCTTTTCATAGGCATTGAAGAGTGTCAAAGAAAATTAATAATACAGTATAGCATTGATTCTTACAGCTTAACAATAACAGTATTTCAACTCTAAAAACAAAGAGAGCTATTGATTTATGATCTGCTCCTTGATAAACTTTCTCCTAAAACTGTTTATATGCATTCACTCCAGATCGGCATTTTAAATTTTGGTCAAATGATTTAATTATTTTAATTATTGGCAAATTAACATTTTCCAATATAATATTTCAAGATTTTTAATTTATTTTTACTGACCAATGTTTTAATTGTTAGGTATTTAAAGACAGTTGTGTTTGTTTTTGTTTTGTTATTTTTGCTACTAGGAATCCGATTTAGGTCTTTGTACTTTCCAAGCAGGCACTTGTCCTGAGCTACATCCCTGGGAGGTTTTGCATTTTTATCAAATGGAATTTTACCTTTTTGAAATTCATTTTATATTTGTCTTTATTATAATGAGAATTATAAACTAAGATTATAGTGAGATACAATTGATCATTCACTCACATACTGCTACTTTTTCCTATGTAGTTTATTGTATAAATTTTATTTGATATAACTTTGATATCATCAATAATTTAGTATGTGTACTTGTTATTTAAGTATTTTACAATAAATTTTAACTCAAGAAATATCTAGATGAGTTTTTTGTTTTTCAAATGGCTTTTTTTTCTTTTTTTGTTTTATAGTGTTTTCATATTTGCTACTCACTTAAAAATTTGAGTTGAGAAAATGTTTACTCTATCTTTTTTTCTCTTGCAGAGATACAGATTTATCATTGAAGAAGAAAAAATTTTTCCCAATTCCTTTTGTTTATGACTTAGTTGGAAATCCATGTCCAAAACCTTTATTTTATTTCTGAATTTTATATGCAAAACTTTTGAGCTACATTTATAGTGAAAAAAAAAAAGGTTTTTTACAAAACATTTTATTTGCCACAGATATGATATTACTCCAATTGGTGTTCAATACCTGAAGTTGAAAGATAATTTAAAACTCATGCTTAAAATTTGCACCATTCTCAGCTGAGTAGTAGCTTCAATTTGTGATGGAAATGAAGTATAAATGAAAAATTAATAAACTCTCAAGCTATTATTGAATAATTTACACAATGGTTTTCCAAAGCTTTGGTAGCCTTGAAAGTAACTGAGTGAAGAATAATTATTTTGAGTTCATTTTGTATACATTTAATATATAAATTAAAAATATTTTACTTTTTATTATGCCATTTTTATAAAGGGTACCATAAACGTAAAGCCAGTGGGGATTTGACCTCATTTTTGTGAAACGGAATCTGGTTCGATGGAACTGTTTGCAATTCCAAGGGAGTTCTCAAGGTGCTGTTCAAAATTATTTGATGTTTTACTCTTTGTGTGCCTCATCTTTGAAAGTAGTCGGTGACAAATACACATAGTGCCAAAGGATGATGGCACGAATGAATGCTGTATGATTGCAAAGCATGGGATATTTTTCTCTGGGAAGAAAAGTTCTACAAAAATCTAGTGAAAATACACGATCGCATTTGTCTTTTAGCTAAATGCTTGCCGCTCTGTACATTCTATTTTAAAAGTCATAGAGAATGTATTTATGTCAACTGAAAATGAAATTGTGAATACATAGAAAAATTGATGCTTTTTGCAGAAATCTTGAAGCCTATTATCAAATTCTTGTATCAAATTGGAAAGCAAGCCTGCATATTTGCTGCTGTTTATAAGACTAAATTTAGCCCATGTATCAAAATGCATAAAATTATTTGCCATAACTGGGGCTTCTGTAATCTTATTTTGTAGTGCTGTTGTGGTTTGAAATAAGATGATTTTCACCTTCAAGTTGCACATTTAGTTCATTTAAATGAGCAATCAGACTTACCAAAATTGCTAAATCTACAAACCATTTTTTTATCTTTAAGTTCAGGAACAAATTTTTCCCTTTGATCCAATAAGCACCACAAACTACAAATAACTTTTCAACATTTGAAACCAAATCAGCCACCTAATTTCATAAAAAGAAATTCTACCATTTTTTAAAGTGTATTTTGGTGCAGGGTCTACAGGGTCTCATTACACAGGTCAGACTCATAATGATCCTTCTGTTTCAGCCTCCTAAATACTGGGATTACGAGTGCTTACCACCATGCCTAGTCTCAATCTCAATCTCAGGTGTGCCTGGAGGGCGGGGCTGGCACAGCATACTGGGGATCAAATCCCCATCATTGGGCCTCATAAAAGGAAATTCTGTCCTCATATTCAACATCCATACCCTAAGGCACCCCTGAACTGGCTATGATTTACTACCCTAAACTCGATGAAAGTGATGATAATTTGTAGGACATAACCTATTATAGCATTTTAGTATAAATTCCTTGACCCACACTACAGTGATACATCATCAAACATGACCTGCTCGTGGCAACTATGTTTTACTCTACTAAATTTAAGTTTCCTTTTTTTTTACCATCATCTAACTGGTCCATCAGTAGCTGTCCTATACCACCTATGCTGATGAAGGTTAAAGCAAATCTCTTCAATGTTATGGTTATTGTTTTATTCAAATCAAGAGACCAGTTGAATCTTGAATGACATCAGGCAACTGATGCATCAGTGACATACAATTTGTTATTAATACCTCTTAGAAAATAGCAAGTTGAGCTGTATCTGTAACATTAATATTTTAATCTATCACCAAAACCTAAAATTTGAAATTAGCAGCTTTTTCTGCAAGTATCCTTTGATAGAGTTTCCTATTTCTTTAATTCACCTGGCTATAATCTTATGAGTCAAAATGATGAGAGAAAAATTCATTTTTTTAATCATGATAAAATTTAACTGTCATGCTTTCCATACATTGCTCTATAGACTCACATTCAATAAGTGGTTTTTCCATTTCTTGGCAATCACTTTTGCTAGCACATAGCTGGTTGTTATAATAGAGTCCTGCTATTTTGTCTTTATGAGACATTCTTTTATGCATTGAATTTGACATCACATTTTTACATTTAATGTCTTCTCAAATTCTAATCTTTCGAAATGGACGTGACTTCCTTATGAATTAAGCATAATGCTTTACTTGTCTTCACACACACAAAACAATTAGCTCTGCCTATTTTTCAGTGACCACTCTTCCTTCAGATGCAAATTCCTTTTGGGGGGTTGCAGTAATTTTTGAGGTGATGTTGGAGTCATGATGAGCTAAGCACTTGGGGAGCTGAGCTAAGCACTTGGGGAGGCTGAGGCAGGAGATTCACCCATTTGAGGCCAGCCTGCTCAATTTAATGACTCACTGAGAACTTATCTGTAAATTAAGAACTATATAATGAAATAAACAGGGCTATAGCTTGGGACAAACGGGTTCATATCCTCCACCCCATCCCCAACAAGGAAAAAAGCAACTATTTACTTTTCTACATATACATATATATGTATATCAAATTATAACAATACCATGAGCAAAAAACTATTTGATGCTTTTCCGTACTTTCATCCTACACCTGCTGAACCACTGCTTTAGTGTATTAATTTATTTCACAAAATAAGACAATAAGGCCAGTTGTTCTTGGAATCTTCATCTATGTGCCAGGAAATATCTCTTCATAGAAATTAAAATGTTTGCAATATAATATTAGTTTTATCCCTGAATTATTTGATGGAAGAAAAGAAAATTAAATGAGTATTTTTAACTAAAGAAACAGGAATTTATTGAACAAACAAAAATATTTAATGTTTAAATTCTTATTTTAATTTCCCATTTTCTAATTAATTTTAGGAGTTTTGGTTAATATTTATTTCATCTATCTAAGACTCTTTTTGTCTATGTCTTGCATTCTAACTTCTTTTAAGATGAAAATGCATATTGAACCTATTGTTATTTTCTTCTGAAAATTGTTTTATGTTTCCAATAAAATAAAAGAAAACTAATTAAAAATATAATGGTACCTTTTTACTTTTCTTACAGAAATATTGCTTTATATAGTACACGATGTTGTAGAAAAACGACGATAGAATCTTTACTATCTGTCTATCATCTATCCGTCTGTCCGTCTGTCCGTCTGTCCGTCTGTCTGTCCGTCTGTCTGTCTGTCTGTCTGTCTGTCTGTCTGTCTGTCTGTCTTTCTGCCTTTTGGAATGCTTATACTTGAACTCAGGACCTCACCCAGGACCTTACAAATGCTAGATAAGTACTCTAATTTTCCCTAGGCCGAATATTTCTACAGTGTTTACAAACTTGAGTGATCTAAACATTTGGTTCTGAAAATGGATTCTACTTTGAAGTATGCATATCAACTATTTAAAATAATTAGATCTTTACATTTTCTGATGCTGTCACTGTGAGTTACTGTGAAGAAACTGCACTGCTGTAGACTCACAGGCAGCAGGAACAGATGCTCACAGTACTCAGAACCACAGACCGATCACGCATCCCTTTGTAGCAATTTTACGATGGACAATCCCAGTGCATTGTTACTGAGAGCTTAAATCCAAGAGTCAAGCTTAGCCTTGGGATATGTTTGCTTACTCCACTCATGCCAGGCTAGGTGAAAATATGTGTAGATACATTAGTATCCTTCAAGAGCATCCTTAAACTAGAGAGAAAACTAGTTCTGTATGTGAACTCAGCCTTCATAGGTGAGCGGGAAAATTCTGAAGCAAACTCAACACATTTTCTTAGAAAGTCTCTGCTAGGCTCTTTCCCATCTTGCAAGATGGTGGGTGAAAAAACTGAGAAGCCAGACACTACCAAAAAACCCAAGGCCCAGAAGGCTTCTGCCAGTGGTACTGGTAAAAAGGGTAAGGTAAAGAAGGCAAAAAGTCCAAGAAGGGGCAGCCCCACTGCAGCCAAAATCCTGTCCTGGTTAGAGGAATTAGTAGATACTTCCCATCTGCTATGTATTCTAGAAAGTCTTTGTACAAGAGAAAATACACAGCTGCTAAATCAAAAGTTGAGAAGAAAAAGAAGAAGAACTGGTCGGTGGGGACAAGAATGGAGGTAGCTGGGTGGTTAAGCTCAAAAAATGCCTAGATACTACCCTA
>NW_004524685.1:9743168-9748421 GCF_000260255.1 Octodon degus | reverse complement strand
CCAAACTAGTAGTGAGGCTCTGAACACTCTGTAGACTCTTCTCCCCCAAAGAATAAATTAAATAAATAATATCCATGTAGAATACTCTGTCTACAGGATTATAGCATATTTTTCCAAATACCGAAGTTGATAAATGAAAATATTTACATGGTCCCATTTAATCTAGGACATTATTATAAAAAGCTCCTGATATCTGGGATAATCACATTATTTTAGCTGAAAGAATCTGACTTTTCTTATTATACATGTTAGTTGGACTCCTTTCACTTTGTTCAGCTTCTTGATTTAAATAAATATGTGGCCACTCCAATGATGTCTTATCTATGATGTTGTAGGAAAATGGAAGAAATGACCAACTTCATTTGATTCTCTTATTCACACTATATGTTTAGATTTTGCAATAAATCATAAAATATAGTGAATATATGATTCATTGGTATGCGTAAGCCTTTGGGGAATATCATAAACATTGCTAAGTCACGCTGTTATCAATCAGTTCCCTAAAACAATAATTACATGAAATGTATATCTTAAGAAGTTGAGAAAACTTTCAAAGAACTAATTTGCTTTGCATACATGTTGGATATACTGAGAGGATTTGTATCAATAATTATGATAACAGTTGGTCAAAGAGAGAATTAGGCACTTGTCCTAATGTTAATATTTTCTTAAAATGAGAAGTCTCTCTAGACAGTATGTTTTACAAACTTGAATGTAAATGAAACACACTGCAGTCTCTAATTTTAATATTCCATTGCATTTTCTAGATGCAAGAGACAATAATAATAAAGGAGTGAGCAAAACTATATTTAGAAAGTTTTAGAATACCATAAATTTGGCATCTCATATCTAACAGTCAATGAAGCATTTAATTAAGATTTGATTAAAGCAGTTATACTTCTAAGGGCTTTGGAAAAGTGACCTGAATTCATAAGGATCCTTAGGAAATAATTATCTGAGTATCCTTGAGGTTGAGTTGTTAAGTTTGCTAATTTAGTAATTAGTTTTTTTATTCATTCATCTATGTCACTAACTTCAAATGCAGAAGTTTATTTTGTGTTCAATATTTGAAAACACTGGAAGATTGGAAGAGTACGACTATACTCATGTTTTTGTCACCAAACATGATACAAGAGGTAAGGGAAAGACCCTGCAAACTACATAAGAAATTTTAAGGAGGAAAAATATGTACATAAGATGAAATATAACTATAAAACAAATATCATAGTTCAGTTTAGTTTGAAGTTTTATATAGATTAATGCATATTAGAAACACAGCATGAAAGAAATATTAAGAGCTCTTATTGTTAAATTCAGCAACTCAATTTGGACGTAATGAATTATTAACCAAATTCCTTACAGTTCTCTTGAAATATGTTTTTCACTTGACTCTACGGCTACTTCTGTGAAGAGACAGTGTCCGGGATTCTATTCCTGATATTGGTCATGCTTTTTTTATTTGCTCTTGTTCTCCTCTATTATAACAATAGCAAATTTGGCATGGGAAAAGGCTTCTTTATTTCCACTTTCTTTCTTGGAACATGGCAGCCAACACAAAAGCAAGCCCACGTTGGATTACTGTAAGGGAAGAAGGAAAATAATGGAAAGGGCCTCTTATTATACATCTGGGACCACTAAAAGTCAGCCCCCAGTTAAGAGGTCATCAGCTTGCACTCAGAGGTTTGAGTCCACAGACCTGTCACACCTGAAGCAGAGCAACAGAAACTTTGGGTGGCCTATTGATTCCTCAGATATACTATGTGGATATTTTATGCCTCTGATATATATATCATATGGCATGATTTTATCAATGTATAATTTATTCATTGGTGGAGGAAAAAGAGACAAGTCTCCATTATGAATGAAAGGTTTTCATGATGCTTATAATCTTAATCTCATTAATAGCATACTCATAAACAGTTTTGAATATCCTGTGAAATGTGTTGTTCATTGCTTGAAGAACACAAATGTAACAGGAAACATGGATTGCTGGGTAGTTGATGCCTGAATTTTCTTCATTAAGTTTTATTCTGTGATTCTGTAAATGTCTTATTTTTATTTTGTTTTGTTTTTCTTTTTTTGTGGAACTGGGGATTGAACTCAGGTCCTTGCACTTTCCAGGCAAGTGCTTATTCCACTGAGCTATCTCCCCAGCCCCAATGTCTTATTTTTAATTGAGCAACTGGTTTGATGATTTATAGGGGATAGAAAGATACTCTTATTTCTGAAATCATCTATTATTTACTAACTGAAACATCATATTACATGAATGAGATAGCTGAAATCTTAGTCAAACAACATCCAACTAATCCAAGGAATGTCCTCAATCCGATTCAAAATATTTAATTAGTAAGTGTTAAGCTTTGTCAGAGCATTGATCTCTGGAGCAATTATTTTTGAAGTTATCAGTGAAGGGAAATATTTTAAAATAAATATAATACAATAGTATAAAATATAGGTTATTGAAATCATTATAGAATAGAAGCATTTATAGCTACGTTTTGTTTCATTTTTCTATTTATCCATTTTGTAGGAAAAAATTGTTTTCTAAAATATCTGTATGACTGCATAGAATCCCTCCATAATTTACAATAATAGTTCACTATTGTGCAGAAATAGTTTATTTGCCTAATTTCACCAATAGGCTTATTTAACATATTAAAATGCCATTTCTTTGTTAAAATGGTGAGGTAGAACCTGGGTAATCACAGCATTGAAAAATACCAATGCTACTATCATAGGTTAGTTCAGTAGTGGAAATGTCATTAATCTCTCACCCTAAAAATTATCTTCTTCTATAAAGTCGGATTATACCAAGAATCTAAATCGGGAACGAAGCAATGAAGATAATTCTAGAATAAAAAGTAATAATCATAATTTCTTTTGATATTGTATTTATCTATGGTAAAATAGATGAACCTTGATCACTCATTGTTTTCTTCTGTTTTCAAAGATGAGTCAATAATTTTTATGTGCTAATTCATGATAATTTAGAATAGTGATTTTCTTTTATTTAGTTTTTATTTCTTGAGCCTAAATATTCGACAAATGAAAATGAAGTCCCTCTTTTACTAGAAATGTTTTTCAAAAACTATTTTGTTCACGTTTCTTTTGAATTTGGTCTCTGAGATTTAATAGGATTTGAAAATCTTCTGCTCAGTAGAATAAGCACTTCTCTGGCAAGCACAAGGGACTGAGTTCAATACTTGGTTCCAGAAAAAAAAATGTACCTAGTGCTAATAGGCTTTCTTCCCTTTGCACTTAGGGAAATTTTATCAAGAGTAGAAAAATATAACTCAATAACACACCAAGTTTTCAATGAGTAGATAGCTTTTCTCATATCCATAGTAGAATGATCATGAAAATGTTTTTGGAAATGTGAGAAAATGCCCAAAGTCCAACAATCCATTTGAGATTTTAAAAAATTTAATGGTTGTTATCCTGTTCCTGATGAAACAGTAATTTATCTCTTCACTGAAGAGTATTCAACTGGAAGGTAAAAATCATGATCACAAATATAAAAAGTATTGTGAAAAATAAAATATAAATAATAGGAAATAAAGAGGAATATCATTTGCAAGTAGGAACAAGACCAAAAGATGGAGGAAGAGGAGAGGGAGGGAGGAACAGAGTGAAAGAACAATAGAGATGGGCTGTGTCTGCTCACCAACACCCCACAAGGGATACAATCGTTATACACTACTATGGTGTACTAATACAATTTTGAAAACATATTGTGGATCATCAAAGTTTGTGGTTAGGTCTCTGAAACATCTAGAAAGACTCTCATGGCAAGACTGGGGAGATAGCGTAGTGGTCTAAGCGCCTCCCTGGAAATCCCTGATACCTCATGCCATGCAGGCCTTGGAACCCTGGTCCAGCACTGGGGAGTCTGAGACAGGAGGATCACTATGAGTCTGATCTGCCTAGTGAGACCCTGTACCAAATAAATAAATAAATAAATAAATAAATAATAAATAAATAAATAAATAAATATTTAAAATATGAACACTCTGAGGGAAGGCAAAAATTACAGCCTGAAAAAGAAAGGCTGTTTGGAAAAACACTAAGAAAAATGAAGGAATTCTTTTGATGTATCCAACAAGGAAACCATACACATAAAAGTCAAAATACCTTCCAAGCTAATTGACAGATTTGTTAATGTTCTCTCACAAGATTCAACACATTCCAGCTCCTTGTAAAAAGCCAATTCTCTTCCCCAGTGTAATTTGCGGTTCATTAACTTTCAGTTGGTTAGAAGTAAAAAATTACTGGAAGGTCAGGTAGGTTTATACTACTTTAAAAGAAATAATTATTTGAAAAAAAATGGTCCTTAAGGTTTTTAAGATTTTATTGTTCAGTAAACTCCTTCAGTTAACTTTTAACACAGTTTTACAATACACTGTCTCTTTTAGTGAAAAAAATTCAAGAAATAGAGTAGTAAATATGTTTTACATGAAAAGTCATAGAAAAACCAAATATTAGACAAAATATAGTAAATTTTTGCCTCATTAATTGCTTTATATTTTCTGGCTGTAAATGTCCCTCAGTCTCAAAATCCCAAGACAGATAAAGTAGTTACAAGAGATATCTAATTGTGCAAATTTATTCTGTTGTTAAATCAATAAGATCAAATCGTATTTTTCCTCTAAGTTCAGAGAACAGTATTGAATAGATGTGTATGTTTGCAGGCCTGACAATACATACTCACTACTTGATCCTCACACCTACGGCTTAGAGTGTTAATGTTGACTGTTAATAGGTAAAAGATAAATCAAAGTCAAATTATGGAAAAAGGTCAGCGGAGGTAGGCAGTTATACCTATGGGAGACAGGATCTAATGCAGCCTCACGAGGACGTAAAGGTCAAATCTGCGGCCCTTCAGCTGAAATCCAGCTGTGAAAGTGTGATGAATCAGTGATGAACAAAGGAGTAAAGCTTGATCTTATTGGTACCTTTGTCTCTAGGATTACCTTGATTGGCAGAAATGTATAGGAGCACAAGTTTCAGAAGCTTCCATTTTTTCCCTTGATGGACAGAAAGGTGATAAGGAAGATTAGGACTTCTATACTTCAAGTGAACACAATCATAGAAAAACTGTTACTGGTTTGGAGAGATAGCACAGTAGAATATGAGCTTGCCTGGCAAGTGCAGGGTCCTGAGTTCAATCCCTGGTACTGAAGAAAATAAAAGAAAGAAAGGAAGAAAGAAAGAAAGAAAGAAAGAAAGAAAGAAAGAAAGAAAGAAAGAAAG
>NW_004524685.1:9741379-9742741 GCF_000260255.1 Octodon degus | reverse complement strand
TGTTGAACTCAGTCAAGTGCAAATGAATATTCCAGAGAAGTGTGATACCTCCAAATTCTATTTTCTAAAAGCAGGAGATACACTATATGTTAGTGTAGCATTTGTTTATTTTGCTGTTCTTTTTAACAAATGCTTTTGGTCTCATTGATTTTTTAAAGATTTTTTCTCTATTTAACTTATGTTTGGCTAATCTTTATTATTTTTGTGTTTCTGATTGCTTGTATTTAGTTTGTTCCTTTTCTGTTTCCTTCACATCTAAAGTCAGATTGTTGAGTTCAAATCTTGCCTGTTTGGTACAGTAAGGAGCTACAGCTATAAATTATTACCTTACTGTAAGATCTTCAGTAATCTTTGACTTCAACTATATTCTACACTTCTTCAGCTTTTTTTCGATCTAATGGTTGTCCTAGGATATGTTGTTTAATTTCCACATACTGGTTCTCCCAGGTAATTTTTTTCCTGTCATTAATTTGTAGATTCACTCTATTATAATAAGAAAATATGTTTTGTTTAAGTTCAATATTATCAAACTCATCAAGATTTTTGTGGCCTAATACGGCCTAACTGAAGATATCCCTGGGGAACTTAAGGAGTATGTACATTCTATTGCTGTTGGATGGATTGTTCTCTGCATTTGTGTCAGGTCTAATTTGTCTATAGTGATACTGATGTTCTCTATTTACTTGTTGGCATTTTGTCTGGTTGTTTTAACCATAACCATTTAATACATTGAATTACATTCTTAGTATTTTATGTGTTTTCCCTTAAATTCTGTGAGAATTTGTTTTACATACTTAGTAACTCTGATATTTGGTACACATACATTTATAGTTGTTATATTTTCTTGGGGAATTGACACCTTTTCATTACATAGGGTCCTTCTTTTTCTCTTGCAGTAGTTTTTTAATTAAATTTTTAAAAATTTTATTTTTATTATGAAAAAACATTGAGTCCAGGAATCTGAGATCAGTTGGGAACAAAAAACTTCTTATTTCCAACACATAGAGTATCTTGTAGATGGCATCTAATTGAACATAAGTATAATACAGTATTATGTTTTTCTACAATTTCCACTAACTGATTAGATCTTTCTAAAAATAACCAGAAAATAGTCTCAAACTTAACTTTTTATGTACTTTTGCTCCAAATTGAGCATTTATCCTAAAATTCTTCTTATAGTTTTTACCTGAAATTACAAGTACACAAACTTATGTATACCTAAAAAATAGTTACTTTTTCCTCAGTAAGTAGCTCAAATAATCCTTGCTTCAAGTAATAATTCTTGAGTTCATTTCTAGAGGATAAGAACTCTTCCTACTTGGCCTGAGTTTTTGTTTTATTTTATTTCTATTTCAATTATGA
>NW_004524685.1:9739089-9740389 GCF_000260255.1 Octodon degus | reverse complement strand
GAAAGTGCAAAGATGAAATATAAAGCTGCACACTCTTCTATAAAATATCTTCTAAAAGTCTTTGAGCAATCTTCTGTCCATTGCTTGGTGCCTGGAAATGGATGAATGCTGCAACATTTGAGATACAAAGACAATGTCACAGAAACCTGGTGTCTGAGTTACTTTTTCTCATCCCTGGAACAAAATACCTGACACTCAAAATTAAAGAAGGAAAGGCTTATTTAGCTCACAGTTTGTGAAGCTTTCAGTCTATACTCAGCTGGCTCCAAGGCAGAGTGGCACCTGGCAGAGAGCAGTAGTTCATGGCAGCAAAACACAGTGAGAAGCAAAGGGAAGGGCAGCATCTGTGGCTTCTAGCCAGCCTCTCTCTCCTCCTTACATTATAAATAAGCTACCCTGGGACTGGTGATACAGAACTCATACAATGTTCATGCCCTTCTCCTGCACAGTATGGGGATGGTTACAAACTATGAATTCCGGTTCTGTAAAATCACTTAATCCAACTTCTAAACTTCTCAAGTTGACACAGTGTATTAATGAGTACAATCCACCCCTTATCAACTTGGCAACCAGACATTTCCTTAAACCGTTTCCAGATACATAGATATGCTTATCAACATTTTACAACTTGAACATTGCATTACAGTAGGACCATGATATTTTGCCCCTGGGCACCCACCCTCTACAATTCATGCACATCCTTCTATGCAAAATGCATTTTAGTCCATGTTTAAGATTTGCTAAAGTCCTAGCAGTTCAGCATTGCTGAAAAGTCCAAGTCACAAGTCACCTCCAAGAAAGAAAGCAAACTTGTAGCCATGAGCCCCTGTACAAATGAAAAGTTAAACACTTCCAATATTCAGTGCCACAAGAAAAATATTACCATTCCAAAAGGTACATGCAGCAGGATACAAAGCAATGGGACCAAGGCAACCCCAAAACCCAGAAGAGCAAACATTAAGTTCTGTATTTCCATATGGAACATCCAAAGTATTTTGTAATGAGTTGTGAGCTCCAAAAGCCTTTAATGGCTCACCCCTACTGTACTTCTGTTGGTAGTTCCCATAGTTTCTCTCTGGGACTGACTTTTCTCTGTCCTTGCAGCTTTTCTCAGACAATCCATGTTCCTGGCTTTTCCCAACTTCTGAGGTTTCCACTAAATAAGCTTGACACTCACAGCTTACCCATTTCCTTCTCAGAGGCAGACTGCCTGGCTTCCCAGGCCTTCTGAAATCTAGGTAGAAGCCTTCCTAACTCCAGAACCACTTCATTTTTGAATGTGCATAAAATCAGTGCCACG
>NW_004524685.1:9724522-9731204 GCF_000260255.1 Octodon degus | reverse complement strand
AAAGAAAGAAAGAAAAGAAAGACAGACTGTTATTAAAACAATGTGACAGGACAAACATTTCTAATGATATCTAACAAGACTTCAAAAAGCATACTATTCTATAAACACTCATTGAATCATTATATATTTTACAGAATCATCAGTTAATGATCAGTAGGGACAATCAATAATGCCATCCAGTTTGTATTTCTAACTACTATATTTGAACCTTTTGAAATCTGTTTTATTAAAAAGTAGCATTGTGTAAAAATTAAGAGAAACTATTATATAATTTGAACTGTTATAAAGAAGTAAATAGGAAATCAATATGAACAGAAATTTAAGTTAATAACTTATTTCTTGGACCAGGGAGATGGCTCGGTGGAATAAGCGCTTCCCTGGCAAGAGCAGGGTCATGAGTTCAATCCCCGGTTCCAATAAAAAAAAAAGTAACCTTCTTCACTAAGCAATGAAAATATTCAGTTTAAATACATGTATTTATTTATCTTAATGTATTTGGTTGTTACAGGGTCTCACTACACAGGTCGAACTCGTAGCGATCCTCCTGTGTTCAGGCTCCCCAGCACTGTGCTTATAGGTGTGCACCACTATGCCGGACTCTGTGGCCAGTTCAGCCTGCCCTGGGTATGGGGCTGGCACAGCATATGATGCTGGGGATTGAACTGTGGTCCCTTCACCTGCCTAAGCTTGCTTAAGTAGCCACTTTAGTCTGCTGATCTATTTCTCCAGCCCCAGAGTTTAAATACATTTAAACCACTAGTTATTAACCCATAGGAGTTGGAGTAAATTCTGTATGTTAATGCTTAGAGTTGCTTCAGTGATAATAAATCTTAGATGACTTTGATAAATTCCTCATTCCAAATTTCAAATAGCATAAGTTAATAAGTATATCAAATGACTGAAATAAATGAAATTGTGTTACTTTCCCTCTTTCAAAAATATTGTGGTATACAGCATACATTTAAAAAGCTATATTCTGCCCAACTAACCTGGATTCCAAAAGAAAATCTTAGCAATATAAGATCTTTTGAAAACTAACATGCTTAAAATCTAACTACAATCATGATGCTTTCTATTGCTTCAATTAGTGGTAGGATAGAATTATTTTACATATTGCTATTATTAAAATCAGAAGCTATAAATGAAACATTTTCCAACAAGAATGAATTGAGAACTGGCAAACAACTGTTTCAGAGATAAAATAAAATCTCATGGAAGCTATAAAGGAGGTTAAAATTATATTACTGAATATGTAAATTATCTTTTGGTTTCCTTACAAGGATTTACAAACTAATTGAATACAATTTTAAGAGTTTACTTTCAAGCAAGAAATTTTTAAAGTACTCATTATATGCTAAGCACTGAGCTGAGAGCTTTATTTTCTAATAATATATGAATCTCACAACAAATCTAAGAGTCAAATACTACTATTATTGTCCCTTAAAAATGGAATTAAGTAATTTGTCAAAAATTACACAGTTAATGCACTTTGAGCTCTGTTTTGAACTTCAGTTATTTGATTGGACTCCTTGACTTCATTACTCCCAAGGAGGCATAACTCTAAGTCTTCTAAGCATTAAAGATGTTATGTACATAAGAAAATGTTCTTAACATTCCTCTGTTCTAACTGTATTGCACTGTTATACTTGACCATTGAGAAGTTATATTGTAACAATATTTCTATTTCAATTTGGGAATAAGCTTAATCGCTGTTTGAAATGGGTATACCTTTTATCATCACACATTCATTTAATCAATAAAGATTTACTTAGCTCCTACTAGCTACAATTTTAATATAATACCAAAATTGAGTTCAGTACTAATTATAATACATAGTAGTGAAAAAGACAGGTATCTTATTTTTGATAAATTTATACTCTAGCTTGGGGGAAACTATACTATAAACATCTAAATAAATAAAATTTCTTAGACATCTTCTACAAAAAATTATTTTATCATACTACAGACCACTGAGTTTTGTTGTTGATGTTGTTTATTGCGCTGTGCCATTTGTCCCTGTATTCTCTTATAAAGCAGCCAGTATAGAGTGGGTTAGATTTTGTGCTTTGGAGGTAGTCCTCAATTTGGATCCCAGCTCCTAGCACTGGTTACCCTACTGCCATTGACCAGGGTGCTGGTGGATCCCAAGATCCAGGTACTTATGTTTCACAAAGAATTGAAGAAGACATACAGACACACCACAGAATGAGCAAGAAAACTCTAGTGAGAGGCACTAAGTTGCCTAGAAAGGAACTTGGTAGAAGGCCTGAGAGTGTGGTGGCGGTGCCTTTTATTTCTGAACAAGAGACCCACTCCCTCCCACAGGGAAGTCCTGGGAGTGTTGGACAGCTCACGTGGAGTCAGGGTCTCTCCGTTAACTGTGTGTGACCTTTCCCATAAATCACACTTATGATACTTTTCATGAGATGCGACCCACGTGGATGAGTAAGTAATGTTTGTTTATGGCCAAAAAGACTCCTTGTGGACTCATTAAGGTATTTCTGCACATGATTCTGTGTTGGACATTCCCACGAGAACTGATTTTTACTACTAGACTACGTTTCAGACTGTTGCTAGTTTCTGAGACTGACAGAGGCAAATCCCTAGGCTGAATTGGAGCTCTGAATGATTAGTGGGGCGTACTCCTTAGCCTGTGATGCACAGAACCGCATGCCCTGCCCTGTAATAACTGCGAATGGTTCCATACTTACTAACTTTATACATTGGCAAAGTTACACAGCTACCTTAAACCAAAGTTTCCTTATCTGTAAAACAGGAATGTAACTATCAATTCTGTAGTGTTGATTATGATGACAATAGTAAGGGTTTCAATAACTAACTGCAAACATAACTGTTTAAAAATCATGCAACCCCTTGGCTTTCCTTTTTCATATTAAACTTTCCATGGTCTATTGTTAAGCCCATATGTGTATCATTTAACATTGTTTTATGCTATTCTCTGTGTAATGTCTTAGAGACAAAAAGAATATTTTACTAAGAGTTATTCGGTCCCAGGAAGAAAAAGACATGAAGTAAATAACTCTGTACAGTGTTCTAGTTTGTTTTATTTTCCACAAATAAAATAAGTATTTTCTCTGTCACTCTGTTTCTAGGCCTCAATGTATAACAGTGATCATCTATTGTCAAAACCTCATCGATTCCTATAAGAAAGTGCACTAAGCCAGATATTCATGAAAGAAATGATAGCTGTGTAACTACGGGAGGAAGCACTGGCCTACATTAAGCTCTGTCCTCATTATAGAAACAGATCCATCATTTTTGAGATAGGATCTTACTGTAGGCAGATCCATTTAATTTTTATACAAAAAAAAATCTTGAACTACATAGGATAATTGTAAAGCTCATATTTGTCAAAATCCTTAAGTCAAGTATGTATCAGTCTTTCAACAGTCAAAGTGTTTGGAAGATCTCAGAAAAGTAAATCCCCTATTACTGGATGATCCCTTTCAGTTTAGTGTTCTTGAGAAATACTTATGTAGTTAAAAATTGTCCTGCCTCTTCTGAGTAGATATTCTGAAATAGCAGAAAAATAGATGAATACTTCAATATTTGTACTTAATGCTTATGTTTTTTATCATCAATTTATTTATTGCATTTCAGAAAATGGAAAAGAATTATATTTGCAAATCAAATTTCTTACTTGTTTAAAAATTTCCTCTGGGCTGAGGAGATAGCTCAGTAGAATGACTGCCTGCCTGGCAAGTGCAAGGGCCTGAGTTCAATCCCCAGTTCTAAAAAAAAAAAAAAGAACGAAAAGAGAAAAGAAAAAAAAGTTTCTTCATGTATCACAATTAGCTTATAACACACAAACCTCAAAAGTATACCAAAAATAATTCTGAGCAATGGAATCATTTTTATTTTGCTATATGTTAATCAATATTTCTGATCTAGTTAATCTTTGAGTATTTTATTCTTAATCCTAATATTTATCATGGAAACCAACAGATTTATTAACTAATAATAATTTTGTTTTATTGTTGTGTCAGAATAAATGTATCTGATGAAACTAAACTTATTTTTTTGAAGCAAAAGACCCTTATATTTAACATCATGGATGAAACAAAGTCATTGATGCAATTTAGATCATTGTATGCAGCTAAGACCTTGTTTCAAGTTTACATCACATGTGAAAATGCTCCACATTTTTTCTAAGACAGTAAACATCTGAAAAAACAATATACATTATATATTGGTTTTGTGTTGTTTATGTTTATGCTAATTTATGCATAAACATAAACACTCTAAAATATGGGGCTTCACACAATATACTTTAACTTTCTAGTTCTTGATAAGAACTTTTATTTATTAACTTTAAACCAACTGAGCCTCTCAAATTTAAAAGGGTATTAAATTTTATTTGATTTACATAAGAAAAGCATATTTTCTTCTCGAATCTCAGTTGGCTGGTGAGTGGCATTGCTTGAATATACCACACAAAATTAATGTGTTGAAAACTTAGTTCCCAATGCAACAATGTTGATAATTGGAAGTATTAGGGCTCTGGCTTCAAGAATGGGCTCTTGTCATATTGTAGAAGTGGATTTCTGATAAAAGGGTGGTTAGGCCACCTTCACTCTCTCACATGTGTGATTTCTTGCCCTTTCACTATCTTCTATAAGAAAACGGAAAGGTCCTAAACAACTCTACCACCTTGTGTTTTCACCTCCCCAATATGTTTGATCAAATAAATTTCTGTAAAGTGTAGGAGCTTAAAATGCAACAAGAGGGAAAAGTAGTGCCAAGAGCAAGGTTATTCTTCTAATGAATATCTGAAAAGTTGGAAATGGTTTTGCTACTGGGTGATGGATAGAAGTTGGAAGATTTGGGTAGAGAAGATTAGAGAAAGCATAAATTTCAGTGAATGGAGAATTACAGGTAATGATGTTAAGGAGTTGGAGCAAAAGAGGAGTCATGCAGACATCCTCACTCTCAGAGATTATTTAAACACTCATGACGACTGCGATGGTAGAAACATGGCTGGTGAAGGCCAAGCTGATGAGGTCTCCAATGGAAATGTGGAACACTGTGTTAGAAAATTGAATTGAAAGTCATCATTGGGATTTAAAAAATGGAATTTTGTTCATATCTGAGGACACTGTGGAGGGTGGAACTCTAGGGTAGTACAATGGGATATCTGGCAGAAGAAAGAACAAAGCAACAAAAGTGTTTACAGTTCTTAATTTCTGGACTCAGTTGCATACTATAAAATGAGAGAATAGATAAACAATTCAAAAGTAGAATATATAACTGAGAAGAAGGCAGAATAGAAAGATTTAGAAAATTACCAAACCAACTCAAACTGTTTTGTTTAGTTATTTAGTGAATAACTAAAACACACTGCTACAAAACCCAACAAATAAGCATGTTCAGGAGAGAATCTTAAAGGTGTGATGAACCAGTCATTGAAAAAAGCAGTGACATGGGCGGCCAGATAAATCAGCAGACTAAAGCACCTGGCTTAGGCACACTCAGGGGACGGGGATTCAATCCCTGGCCTGCCATGCTGGCCCAGCCCCCTGGGGTGTGCTGAGATGGTGACAGAGCCTGGGCATGGTGGTGTGTTTCTGTAATCCCAGTGCTTGGGAGGCTGAACACAGGAGAATCATCATGAGCCTGATCTGTGCAGTGAGACCCTGTAGACCCTGTACTAAATACATAAAAAAGCAGTGACATTAATAGGGATTCGATAGGTTTTATTAATGAAGGACACCAAAGAACAACCCTCAAAGACTTTGCAGTGATCTTAAAGAAGACTAGGGCAGGGTTTTCAGAATGATCCCCTCAGGAATTTTAGCTTTCATAATTCAACACTACTCTGGGACTCTGTTCCCTGAATTCCAGTAGAGCATACCTTTGCTACCACAGTCAAACCTCAGGTAGGCTCAAGTATGATTTGACAAAAAGTACAGCCATAAACCTTGGCAGTGTCCCCATGACACTAACTCTGGAAGTTTGCAGTAGGTAAGAGTTGACTCCACCTTGTTTCAAAAAAATGTCAAGGATCACTAAGGGGAAGGGACTTGACACAAAGACTCCAGCTAACACAGAGATCCCATAAAAGCAAGGACAAGGCAAGCCATGAAGGTAGGAAGCCTCTGGGGTGCAACTCCAGCCTAAGAGACTCCAGGCAAGAGACTGGAACACCAAGGCCACTTGGGATGAATTCCTGCACAGTCCAAGGAATGGGACTTCTGAGGCTCTGGGATGCTCAGTTCTCACTCCAGTTCTCCCAGGATGTGCAACATGGAATTAAGATTATTCTCCTACTTTAAAACTTAGTTGCTGTTTCCACTACTAGATTTTATACTTACTTGAGTTCTACCACTTCTTCCTCCTCCTACTTTCCCCCTTCCTTCCTCACTCCCATCTTTCTGCCCCCTTCTCTTGTCTTTTAATCTTATTTGGAATGAGAATAGCTACTCTATCCCTACCTCACTATTGTGTTTTGGAGACACATAACTTATTTAGTTTTATAGATTCACAGATCAAGTGGAGCTCGCCTCAGGATGAATGGTGCCTTGAGTTTCATTCATTTCTGATTCAAATGAAGAGAGATTATGTATTTTAAACTTTTGAGTTGATATTGAAATGAACTATATGTTTGAAGTTAGTAGGTGGACATGATGGTATTTTATTATATGAATATAATTGATTATCAATT
>NW_004524685.1:9716676-9724422 GCF_000260255.1 Octodon degus | reverse complement strand
TATATATATATATGATTTTGACAAAACGGGACAGCTTCCTATGATCTGAATGTCTCCAAAATTCATGTGTTGAATTGTCTATTTTTCTCATTGTTGACACAAAGTACCCAACACCCACAAATTAGATAATGAAAAGTTTATTTTGGCTCATATTTTGTACAACTTTCAGTCCAAAATCAGTAAAATGGTAGCAGAGAAATAGTTCATGCAATGGCAGGGAGGAAACCATGAGCAGCAAGCAGCAGTAGCAGCAAGCCTCATTTTCTCTCTTATCTCATCCAGGATAGTAGCATCCCATTATCTATGCCCAGAGCAATGTCACATCAAGCAGTGTGCTAATTCAGTCATCACACTCTTAATCTACATTTACACTACCTTAATGCACATCCATTCACCTTAGAACTACACACTTCCATAATTCTACTTAGGAGGGCATGAAGCTTTGGAGAAGGTCTAGATTCAAGCTAGAATAAGAACTTGTGTCTCATGCAACCAACTTTGAAAGTTTTAATAGTGGGAAATATTTTTTATTTTTTATTTCTTATTTCTTTTTATTTTTATTTCATTTATTTATTTATTTATTTATTTATTTATTTATTTATTTATTTATTTATTTGCAGTACCAGGGATTGAACTCAAGACCCTGTGCTTGCCAGGCAAGCACCTATTCTACTGACCTATCTCCCTCGACCCCTATCATTTTTTAAAACAATAAAAAGAATTTTAGAGTGATAAAAACTACCACTTCACTTGTATCTGAAATTTTATAATTTTTCACATTTTATTCTAAATTAATACATTCTGAAAAAAGGACTGAGAAACCACAAAACAAGTTTACATTTATAAGGAGCAAAACTTGGAGCAAGCAATTTCTCACCACATGATCTTACATCTGTATTATGAATGAGAGTTGGGGTGTATGTCAAATCAGAATGAGTGGAGCTACCTATGTTTGTGAAGAAGGAATTTAAAATTTTAATGCTGCCAAATCAAGAAGAAAATATCCTAGGATCAGATAGGTTTAGGCCTATTATTACCAAATTTTGAGATAATATTCAAATATATTTGGGCATGTTTGCGTTGCTCTCCTAAAATTTATTGGATCTATTGATGGCAAAGAAAAACTATAAAATACTTTTTAAAAGCCTCTCTGAACAAGTGACAAATGGGGAAAATATTGGAATCCAATTGGAAAGCCAAACTTATGAAAATAAGTATTGGAAAGGAAGATTTCTAGACAAAAAGAGCAATGATGTATGTACTCTGTGTCTATCTGTCTTATTAAATAAGTCTTTCAGATGTTTGCAGCCTTGAAGCACATGTAACTCATTTTACTCTGCATAAGTTAGCCCTCTAATTGCACCGAACACCTTTCTTAATCACATTAGTCACATACTCAAAAGCTCTCGTTCGCTCCATATTGCCTAGGAGCAAAAGCTAAGGTCATCTTCTCAGGTATTCAATTATTCTGTGACGCATTATCAATACTGATTCTATTCTTAGTCCCAGTTTTCACCTTTCATTTTATGTGTGGTACATCTGCAGAGGACTATTGTCCATTTCCAAAATGTAAATGAGACCCTTTTTCTTGATTTTGTAGAATTTCCATGCTTTCTCTATGCGAAACAAAATAAAAGAAGTCATGTAAAGTCAAATTGAAATGCCACAGTTTCTATAAAACTGCCAGGGATTCGAAGAAGTGAATGATCAATGTCTTCTGAACTCCAACATTTCACATCTACCTCACTGCTTTTACCTTATAAAAGAGGAAGAGAGAGCATCATCGCATTAATTCTGGCGAGGTAGAGTGAATACTGTCAAGTTAATCTCACTTAATGGTCTCCTTGACCTTCCTTATGGATTTGTCTTCCTCCTCACTGAGATTAGGAGTGCGTCAAAGAGCTTGTAGGAAGTGAAGATCTAACTAGCACTAAACATTCAATGGTTGATGGGAAAAAAAGTGATAGGCATAATTTAGTCTTCTTGAAATTAAAGAAATGCTGGCTTTCCCTCCTACCTCTAACACATAGTAAGTGTATATATGCACCTGTGGGGAAGAAATAAGTTCCTCATTATACCACTCAATTTAACTGAAGAGGTTAATTAAGCTTCTGATGGTCACAGCTATCTGTGCAATTAAGAGGAGGGACCTACCTGAAGGAGCTGATATACTGGGCCTGTTGTCTTCACAGACTGTATTGTTCTCTAGTGCTCTTAGGTTTTCTACTTCCCATCCACAGTGAAGTGAACAGTCATGCTCCAGCTCTACCTTCTACCATGTCAGTTCCATCTTGGAGCACATGTAACTCAACTCTAAACTGAAACTCTGAAGCCAAAGCCAAATTGAACCTTCCCTGCTTTCCCTCAGGTATTTTGCTCCAGTAGCTGAGGAGCTTACCAATGACATTGGACTCTCTCAGAGTCACTGTACCTGTGCACGTGGGCCATGAACGCTCTAAGAGATTCACCATCACCGGTCCAGAACAGAGTTGTGACCTGCAGCAGAAAGATGAATCCTCCTCTAATCCAATCAAGAGAGATATAGTCTTATACAATGTCATTATTGTGATTCAAGGGATGCGGGAGATCCTAAGCACAGAATCAATGAAATTGTTTAAGCTTCTGGACATAAGTGTAACACATGGATAAAGAAAATGTGGCACATGTCTTGTGGAATACTTTTCATTCTTAAAAATAACAAATCCTATAATCGGAGGCAACATGGATGGGACTGGAGATCATTGTGTTCAATGAAATAAGCCAGGTGAAGAAACCCAAGTATCCCATGATCTCACTCACATGTGGAATCTAAAAAACAAATTGATCTTACCTCAGTAGAGAATAGAATCTTGATTATCTGAGGCCAGGGCAAGGGAGGGGAGGGACTGACAAGGAAAGGCTGCTAATGCAGTTCAAAAGAAGCAAGACGTTCTGGTGTGGAATGGCTCAATAGAGGGACAACATGTAACAACAATGAGTTACACAGTTCAAAAAGCTAGAAGAAAGTACCTAGAGGATTTTCACTGTAAAGAAATAACAAGTGATTTGAAAGGTTAAAGTATTTAAACTGATTTAAATACTATATAATATATACATGCATCAAAACGGTACATTATTCATTTACATCTATTATTTGTATGCTTTCATGTATCCATTAAAAATATACTTAATACAAAAGAATTACCTGTAGTGCCAGATTGCCTCAAATTGTTATTTTTTAAATACTTATTAAATTTTTGAGTGTGGGGAGGTTCCATCGCTGATTTTCTCCTGAGTTTTGTAAACATATGAGGAAGTGTTTCCTTTAGTTTGGGCTGATGTTATTAAATACTACAGAGCAGGTGGCATATCAACAACCTCACTTCTGGAGGTTGGACAGCCTGAGAACAAAGTGGTAGCAGATTTGGTGATGCTAAGGGTCCACTTTCTGGTTCATGTGTAGTTATTTTCTGTTGAGAACTCACAGGACAGAAAGAGTGAAAACACTTTATGCCTCTTCATAGAAAGGAACTAATCCTGTGCATGGTGGCTCCCCTTGCATAATCTAATTACCAACAAAGACTTCACCTCCTAATACTGTTACACAGCAGGAGAGTTCCACATCAGAAACGAGGGAGAGAGGCACAAAAGCATTTACTCTGCAGCAGTGTAGACTAGGAACTTCATATAAAAAGTGACAAACACTAGTGAGAAGTTTTTAATGAGTAATTACTTTTACACATTGAAAAGTATTTATTATTCAATTATTTGGTGTTCTGTCCTCTTGCCAGTATTCATATAGTCAGAAAATATTAACAAATGTAATATATCCCAGAGTATATATAACAGAATATACAAAAACTACTCATTTTTTAGAGTGCTAAAGAATTGGTTACTTGGAAGCCAAAAACATAAAACTGTAGTAAACTTCTTACCATGGTCCCTGTGACATGCAATTGCCCAGCATAGGTTCAGTATTATGACAGGCAGAATAATACCTCGCAAAAACATGTGTGTCCTAATATCAATACATTTTGGAGTGCTACAGTCTCCTTGTACAGGTGCTTTCTAGCTTCTTTCTGTCTTGAATGCACAGTTGGTCACAACAAGCAAAAAGTAGTAGAATTTCATATTTCTTAAAAGTAGGAACAGAAATATTCTGTGCAAAGTTTATTTGAGCCAGGTGAGAAAATAACTACATTCCCTAGGGCTAGAGGAGACTCCTGTGGAAGAACCTGTACTCCAGCCACAATGGCAGCTGTCTTCTGTGTATTTCCACCCCCCTGGTGGTGCCGCCCTATGGAGAAACTATTTGAGTTCTTCCCAGCAGAATTAAAGACCGCACTCTCTGACTGGTTCCATGTGCGGTATTTTGGGGTCTTTTCAGCCTATGTGTCTGAGGATTTTGCAATTAACAGGTCATGCCCACTTTCCCCACCAATCTTCCACTTCCTAATCTCATACCTTACTAATCTTTGAAGTTTATTGCCAATAAACATTTTTTTTTACTTCATATGCTGTAGTAATAGTGAGAAGATGTGGCTGGATTACAGTTCACTTTAAAATCCAAGTCTTATTTTTGTGCATTTGAGGTTGTTTCACAGTAATAGCTGACTTGAGTGAAGTCCTTTGGAACAAAAACTCTTTGTAATAAAATAATGTGGATAGCTAAAGCACTCTACTTTTGGAAGCATACATCAAGAAAACCTAGCACACAAAGAAGGTAGACTAATTGGGGATTCATACACCCTATTAAGGCTTAGACACTCAATGTCCACAAAATTCTCACATATGAAGAAGGTGATTGAATTGTGGGGCTCTTATGCCCACAGTGGACACACCCATTGGTGAGTTCAGTACCTGCATGAATCAGTAGGAAGTGGGGCCTGCTGGGTGTTGGTCCCACAGGCTATATTTTTATGCATGGCCCACACCATTTCCAGGCTCTCTTGGGTTGAACAGTTTTCCTCTTTTACACTTCTCTGCCATGACACTTCTACCTTGCAGCACCAAACTATGACTTGAATCTGTTCAAATGAAAGCCAAAACACACCTCTCTCCTTTAAGTTTGAGGCTACTAGATGTTGTGTCCTGGTGTTGTTAAAGTGACTAATACACAGGTATGTAGTTTCTTCTGTTTTCAGCTGCAAGTTCCCATGGATATGACTTCTATTGGCTTGATCCACCTCTCCATCTCTTCCTCTCATCCCTCTTCTTGTGTATTTCTTGTCCTCGTTCTGCACATTACCTTTGTGCTAAGATTCGGCTGAGTTACCCATTTATATTTGCTTTTCGCTTCATCCTGTGAGTACTGACCATGATATAGAGCCCTGCTGTGAAGATTCACCTAAACCTTGTGAAAAGAAAGTTGTTTCTGACTGTTTAGGTTGTTCCTGGGACTGCTGTAGAAATAGAGTTAGACTACCTGTCGGACAAATACAGACTTTAATCAGTCTCCAAGGCGAAACATCATTTGCTGAGTTCAGAATTGTCCATGACTTCATTTACTGGACAATCCAACAAATACACTGAGTACTCTATAATCATCAATACTTTTGAAATGCATTTAGACAGATGATGCCCCTGTAGTACAAACATCAGTCATGTATGCTTATGACTGATGTGTTTTATTTCACCATTTATTTTTATGGTGACACTTGGGTCTTATAAGCACCATTTTTTCCCCTGTTCTAATAACCTGTGTTTATCATCTTCTCTGCTTGTTTTTGTTCATTTTTACTGAAACATCCTATGTGGCTTTAAAACTCATATTTTTAATTGAATGCAATTAGGCCCTTAAGAAATGTTCTGTAAGACTGCTACTTAAGCAAATGCCTAGCACCAAGGCATCTTACTAAATTCTCAGCACACTATCTTTGTTCATCAAACTGGGTTTACATCTCATGGATTAATTTGATTACTTAAAGAAATTTTACTTCAATGGATTTGGGATCTTTTCAATGAAATAAATTGAATTTAATTTCTCCCCCAGTTTTTAAGGTGTATTTTGGCTCAGAATACATGTAGCAGATCATTCTGCTTTCTTGGTCCTGTAAAATGATTCTATTTAAAATATGCTAGCTGATAGCCTGAGGCCTTCTGCCTCAGAATTTACCTTAGGCTTGTATTAATTGACCGATGAAATACAGCCTAGTGTGCCGTAATGCTGCAGACCTAATTCATGTGAACAAGACCCTTCCCAGAATTTGCCATGGGCAATCTAATATTTTATCTCTTGTCTATCATGCACTTAATCTCAGGGTCTGTTCCTCGCTCTTGCAGGATGCTAGCCAGAGATTTACTCTTGGATTTGTTGTTTTGTTTTGCTTTGCTTTAATATTTTCATAGGAGAAGAATACAACTCTTTCCTAAGAGTAGAGAGGATATATTTGTGATTTTTCTTTCTTTCATTTTTCTTTCTACTAAAAATCAACCTGAAATATCTTTCATTATATCAGGACATTTTTTCTGTCTTTGTTGCTTTATCTACAAATAGTAATGGGTGATTTATCGTGATCCGGTTGCCTGTGTTCATCAGTTTGTTAATAGCCTATATATAAATTCTTTCAGAAAAAAATATGCAAATTGAAACCATTTTTATTTGAAAAGTATCTTGTATCTTTGAATATTTTATGTTTTGAAATAATATTTCAGATTTGTTCTTTGAATTCAGATTCATTTTAGTTACTTCCATTTCACTTTAATCAAATTCACAATTCCATTTTAATTACATATGTACACATTGTTGCATCACACTTTACACAGTGATGCTATTTACCCAAGAGAACTGAGGTAGGAGAGAAAAGAAACTGTAATTTTAAAATTCTACTTTTAAGAAAAAAATGTACAAAAACTATAGCTCCAGGACCAAGTTGGTCAAGTGTTCTTCCTTGTAGAAAACTCTCAGACAAGAAGTTCCTAAGGGTCTGGCTTTCAGAACTAATAAGCCTGGGTCACCCATTTCACCTGTACATTGTACTTAGTGCATAGATGCCAATCCTCAAGGGAGCAGTGATGTCAGTGGGCACAGTGTCCCAATTTTGCCCATGGAAATGGATGGTTTGCATTCCAATGTAGCCACCAGATGAAACACCTAGGAACACGCAGCCAAGACCACCCAAGTTGGAGATAACTTCAAGAACACGTAAATATCCCACTCAAGGAAGCACTGTGACTCTGTTGGCGACCTCCCCTCTACTTTCCTTGAGTACAGACTTGTGAAATTCTACCTAATGTACCTCTCATGCCTCTCCTGATCATTCCCTGAAGTTTCTTTTGTTGTGATGGATGTCAGAAAACCCACAGCTACCTGTGGGTGGACGGAGCTAAAGTCCTCATTTCCATTTTGAGGGGCTTCTACAGACCCTGTCAGTGACAATAGTTATTGATACAAACTCACCTTTGGGAAAAGAATCCTTTCTTCAGTGACCTTACTGCGCCTTAAAAGAGATGAATGAGCATTTTTCTTTTTACATTAAAGTAACTACAATAGGTAACACAGGCTCTGAACTCCGGCAGCCTGCATTTGTTTTCCGGTATCATTTGGTTTTAGGTTCATCACCTCCAACAAAATTATCAGTTCCTTAAATCAATAAAAACAGATAATTGTAGTAGCTGCCTCATAGTATTATTTGGGAGAGCAAATCATGTTACAATCAATCGTGAGAAAAATGATGATTGCAAATGTTTCTATCATTTATCAAATACTAGCAAGCATTTTAACAACTACATACTCAAGGCAAACAAAAATTAAGGACATTGCTCCAC
>NW_004524685.1:9694862-9716026 GCF_000260255.1 Octodon degus | reverse complement strand
CATCTTGTACAGCAATTAACCACTAGGAAGAATGTATGCAATGTGTTAATTATTGAAACTGTCCTACCAATTTGGTTTGAAACTGCCTCATTGCTATTTGTTTCTCAATAAAATTATGGAAAAAAAAGAATTCCCAAACAAGAAGAGGAAAAAAAAATGTTTAGGGATATGGACTATGGCTCAGTGATTAGAGAAACAGTGCTAAGATACAGTCTGGCTTTACTAAAATGTATTCAAAAATTTTACGGCATGTGGGCTTTTAAATGAGGAGCTTCTTAGATGTCATTGAGCTACAACTTAGAGAAGTAACTTCACTCACTTATTCCTCCAACTTGGAAGTCTGTGCCATCATCAACTATTTGTGCCCAATGGGCTGGCAAGCACAGTGTGGTTCTGAAGTGCTCTGCCTGTGCTCCTGACCTTTTACACTAATTCCTGTGGACTTGTTTCTTGTCCGCCGAAGACAATTAGCACATCTCTGGTCGCTTTCATCCAAGTCCATAATTGACAGTTTTGGTCCATTTGAGCAGCTTCTTTCCATTTCACAGTATCTATTGTACCTTTTGGATGTTAAATTTACAAAAGCAATTTTCATTAGATTAATTTTTACCTTTTCAGTTTCTGGATCAACTCACACTAGTAGAACAGATAGTACATACCATGAAGCAGCTACTTTTCATTTTTTCAGTTAAATCTTTAATTGAATTTAGTCCTGGAGAATGATTGTTGTAGCACACTGATTCTAACTGACATTCTTATGTTTTACAACTCTGTTTTGTAAAATAGTAATTATTTATCAGCCAATTCATGTTTTCATTGCACTGAGCAAATTGTAAATGGCTTGTTATATTAAAGAATATTTAATATAAATTTTATTCAAAGGATATTTTAAGAAAGGTTATTTCTAAATCAAAGCATTGAAATAAATCCTGACTCACCTATATTTTTAGATCTTGCATTGAGGAAACTGACTATATATAAAGAAAAAGCCTGAAAATAAAAAAGTCTGTCTACGTTTAACAAAAAACAGAAGTGTAGTTGCTCTCAAATTTCTTTTTTCCTTCTCATTCTCAAAAGACAGCAGAATAGAAATGAACATTGCCTATAAAAGCACAGTCATTTGTTTTCTAAATTCAACAGTGCCAAAGTTTGAACCCTGCTGTAGTAGTCTTTGCCAAAACACTAAGAAAGTCTGAAACCTTCCTTTTCTATGAAGTACAATGTTTCTCTAAAATCCTCCAGATTTTCATCTTTTCTACAATGGGAGACTCCTTACTTGGAGGTTTCATTCAGGACAACAAAAGCAATAAATAAATGTTAGACTTGTGTATTGAAAGTCAGGCAAAAATGGCAACCAAAGGTTATATACAAGAAAAAGAAAATATAGAGAGTATAGAGACTAAAATTATATATAAATTACATATTATATATTGCATACAACATTATATATGAAAATAATTGATTGTGTTGATATATATTCAGCACCTCTATTTTGGAGCAGAATTATTTTAACTTAGACTAAATACTAAGAAAAAAAATGATACAGAATTTTCAGTTGTCTCAGTATATGCGCTGTCCAAGCGAGCAACAGAATTGTTTCAAAGGTTTCAAAAGTATCAGTGGCACAGCTCAAACGTACAACTTGCACTGAGAAGTACTTGTATATAATTATTTTAGCATTTTCAGTAGATTTAACATGTAAAGTGCTTAGAGTTATTTATGATTTTTCCAGACATACCATTTTCTTTCAGCAATGCCTTTGGCTTTTAAACATTGTTTTCCATTAATAAAAGGAAGTGACATTTGGAAATGAGGAATGAATATAAGCTTTAAATAAATTGCGTATGATTTACAATTTTAAACCTGGCATTTAAATAGGGTTATACAACTCAAAATGTATTCTCTCATTACACGGTTTGGGTTTGAAGTATAAACCATTGTTCATAATCTTGTACTTCCATTAGAATGTCTTGTTTCCATCCTAAATATTAGAACAAATCTTTATGATGTGAAGGATATGTAGTTAATAAGCTAAGCAATAGTGGTATACAGTTTAGTCGAAATGAAAGTATATTTCATTTTGGAAACACAGAAGTTATCTTCTAGAACAATGCAGCTAGTATTTTATAGTAGTTATTAAATATGTATTACTCACATATATTTTTCTTCATAAAGATAGCTTTATCAAATATTGTTAGTAGATAACACTTATAAACTGCCTTCAACTCCGTGGAATGTTTGTTAGATGTCTTCATTACTTGAATATAGGGCCCTTGTTTTGTGCTGGGGAGTTCTTAAGAATACTTATTTTTCAAATATTTTTCTGTGGTGAAAGAAAAACAGGATTATGGAAAGGCCCATGGCACAAAAGATCATATGCCTTAAAAGGTAGTCCATGATTTATGACATTGTTACCACCGTTCATTGAGCAAATGAGGCTTGAAGCTGACTAATGTTTCTCTTCATTTTGTTTGTTGGAAACATTTATAACTTCCTCCAGGGATTTTTCATTGCTATATTTTAAAGTTGTGAGGGAAATCTTGAACTATTATTTGTTTTTAATTACATTTGAAAAACAATACATTAGACCTAGTATTTTGGGGAATACTTTAACTTCTTAAATTTCTGTTGCGTGTTTTGGATAATATACAAAGTGATAAAGTAAGAAAACTAGGATTAGTAACAAAATATGCTTACAATCGATAGCATTTCTTTAAATGATCAGTTAAGTATTTGCTACTTTGCTATGACTTTATCAAACATAAAAATGATTTAGGATGGTACAATTTCTACTCATAAAAAATTCAAACCAATTGGAATATGCAATATACATGAAATTTTACTTCTACTGTACAAAGGATTGTGATAATATTAATAAAGAATACATTTTGCTTTAAAGGGGAAACATGCACTGTATAAAATATTTTGGTATTATTTGTTATGAAGTTAATCTGTTTTAATCTACATGACCAACTTTGTTCTTTTTTTGATGAAATATTATGTTCAAATCAGATTTTTACTAATTTTCTTTCATGTTTCAGAATGATTCTACTAAGCTTATCCCTGGATGTTGATGTTTAATGCACTGAGGAGTCATTTAAGTTAAATTATAGGATAAATAATTTATTCTTGGGGAAACTTATCAAGCACAAAAATTTTATTTCAAGGATTAAGTGTAAGTGGAGGTGAAGAAGATTGATTCTAAATATAGCACCAACACTTTGCTATCAGGTTGTCTTGGAAGAAGAACCTGAAATACAATGCAAATGACAATGTACAAAAGTTATTTAAAGTTCAGCAAGTCACTGAAAATTCAAGGTAATATTATTTTGGAGAACATGGAAAAGAACAGTGGTTAAAGCTGCCAGCTCCTGATAAATTTTGCTTTAAATCACCTTTTGGTATTCTGCGTGATCCACGAGGGTACGTTCACATCTTCAAAGCCTCGTTTAGTTTCTAAATAGAGTGGTAACACTGCTGCACACTCATGGCTTTATTGTCAATAAAAAACGAAGTAGAGTATAGTGAGATTTATCAGAGTATAAGAAACCATTACCTTCACAACAAATAGATTTTGTTTGTAACGAGAATGTATAATATGGCAACTTACTTAGGAGCTAGAACTCTGCTTTCACGTAGATTTTATTTTCAGTCTCTGGTTAATTCCTTACTTGACAGCCATTTGCATAGCTCTTTCCAGTTTCTTCGTGTTCACGTGCTCCTGAAAATCTAGCATAGAGATCACAGATTTTCTTAGCTAGAGTAATATATGCGTATGTCTATCACCTATTGAATCCTTCACAATTTTTTGGTAAATTACTCAGACTGTCGCCGTAAGCTATGGTAAAGTGTGTTTCTCATTGTAGGTGGTGTTCGAGTATGCTGGGGTACAGAAGAGATTTAACAGTAGGAGCTGGAAAAGGCATTTGCTTCCTCTGGAAGAGAAGGGTCAGTTCTGGTTCTGCGTAATTCTCTTCTGCTCTGTGAAGTACCTTGGTGGTACCGGTGGCTTCTGATCGAACAGCACAAGGATGGAGGAATGGTTGGCAGGAAGAGGCAAAATCAGAGAAGCTTTTTTTTTTTTTTAATCTTAATCAACAGTTTAGTGCACACAAATGTTGCTATATGAAAATAGGCGAATATATTCTGAATCAACTTACTCCATCCTTTTGGAGGAATCCCAGTAGTGCTAACTGCAGTTCTGGTTTGGTGCCATGTGGCGAATATTTAAAATAATGAAATTACACAATCAGCTTCCCTTAGGTAAAAATTTTGAATGGGGTAAATAGATAACTATTTTAAGAGTTCAGCTATCTCCCCCTTTTTGCTTTTTTTTTCTGCTAGAAAACTATATTGTGGTGAATTAGCTCATTCACAAAGGCTTGCCTTCAACCACAGCACATAAGAATAATAAGTTAAATCTCTAGATAAAATTTAAAAATTATAATGGACCAGGAAAAACTTGAAAATTAGAATGACAGAGAAATACACAGATGCCAAATGAAAAATTAGCTTGAACAAGGTGTGCAAAAGGCAAGTCATACATGTTAATAGTCATTTCAGAGGGACAAAGAGGGGGAAATGGTAAAGAAATAGCTTAAAGTGATAATGATAAAGAACTACTTCCGGGCCCAGGGAGATGGCTCAGTAGAGTAAGCACTTGCCTGCCTGGCAAGTGCAGGGTCCTGAGTTCAATCCTCAGTACAAAAAAAAAGAAAAGAAAAACAAAAACTATTTCCTTTTCAGAGTTTTTAAAAAAATGTGATTTCCCAGACTGAAGAAATCAAGTCCTGATCAGAATTAAAAATGCCATACACTTTCACTTCTTAATACTTACTGCTGAACTTGCAAAGCATCAAAGACCTTAAAAACCTACCAAAATGTAAGAATATTTCCTTAGAGCAAAGCAATACTTAGAATTCCTGTGGACTTCCCTTTAGGAAATTAACTGCCAAAAGATAGTTGATCAATTTGAAATAGTTAAAAGATGTGTCTAATTCCATGGTACTATCTGCAAGCATCTCTTGGAGAATTACTATCACAAGTTCTTGCTTGAGGAAAAGAATTGAATTAACCAAGAGCAGTTTTATGCAGAAGACATCATAAACAAAGAACATATAAAAATACTGGTATTTTAAAATAAGCACTGGAAAATGTCAATACAGTATTTACAAAAGAAAATAAAACAAAAATTAAATTATAGGGAATTATTTGGGATGAAATTTAATGTGAATTAATGACTTTGCATTATTCATAAAGCACAGCAAAAATAAGATTTTGTTAAACTAAACAGAAAAATAATGGTGGGCATCAAATATGCTAATAGTTTTAGATATTAAAATTGTTATACCCATTCTAGAATGCACTGGAAATACCTAACAAAGTTTAGAATGTGCATTGTACAATGGTTTTATTTCTTACATGTGTTTTGGAGGCTTTTTTTCTCTAAGTGTACTTAATATTCTCAGACATATAGAACGATTTTAATTTTTTACCATAAAATGAAACAGAAAACAATATATATATCCCTCAAAATAAAAAATAGGTAAAATGGCAAAATTTTTGTTAAATATCATAAAACAATGCAAATAAATACATTTTATCTGTGGGCGCAAGTTTAGATTTGAAAACATATACAAGGGCTGGCAAGATAGCTCAGTGGACTAAGCACCTGCTTAGACAAGAACAGGGACCAGAGCTTGATCTCTGGCACCAAATGCTTCACTGGCCCCTCCCCTGGGCGCACTGAGCCAGCCAATAAGATCAGGTGTGGTGGCCTACACTTATGATCCTAGTGCTGGGGAGGCGGAAAACAGGAGGATCACTATGAGTCTGAGCTGTGTAGTGAGATGAGACCATGTATCAAATATATTTAAAGAAAGAAAGAAGGCTGGTGAGATGGCTTAGTGGTCTAAAGCACCTACTTAGAACAAGCTTAGCCAAAGCACAGGGACTGCGGTTCAATCCCCCAGCACCATATGCCAGCCAGCCCCGCCCCCTGGTGGGCTGAGCTGGACACACACACGCGCGCGCGCGCGTGTGCGCATACACATAAATAAATTTAAAAAAGAAAGAAAGAAAACTTTCAGTTAACCATAATGTAATGATTTCTATGTTCCTATAAAAAAAAGGCAATAAAGTGTTTAAACAAGATAAATACATCAGAGCTTTGAGAGCAGAAATCTGATGTGGGTCTCACCAGACTAAGATTAACACAATTTTAATTGTTTTAGAGTATATTGCTTTGTGTAGGCTATAGAAGAGTCTCTTTCTTGCTTATTGAGACCTAAATAGTAAGCTTTGTATGCTTGCACAATTGACTATTTCTTTGCTGCTTATGAGCCTGCAGGTTGCCTTCAGTATCCAGAAACCTGTTCTTGTTTGACACGTGACCTGTGTCTCTCAGCACCAGCCACCAGTGTCAGGTTCTTTTCGTATTACCATCCCATGATTCTTTCTGCCCATCTTACATCATTGCATCTTTCTGAATTCAACCAGAAAATATTTAAGTTAAAGGAGTTAAATGATTACTCTATATCTACCTAAATGAACTAAGATAACATGCCTAGATCAAAGTCCTTGACATCAATTAAATGGGAAATTCCTGTTGCTCAGTGTGGAACATTCACTACTTTCCATGCACTGAGCATGACAAGCATTTTGCAGGGTGGGGTGGGCCGATTATGTGCCTGCCTTGGTCTAATTTCTTGTGTCCAGCAATTTGCTTAAGCCAGGACAATTGCCTCATCTGAAGGCTTCCCAAATCTGAGTCCATTATCACCTCAAACAAAAGTGCCAAACTCTCCATTATTTTTTGTTATCTTCAAATTCCAAAAACTTATCATGTGAGGAAGATATAGAACAGTTCTTACAGAAAGATAAAGTGCCAGGGGAATGAAACCTGAAAACTAAAACAACAAACACATCAACTGGTAAGAAATCTGCATATTTATGGACTTGTGAAAAAGAAATATATATGTATATATTTCTATATATATTGAAATTTGCATATATATTTCTAAATATATATGTATATTTATATATATTTCTAATATATATATATATATTACTAAATGCAATGAGAGTTCAAGGGTATAAGAAAAATTTGTCTAGGTAAAAAAAAACAGAAATAAATTTTCAAAGCAAAAAAATTGTAATTAATATTATGCACTTTAAATTCAGCCATGCAAATTCCATTAAATTGAAAGGTTTGTACAATAATCTTACACTACTTCTGTCTATTCCTTCAGAATTATCCTCACTTCATGAAAGTTAACAGGTCTTTGAGTTAAGTAGCTATAATCATTATATTTCTTGTTCCAGGAATTAGATGAATTAATAATAGCCTTCATTATTTCAAATTTACTCTGTCTTTTTCCTTTCAATCTGAAGTAGTTGTTTTGATGTAGATTTTCCAAGAACCTTATGTGTCTTCTATGTGTGGCACAGATATCCAATTCCTTTGGAAGATCTGCACACTGATCTTTTTGATATAACTTCATACAAAAGTATTCCCAAAAAAAGCTTAAGAAAGTCAAGTAATGTCATGTATTATTCCTGAATGGTAAGGTATATTGGAATAAACATGTGGGTAAGGGACACACCGTGACTTCGTCATACAGTTATAAATGTGGTTGAATTTTAGATGCTGAGAAAGACAGGCAGAAAAAGACAGATATTTTGAAAAACCTTACTTCTATCTGAGTGTATTTTAAATTTATCATTCATTGTTTAAAAAAATATTCAATGTGAGCATTTGCTTAAAAAAAATGAACATTTGTTAATTCTGGATGATAGATATCCAGGTGTTTATTATGTCCGTGTCTGTTATTTCCTATAATCAAAAAAAAAAAATTGAATGAAATATAGGAAGAGACTATTCTTCAAGGAGTTGTTTTGATAAATGGAATTTAGGCCAACAGGCCTATAAACATTCTTCATGATCCATTCAGAAGCTTACCAGTGGGCTTTCTGCAGCAAACCAAAGCTCCTAAAGATGCTATTTTGCAGAGACAGATGGCCAAATGGTTACTACCTGAACATTTAGCATATGCTTCTCTGTGGAGTCAAAAATTGCTTTCTGGTTGTTGCTTTGCATGGCCTCCATTACAGAAGCAGACAATGGTTATTAATCTCCTTAGGCACGATCATGTTTCCTATGAGAATGTGTACAACTGCTCCAGGCTTCTTCCCAACTTTTCAAAGTCCAAACACATTGGCCCTTGATGTTGGTATTTATTCGGTCTAATTGCTCATATTTTATTTGTGAACTGTGCAATTTCAGTTTCAAAACTTTGATTCATAAAAAATACACAGTATTAAGAACTACATCAAACATACAGTGATGTTAATTTTATCTCTCTTTATGAAATAATTTATTTTCAAGAACTCCGCTGTGCTGCTAGTGTTCTCCTGGTACTTCTTGCCACTGGTTGTGACCATGCAGCCTTATACCAGACTCTCCATGGCTCTGAGTTGAGAAAAGAGAAATTTCAAGTGCGGGCCAATAGCAGTTTTTAGCTAAGACATCATTTCCTTCACTCACCCAGATCTGACAGGAGCTGAGAAAAGACATTTTCGTGGAGCCGCACAGTGAAGTTCTCCTTTCCTTTGGAAGGACCATACATCATAATTCTCTCTTTTCTGCATTGTTATATTCTCTCACACTGTTGGCTGTGACATGGATTACTCTTACCAACTAAATGAGGAGGAATTATGTATTACTTGAAATGATGTGGGAAAATATTCATTTTATTATACAGGTGATAAACACAAACATCTGTTATTTGATATGAAAATCATGTAGTCTGTGTTTTGTTAAAACAACATCAACCAAGTCCCACAAAAGTCAAATTCCCTAATGCTTTCTCAGGTCACAAAACTCTAAGGAGGTCAGGAATGGAAATCCAGTAAAATCTTATACAAAATATAACATTGTACAGTTTAATAAACTAATCCCATTAACATTACAGCTTCTTAAACACTTCCAAATGTGAAAAGGCTGTCAAAAGTCTACAGAATGAAAAGACAAATCCAAGCAAAATCGCATACAGGGTGAAATGGATAATGTGGCAAATTTCACACTAATAATTCATGACTTAACCTCTCTAGACAATAGACATCAGAATCCTTTTAAGATGAATTCACTGTAATTATTGTAGTCCAACAAGTCTATATCTGTAACTTTGATTTTTTAATTCAATAGTTATTTGAAATTGTTTAAGAATTTTTAAATGGTTGAGTGTTATTTTTATATTCTTACTGGTTTTATTATACTTTTATTGATTCCCAGTTTTATTTTATAATTCTCAAATGAATAATTATATCCCTTTTAAAATTGTTATTTTGTGATCTTAATCTTTTTCATTTTAAGAGATTAATAAGCAACGTAACAGCAGCTTGTTTTGTCTATCAAAAGGTCATAGAAGATATCTTAGAAGTTCCGTATTATACATAAAATATAGCACAACAATCTACCAAAAGTTGAAAATATTTATAAGATATTTAATAAAGACTTTATTTTTCATATACCCCAATTACTGAAGACACTTGATAAAAGAGGTGTTGCTAAATATTTTAAATATTTCTCAAATGTACTTATTAAAATTTTATAATTGTTATTTTAGTAATACATGAAGAACTACTTATCAAATTTTAGAGAAAAAAAAGGATATTTAAGTATTAAGAAGAGCTGGCAAGATAGCTCAGTAGAATAAGTGCCTGTCTTGCAAACACAAGGTCCTGAGTTCAATCCCCAGTACTGAAAAAAAAAAAAAAAAAAAAGAATCATTGAGCTTGGTTAATATGGACTATCAAAGTATTTAAGATTATTTTCTTTTGTTTTGACTTTTATTTACTTTTAGGGAAAAAGTTGAATCTAGGACGGAATCGAGATAGCTCCATGGACTAAGTGCCTGCTAGGCAAGCTCAGGAACCAGGTTTGATTCCTGCCTTCACATGTTACATTGGCCCCACCTCCAGGCACACTCAGTAGGCCAGAGATCAGGCCTGGTGGTGAACACCTGTAATCCCAGAGCTAGGGAGGCTACAAACAGGAGAATCACTGCAAGTCCAAGCTGTGTAGTGAGACCCTATACCAAATACATAAATAAAAAGAAAGAAAAGGGTGACTATAGGACCTTCACAATGAGCTACATTTCCAGAACCCTCTGTTTCTGTTTTGTTTTTTTTTTAGTAAGAAAAACAGGGTCTTGCAAAATCACTCAGTTCCCAGCATAGGTTCAAACTTGCTATCTGCTTCTCTCAATCTTCTCAAGTGCTGGGATTCTACACATGCTGTTTCACCTGGTTCTTATTTTCACTTTTAACAACAAAAAATATAACTGACAGATTCAATTCAACTAAGGCCATGTAAATATCAAACATTACGCTTTTATTTACTAGATATTTTCTGAAAATTGCAGTTATGGCTTTCTTATGTGTGGAACACAAGGATTTTAACCTTTAAACAATGTAGGAATTCAGATGCTTTAAAATGCAATACTATACTTAAAATAGTAATATTTCTTCTACTATCATTACTGATATCAGTCCTGTTATGCTGTGGTAACAAACTAGAAATGTCAAGGACTTGTGACAAGCAAGAGATCTTTCTCATACCATTAATATTTGGCTAATTGTTTCTCCAGTTTTTTGAATATCATTGGAAGTAGAAAGCCTTCTCTAGCCCTTGCTATCTTCAAGTTTAAGGAAAAATAGGATTTCTGAGAATGAGATACCAGGACACATCTTTGAAGAACATATGAATGCAACTTTCTGGGGTTTATGCCATAGGGTGGATTTGTTGAGTCATAGGGAAGATATATGTTCTATTTTTATAGATACTACCTAATTGTTTTTTAAAGCAATGGCAAAGTTTTACACCCCAGCAGCAGTACATAACTTTCCAAATCCTTGTCTATATTTGTTATTTTCCATATTTTGTATTTTAACTATTCCTTTAAGAAGTGTGCTGTCACATTCTGGTTTCAGTTTGCATTTCCTGAAGAATATTAATGTGGAGTAAATTTTAATATATGTATTGGCTTTTTGTACACCATCTTTAGTGCCTATTTGAATATTTATTACAGTTTCAAAATTGTATTGGCCAAGCTTTTCTAATTGATTCATTCATTTGTAATTGATTCTTTTATATATATTCTCCCAATATATTTGAATGAATACAGGTTTCTAATTTTAATTTCATCTAGCTTGTCTATTTCCAGTCAAATTTAGAAATTTCATGTTCCAATTAGTAAATGTTAATCTACATACCTAATTGAAGACAACAAGATGCGATATAGCAGCCATCGCTAAATTGCTATCATCTTGTTTCCTGAAGCTCTGCATTTTTTTCTAAATTTTTTGCTATTTTTTTATTCTCTTAAAAAATGTTTGCTGTCACAAAGATGTTTTCCAGTGTTTCTTTCTACACCCACTTTAAAGTCCTTCATTTAATCAGGCTTGCACAATATCTGTTGTCATGTATGCCATGTTAAAAGACACTGAAGGTGAAGACATAGACAGCTTAAGGATTCATTCACCATAGTCTACCATCTGGCTCTGAAAGACTCATGGCTATTTTATATATCAAGCATATGGAACTAATTCTAATATACTTAGTGACTCAGAAGATCATGGATTCTAAGCCGTAGTGGTCCTATATTGTGGCTTTCCTGCATCGAGTCCTTGCAGGGGAACCTTCCAGGATGCATTTTAAATATATAAGGCAGCAAATGTAAATAGGGAACAAATCTTCGGTATTTTTTAATGTTTTGATTGTAACATTTCTAACATCAGAAATGTTGCTCATGTAGCTACAGAAGTACCTCAAAAAACTATTTGAATCAGAGATTGTGATGCCTCCTGCCTTCCTTTGTTGCCCAGTATTGTGTTTTCTATTCTAGGTCTCTTCTGATTCCAGATGAATTTTAACTACATTAAATATAGCAATATGCAACATGACAATCACTGTTGAATACCTTTCATCTTTTTTTTAAATGTATCTCATTTCTGATATGTTATCTCTCTACGACCATACCACCCTGAACATGCCTGAGTTCATCTAATGTGTTATCTATTATTTTTATACTCTTTTTAAAATAATTTTTTAAAAAAGAATATTTTCTGTAGCTCTGTGAGGTAATGGCATTTTAATTGGGATTGCACTGAATCTGTGTAACACCTTAGGGAGTGTGGCCATTTGCATAGTGTTGGTTCTTCCTATCCATGTGCAAGGAATATCTTTCCCTTTTCTGAAGTCTTCACTGTTTTTCTTTCAGAGTACTATATTCTCACTGTATATGTGTTTTAGTTCCTCTATGAGATTGATTCCTAACTACTTCATTTTTTTGGATGTTATGATGAAAGGTGTGGTTTCCCTAATTTCTCTCTCAGTGTTTGGTCTTTATGTACAGAAATGCTATTTATTTTTTAGTGTTGACTGTCAGAGGAAAAGACCAACTAGAATTAGGGAAAGGGAAAAACAAAGAAAGAAGAAAGGGAAAAAAAAAAACCTAAGTATGTATACACAGGATGACTTTGATAATTGCGCTGCTGATTTCTGCTGGTCTATTAAGCAGTTAATGTTTAATTCTTTCTCCTTTTAATTATTTTATAAATTTTTGAACAACTTTGCCTTGTTATATCTAGTAATTTGAACAATGAATTTGCAGACAACAATATGCAGTACAACTGTTGCTGCATTCCTATTCTTTTGATTAGTGAAATTTTGTATCATTTTAAACATATTTTTACTATTTTTATTCTCTTTAAAAAATAAAAAAGCAAATAAAACCTATTTGATGTATTTTTTTTTTTACTTCTTCTGCCACAACTGATAGAAACACTATTTCATCTTATTAAGTTATTTTATGAGTTAATTCAGGCACAAGTTTAATAATTCAGTAAGAAAAATTAAACACCTATTTAATAGCAATGGACTCCGGTCTTCAGTGGCTCGGATGACAGTTATAGTTGGAGTATGACCATCAGTGACCACTGCGTTTGACTCTTCAGGATGCACAAGCTCCTGTCCCCATGCTATCCCAGGGTGAGCTGCAGGTGGACTGACTGTGTGTTGGATTTGTTGGGGATGCAGTCACTGCGGCACTGCACGCTCCTGCCACCGCATCCTGCTGTTCACTAATATATCATTAAACAGGGTCATGAAAAATATCACTCAAATTCCCAACATTGTTAGGGTTGGGCTTAGGGTGACTTGGGACGGCTGCAGGCAGGTAGTGGACTGAACATGCTTGCCTTGGGCCCTAGGATCTCACTTAAATCTAATCAGCTCAAATCTCCCTGCTCCAGTGCGTCTCTTTCCCCTTCATTTTTGTATGCAAGGCCCAGCATTCTGTCCCACTATTAAGTGTGTGAAGTGATTTGGACGCGGCTGCTCACTGAATAAAACAGGGTCTACTTTCCTGTCACTTTAAAGTAAAAATGGACCGCGGCCCTTCACGCCGCTGATAACTGCAAGTCCCGCGAGTCCTACATAAGTACAAGACATGTAGCTCCCGTCTTATACAGGCCTCAGGTTCTGTTCTTCATCTCCCTTCATCCTGAAGCTTCAGAAATCTGCAAAATGATTGGTAAGGAGACCAGCGCTGTGACTTAAATCAGCGCGGCCACTCTCGGTTTCTGTCTCTCAGGATACTCTCTGTCAAGGTGAAGCCTGGACATTTACGTGGAGCCAGATGCTGTAGGTGTTCTGGCAAGAAGCGGTTGCAAATTTCACTTACAATTCACTACTCCCTCTAGTGCTTTAATTAGTTACCGGCTTTGTTTAAAAGCCTGCATCTCTGTGGTGGGCACTTAATTCTTAAATAGGGTGAGATGTGGAGGCACATTTTGTGACTTCTGCTTTTCATCCTATTTCAGCAGATTCCCACAGCCTCAGATTGCAGCAATGTTCTGTAGGAGAAATTAGCCATGCATTCAAGGTACTTTCCTTTTCCCAACCTTGCTAGACTCTTAAAACCTCTAATTTTTCATTATTGTACCATCCGCCCCTCCATGGTCGCTTTTTCTGCCTGCCCCAATCCCCTCACATACATATACACTTGAAATGGGGCCACAACTTAAATCTTAGAAACAATCACAAATAAAAGAAAAAGTCAAAGCTAGTGAGTCTTGATATAATTTCTCCTTATTCAGGAATCTAAATAACCAATCCAGACATTTTAAATAATGAAAATGTATTGAGGGTGGGCCAAATAGCTCAGCAGATTAAAGTGAATGCAAGCAGGTACAGGGACCAGATGCTTGATCCCCGGGCCTGCCATACTGGCCTTGACCTCGGGGCTCTGAGATGGCAATTGAGACTGGGCATGGTGGCGAGTGCCTGTAATCCTAGCACTTGGAGGCTGAAACCCAGAGAATTACTATGAGTCCAATCTAGTAGTGAGAACCTGAACACCCTGTAGACCGTTCCCTAAAATAAAGAAAAAAAGAGCAAAAGAAAAATTTTGAGATCAGAGTCTTCCCCTCTGATTTCAAAGAAGCCAGGCTATGTGCCACTGTGACACATTGCAGGAAGCCACAATAGTGAAGCTGCTGTTATAATGGGACTCTGTGACCGCATTGTGGGAAATTGGAGAGGCTGGAAATCAGATCCATGGGGGTGGGGGGGTGGGGAGGGAGTCAAGCTGCAGGCAGGAGCACAGCCAGCCCACGTGAGAGGCCATGGGGGCCACAAGTGGCAAGTCCCTAGCCAGGGCCACCCATCCCTCTGAGACACCTACCTCCTCACCATCTGCCCCAGAAGCAGCTACAGGATTTAATGTTTACCCTGCTGGGTTTTGATCATGCTTTGATCTAATTTTATTCCTCCCTGTGGAATGGGAATGAGTTCCTCCTGACAGAGCATCATGGGCGTCAATACTTTGCTTTTGGATTCTGTAGTTATACAGCTAAAAATTCACCTTGAGTCTGAAAGACTTCCAGGTGGTATTTTCAATACTGAAGCTGTTGAGAATTAGGAAAGGGATAGGATTGCATTTTCAGCTGTACACAGGACAGTTGTACCACGTTAGGCATAATTGTAACCTTCTACTTCTTTGGGGATAAAGTGTGCCGTTCCTCAGAAAAAAGCATGAGTAAACAACAAATCAGGAAGAAGTATAAAGTTTAGTAATGGCCAGTAATGAAATTTACAACCTAAGCAATTATTGGTAAAACCAGAATTGCGACCTAATAACTGGCACTTAATCCAGGATTCTTTTCACCATTCCACCCAGTCTAGGCCTAAAACAACCTCATATTACCTAACATTCTAATTTCCCTAGCAAGGGTAACTTGCTAGGATGCTTATAAACTCTATCTTTAATTGATTTAGACATTTATTTGGACATTTTTTGCATGAAAAGAATAACTCATTTGTTAGCACTGATGAGTTTCATTCATGGTGGTCATTGACAATTTACAGAAAATTTGTAAGTAGGCTTTACTCAGATGATTTCACGAAGAAAATATTTGGAATTGCTTCAGGAACTGAAGCTATCTTCCCAGTGGCTAGGAAGGAAAAGTGTCATTCTTATGAAGTGAAGAAACAGTGGCTCCATTTTTAAATAAAATTCAGAATAAAAAGGCACTTTCCATAATGTCATAGTGGTCAGGAAATTAGTCACTGAGAGGTCACTGGGGAAGTGAATTCACCCACATATGATTCTCAAATAATTTTGATTTATGAAGCTCATCTTTTTATGAAGACACATGATGTTGTGGAGCTCACAGCAATAGAGTTAAGACACTTAAACTTTGTGTTTATTTTAAAGAATAATCAGCTGACCTTGGCACACTTGAACCACACGAAAATAACTTATGGGTACTGAAAAACCAATTAGAGAAATACAATAAAATAACATCCAAATTTTATATTTCTTTACACAGGCAATGTGAATTTCAAAAATACATTATAAACATTAAAAAAAACCCTTCAGTTATGAATACACAAGTGTTTCCAGTCTAAGATAGTGCCTAATTAAGGTACCAACTGGCACGGTTTTAAATATGTGGGTTCTTTCTTAAACTTTCCATGAAAAATTGAAGGACTTATTTAAGCCTTTTATTTAATGCTCTTGCTTTTTCATGCTCCAGAGAAACTTACAGTGCAATCAGGTCCCTTATTCAATTCCAGCTATTGTAGGGACTGTAGAAGCTCAATTAAAACATCAGCTTTCTATTAATCAGTTGTCTAGTAATTACCACACCTTGCCTATTGTGTCCTGCTCACTTCTCCAACTTTCTCTCAATGGATTCAAGCACTTAGAAGTGCCCCTTCTGATGGAAAGAGCCTCGATGCACTTCGCAGGAAGGAGCACGTTGAAGTGCTGCTGTTCTGAAAAGAAAGAGTAACACTTTGAAGTAATGACCTGGCTAATTAATGCTGAATTCCAGTAGAAATCCTATTCCTACTGAAGTACTTATGACATCCACATTAATACTAAATGAGCCCATCAGAATTAATGTCCTTACGATAAATACCAGAGGAGTTGAGAATGATTAGGCTATTATTGTAAAGTGTTACACAGAAAGACAAAAGACTGAGGATTAAAAGAAAATCATAGTGATTTGTTTCTAAGATTTGAGCTAGTGGAATCCATATTTATTAAATATAATAAAGACATGGGAATTCACAGAATATTTTATTCACAATTTAGCCCATTTATAAATGTGAAATAGAATCAGTCTGAATTTCATGAAAATGTTAACAACGCCCTACCTTTGATATCAACCTTAAGCCTTATGTCTCACACACACACATAAATAGGACACATGTGGCACATGTGGTACATGTGTGATCACATCTTATTAAACATCCACTTACATAAAACTTAAAGTACATAAGATATATAAGTGGAAACAAAAAAAAACTTGGTTAAAGCAATATTCCTGTATGTTCTTTTTAAGTTTGCAGTTTTAAAACAATGTTACAGTGGTCATTTTAATTTATTCTTTAAATGACACTCTAAAGAATAAAAGCATAAGAGGTCCACAGGATACTCTGGCTTAGTCATTCTCAGGCTTCTGTATGTTTCGAAGACTTTGAGGAGTGTCTGTGTTGGGAGATGAGGTGAGGAGAGAAATCGAAGAGGAAAGAGTCTCCACTACCCCCTTCACCCCCCGTAGAAATGGAGTAGTTCCATTGTTATGAATTTCTACATTCAGGGTTCTGTATAAGATTTTTAAGGGGAGGGCCAGGGAGATAGCTCAGGGGCTTGAGTGTAAGTTCTTCATTCTTACTCTTCTTTCTTTCTTTCTTTCTTTCTTTCTTTCTTTCTTTCTTTCTTTCTTTCTTCTTTCTTTCTTCTTTCTTTTTCTTTTTTTCTTTCTATATATTTGGTACAGGGTTCTCTATGCTGATCAGACTCGTAGTGATCCACCTGTTTTCAGCCTCCCCAGCTCTGGGATTACTGGGGTACAACACCATGCCTGGACTCAGTGGCCGGCTTAGTGTGCCCAGGGTGGGGTGAGTGCAGCATGGGCTGATGGCGATTGAACCCTAGTCCCTGTGCTTGCCTAAGCAGGCACTTGGCCCACTGAGCTATCGCGCCAGCCTTCCAAACAAAATTTTAAAGAAGTTTCAAAAGGATTTCTTTGATCAAAACTCCTCAAGGGGATTATTTTCACAATCTTTTGTAGACATAATGGTATACCACAGTCTTAGATTTGTACTCAGCAGAAGTTGGACCGCGATGTGCATGTATTTCTCAGTTACAATGGCTTCTTGTCTATTTTACATCAACACCCTAGCAAAACACCTTCTAAGCAGTAAATGTTTCAAAATACAGTTTGATAACCTTGCTTTATTGTTTCCAATACATAATTCCTTCCTGTATAAACAAGATGAATTCAAACATTTTACATTGATGTCTATCATCTTCTATCACAAGCCAAACTAGAAACCTGAAGTGGGTTAGGATTGTATTATACTAATTTATACTTTGTCTTTTGACCACATTTACCCCTTCATTTAAAATAACTTGCGCCTTAAATATCACACACAAATGCATGTGAAAGGCCAACGCAGGTGCCACTTCCTTGATACCAATGAATCTAAGTGGTAATACCCTTCTTTGGCCCTTTCTGCTACATAAGCTCTACATGTACGTCCACTCAGAGTGATCACATCAGTTGATGTCTGTGCTTCTGCAGAGTCGTATTCTGAAGCATTTGCTGAATTACATGCTTGTTCTCCATCCTGGGTGCCCAAGGCAGAGGTGGATCTCTTTGTGCTTTCGGGTTCTTCGGTCAAAGCCTTCTATCAATGACCTTTATCAGAGTCAACCAGGCCAGAACCTTAACAACGTACAGTTATAGACACCATTCTGTCCTGCACACCAAATGTTGGATCAGAAAAATAGTCTTTATATGATGGGGAAATTTTAAAGAAGTCAAACAGGTGATTTTCCTCCCACAAAAATTTAAGAATTAGTGTGTCTTGCCTGTAAGAGTACCAGGAATAGAACAAGCACTTAACTGGGGAAGAGTGTTGAATCAATTAGCAGAATCAACCTCTGCCATTGGCCCTGGATTATTCACTCTCAGTGTCAAATGCCCTTATATTTTTGTGAAACTAGATCTCATATGACTAGTTCTAGATAAAAAGACATGATTGCTTAATAACATATTCTGCTATAACTGCCAAATTGCCCGCTATCTTACAACAACTGCTTCATCAAATAGAGTTTATTAAGTTTTCAAAAATAGAGATTAATTTATAGCTTTGATTTTTCTAATTTTGTGATAGTTCAAGTTTGTTTCAAATCTAAGGCCATAATTTGATTTCTCATTCTCCCTAAAAATTATGGAAAATCCCTCACTTTAAAACAGCTCCAACATTAAACAAGCTCGTCTTTTTGACTAAAGATTCTCTGTAGTCTCCATTGAAACCTCACCAAACTTCATCAGCAGAATGTCTTTTCATTGATAAGTACAACTTCCCTTTAGAGTTCAGAGATGTAGCTATCACTCAGTTTCTTCCCTAAGTGAGGGTATTCTCCATAAAGCTTTTATTCTTTTTGTACTTATGAGCACACATTAATAATTAAGTCTATGCTAACATTTTATAAAATTTATTTATTTTTTTATTTTATTTTGGCTGAACCGGGGATTGAACTCAGACCCTAGAGCTTGCCAGGCAGGCACTTATTCTACTGTGCCATCTCCCCTTAAGCTAACATTTTAAGTTCGCTTTTCTTGCTCATTTCTTGACTAGGTCTTTAATTTTAGGTGGTTTAACTTTTTTTGAGTTTATACATTGTAGATTCTAGTACTCAGTCTGAGGAGTAGCTGGCAATTTTTCTCCCATTATGTTCCTTGTCTCTACCTACTAATATTTGTTTTGCTGCATAGAAGCTTTTTGTCTGATATAATCTCATATATTGATTCTTGCTGTTATTTCTGCATGAGGTACTGTTTAGAAAAACCTATGCTTCTGCCTTCAGGTGTTTCACCTAGTTTATCTTCAAATAGGTTTAATCTTTCTGTTTTAGTGTTTAGTGATTTCATCCTAATTTGATTTAAATTTAGTACATGGTGAGAGATAAGGGATCCAGTTTCAATCTTTTGCAAACAGATAACTGGTTTCCCCAGTGCTGCATGTTGAATATTCTCTCTTTCCTCCAAAATATGGCTTTGGCTCCTTTGTCAAAGTCCAACTAGCTGAATTTCTCTGGAAGTGTTTCTGCATCTTCTATTCTGTTTAATTGATCTATATATCCATTTTTATCCTAGTACTATGCCATTTCTATCAATATTGCTTTGTGGTGTAGCTGTAACTTTAGCATTGTGAGGCCTCCCCCTTTGCTCCTGTTTCCACAAACTGCTTTTACTACACAGGGTCTCATCTGGTTCATGATAATTTTAGGATTATATTCTCTTGTTCTATAAAACATACCATTAATATTTTCAGTGGGATTGCATTAAATCTGTATTAGAGTTTTGGAAGTATGATCATTTTGACAATATTAGTTCTGCCTATCCAGGAACAGAGAACATCTTTTCTTTTACTGACATTCTCTTCAATCTTGTTTTTCAGAGCACTGCAGTTTTCTTTGTAGAGCTCTTACACTTCCTTGGTTAGGTTAATTTTTAGGTATTTTTTGAAGCTACTGTGAATGGTATTATTTTCAATAATTTCCTCAGTGAGTTCATTATTGAACATTCATCATTATACAAATGATAGATATTTCACAGAGGAAGTAATACAAATAGTCAACAAATATGTGAGAAGAAAGGTTTAGCATCTATAGCCAATAGAGAAATGCAAATGAAAACTGTGCTAGGATTCCACCTTACTCTGGAAAGAATGGCAGTCATTCAGAGATCGAACAATACAAATGCTGGTTGGTTGTGTGAGAAATAATCCTCTTTCCTTGTTGGTGGGAATGCAGACTTGTGCAAACATCTCGGAAATTGGCATAGAGATTTCTCAGAGAGCTGAAATTAGAGAGACTGTATGAGTGTTCCCTCTTCCAGGCATCTTCCTCAAGGAGAGTAAGGCATAATGCTACAGTAATACATACGAGCCTCTAATACAGTGTATAACTGTAGTGGTACCGTTAGCAACAGCTGAATCCTGGAAGCAGCCTGAACAGCCCTCAGTCGACTACTGGATAAAGAAAATGTAGTATCTGCATATAATAGAACACTATTTGGCTTAAATATAGGACAGATTTGAGACATTTGCAGGGAAATGGATGCACGTTTCCCTTCTGTTCTGGAAGTTGACCAGATACATAAGCCTAAGCACCATGTGAGTGAGCAAAGCACAAGCAAAGAGATTACTAAAGCAGGGATAGAAGAGTACAAGGAGCTGGATCTCTTTCAATCAGGATGTCATCCAAAGCCACAAAGGCAAGGGGTGAAGAGGAAGCAAAGCGGAAATGAGTAGACTGAAGCTATGTCATACGCAGAGACCTAATAACCTCAATGAACACAAACTTTATATGACATAACATGAGCAGAGATTAATAAAGCCAACAACAATGAAAATTGGGATAGGAGAATTAGAAAGGGAGAGAGGGAGAAGGGAGAGAAAGAGGATGGGATTAGAAAGAAAGCTCTCAGGTATATACATACCAGCACCCCAGGCTGAGTGCAAACTGCTTATGCAGTGAAAAAGCTTTAGAAACTTAATATTTATCCATTTTTTAAAC
>NW_004524685.1:9688156-9690656 GCF_000260255.1 Octodon degus | reverse complement strand
TTCAGGAAGATAAAACCAGTAGGATGTGGTAGTAGTGGACAGAAAGGACAGGTGAACAGCGGGATGGACACACTAACATCTGTGTGTGCTGAGAGCAGACTCTTGTCCTCACTGGCCCTGACAGGTTGAAGGGTTCCCAAAGATGTCCACGTCTAAATATTGCGACTCTGAATCCCTGGGATTAGGTGAGGAGACTTGTCAAAATGGACTTTGAGGGCTGGGGAGATAGCTCGGCACTCTAAGTGCCTACCTGGTAAGTGCAAGGACCCAGGTCCAAACCCCCATATTGCATGCCATGCTGGATGCACCATGCAGGACACCAAAACTGGGAGTGTTGGTGCACACCCATAATCCCAGCACTAGGGAGGCTGAGACAGGACCACCACTACGAGTCTGAATTGCGTAGGGAGACTTATATCAAAAAGAATTTTTTAAAAGGTGGACTTTGAGGAGGTGATTAAGTTTAAGTATTTTGTGACTAACTTAATCCTTATCGGGATTACTAGTTTGGTTCCAGTGTAATCACAAGAGTCCACATGGTGGAGGTGGCATTTGAAGTGGAAGGTACATCAGAGCAGTAGTAGATGGTGGATGATGGATGTATGCATGGAGAGTGACTAGGAATGAGTGTGAGGGGAGGGATGCACACAGCCTTCTCTCACTGCAAAAGGCAAGGAAGGAAATGCGTTTCTCCCCTCAGAGCCCATAGAACTAAATAGCCCTGCTGACACTAGCTTCCAATCAGTGAGGATGCTTTTGAAATCTTGACCCCCAGAAATGTAAGATAATAAGTGTGTGTTGTTTTAGGTCACTAAGTTTGTGGTATGTGATTTGTTACAGAGAAGTAGAGAACTAATGTACTATTCATCATGCTTGTGTACTCTGCCATGCACAGACAGTAAAGATACAGAGATAAATATGATCCACCACCTACTTTCAAGGAGGTCACAGCCTAGTATTTTTCCTTGTTAGGCTTTAAGAGCTTGCTGAATTGTATACAAAATTTATTTGCAAACAAAAAAAAACGAAGATTTCAATCAGTATACCAAATGGGTTATTTATAAGATAAATGGTAGAACTTACAAGCACAGAAAAAAAAAAGCTGGATTTGAATTTTTCCTTTGTACCTACAACTACTAACAAACTAACTTCTTAGTCTTTCTCTATCACTTGTGATTTCCGCATAGAAACATCAACTTCTGTCCATAATTATGTTAAACAATCATCACAAAATGGCCCAGAATTAGTTGAGTTTCATTTCTCACCTAATCTTGAATCTGAAAGGCGGTAGTTACATAAAATTCCCCCAAAAGATAGCTGAAATAACTAGGAGCGTGTCTCTCAAGCTGTAAGGTCACAGAAGTTGGTAGGGTTGCTGGCGTTGCTTCAACCAACGGCAGGCGTTTTCGGAAGACCAGGACTTGTCTTCCTTCCCCCGACCATCATTGGCTTTGGGCATTACTCACGCTTGTTCTCTGCTGTTGCAGGGTGGAAACTCGGGGTTTACGCCGCACATAATCTGGCCTACTCTGCCATGTTGCATTAAAGAGGTCAATCCCAGCACCAACCATCCCATTTTATTGTTAAAGTAAGACACTCTCAGAGAAAACATGTCTTCACTCACCTCATTTAGAGGTACTCTGTGAAATCGGCAGGTAAGCTGACATTTTGGTACTGTAATCAGAATCTCATGTTTGAGTAGAATGTTTTACCTACGCATGGACACACCACTACATAGAAAATTAGTGGAAACTTGCTAACAAAGAAGTTCTTAGTAGCGAAGTATTAAGTGATCCACAAGGGCTGTCACATACCTCAGGGATGGTAGCACAAAATCCATGGGTACAGTGAGTTGTATAGGTTCAAAAACTGGACAACTTAATAAATTCGCGCCATGCGCTCACATGCGTGTGTGTGTGTGTGTGTGTGTGTGTGTGTGCATGTGTGTGTGCGTGTGCGTGTGTGTGTGTGTGTGTGTGTAGAAAGACAGAGAGAAACAGAGACAGAGACAAGGAATATCATGAGCATAGTATTTACCTTCTATTTTATATTCTCATAACATTTTCTGAATCATGTGATAGTATTATGTTCTTTTGCAGAAATTAGTAATCTTACAATGGCAACCAGCTTGCTTACAGTATCAGCATGCTTTGAGGGGATGTGAGACTGAACATCCTACTTCAGTCTATTTCTATCCAGTAGGATTTTCCCTTCCATGAAAACTAGGATCACTGAAGACAGATTAAGAAGCTGATGTTCATTTCTTAGTATCATAAGATAAAGTGTCACATTTACTTAATTTACTGAGCTTCATACCTTGAGTTCTCCTTATGAAGCAGGAACTCTTCATTTTCTCTTAGTTTTAATGAAAATATAAATGAGAAAAATTTCTGAAAATGTCCCTAATAGTGCTGTTGTATTTCTAGAAAAATTATGGCCATTTTTTGTGAACTTGTACTGTTTAATAGTTTGGTTATTATCCTGAAAGTACACTACATAT
>NW_004524685.1:9687148-9688056 GCF_000260255.1 Octodon degus | reverse complement strand
TTAGATATAGATATAATATATATGATATGTAGCAGATTATTTTACTTTTCAAATCCCAAACTCCTGTTCCAAAATAAAGATATTCAAATCCAAAGAAACTAATTTATCAGCTAAGGTTAAATTATAAATTTCAGTTTCTCTCGATAAATTTCCAAAAAGTACCAGTTGTTTCAGTATTCATATAAACTATTTTCAATACCTATTTTGAAAATCTTAGAAATTTGGATTTTTTTTCCAAGCCCACATTGACTTGCTAGACTCTTGTTTCACTTCTCCACGGTTTTGTTTTGTTTACAGAGAAAAAAGACAAACTTTGAAACAGATTAGTAGGACATTTACAGTAGTTGATATATTTTGAGTTGCCAAATGGGTTAGTAGGATATTTAGAGCTTTCAAGTCTTCTGTTTCTTTTTCTTACACTTAAACTTGATCTCCATAAGAATATTGAAGAGAGACAGGACTTGGAAAATCCTCCGTAAAACGATGGCAGCTGCAGGAGGTGGAGGTGGAGGTGGAGGTGGAGGTGGGAAGAGGGAGTGCCCAGAGTAGGAGAACACACTGTGATCATTTGCACATTAGTATTCATGGATCTTTGAGTATATAATAAAACTATTTTCTTAATTATGTTACAACAGGAATAGGTCGTAAGTATTGGAGGATGGAAGCATAGAAAATTTACAATGAAACTTAAAAAGAAATAACAGCTCAAGAAAGAATCAGAGAAGAGGAAAAAGATGACAATATCCAATGCAGAAGGGACAGTGGGGGTTTCTGCATAATAGGTGTAAGGTTTCAATCCTGCAAGATGGAAGAGTTCTAAGATCTGAAGCAGAACATTGTGTTTTCTCTTAATGGTACTGTGTTGTATACTTAAACATTTGGTAAGTGGATAGACATTATACTCTGAG
>NW_004524685.1:9684772-9686795 GCF_000260255.1 Octodon degus | reverse complement strand
TTTATATTTCCATACTACTTGCAAGCAGCGGAAATAAAAAAGCTTAACACAAAAGATGTCACACTAGGAAAAGAAACTAAGTTCAGTCTTTTCGGTGAATATGTATTTGGCTGCAGCACACCGGGAAGCGAGCTCTGGAGTGGAGAAAAATGCAGCTTTGGTTTTGGTTTGCAGCGGAGATATATAATGCATTAAGACTGAGTGATCAAAGAAAATAGTGAAAATGGCCATAGCCTGGGGTGCTCCAGAATTTTTCAGTACCTTGCTATTCTTTTTATTTAACATTTATTTTGTGTGAGATATATTGTGTGTTTTTTGTGCAATTGCAATGTAACTTTGTAAAAGATAAAAAAAAAAAACTCGATTAAAGTTCAAATATTCCACAGAGTTCAAATTTGTTGTGAAATTTTGAACAGCAATCTAGGAGAACATAAGAAAGTCGCCTGAATGGTTATTCTGCACAGAGTTGGGTATTAGAGGTCATCAAGCCCGAAAGCAACACTAAAATTTACGAGTACAACTGTCAGTCTGATGCTTAAATAAGCCCCAAAATATCACAGATATGGTTGTGGACATATGTTTATGTAATTAAGAATTAAATTTTCAGTAACTAAAATTAAATTTGGCATTGTTATACAGCTTTTTCAACATCTGAAATATGCATGCCCAAATTAGTTGAAATTATAAACAAATAAACACTAATTATAAGTGAATGCGAAATCTCAACAGTAATTTGTATCTACTCATGCCTTAAAAAATTCAAGAAATTCAAGCCCCCTTTCTTTAAAGAATATAAAACTTTTTTCTAAAGTAATGTATTCTATCGTATTTCAGTACTTATAGATAATGGAATATTTAATAAAATTGCAAATGCTAAGCTCATAAGTAACACGATTATTTTTTATGCCAAAAGCAGAGTCTCATAACAAAATAACAAAGGTAGGAAAGTAACAATGCTTCAGTGATGCTGATCAAATTATGTATAACTGCTTTTCAAGGAGGAGGAAATGAAACCAGGATATTTGGAAGAAACAATATTGAGTTTTGCATAAATGAAAAACTAGAATCCAATTGAGAAGAACTGCATGTGTTTGTTGCCGAAGAGTTCCTGCAGCAAGCTAACATCACATGCCTCTGCACCAGTAAGAAGGATTTTTGACTGTTTTTCTTGGACAATGTTGAACCTTTCCGAGTTTTGATGATGCCAACAGCCTATTCCATCCTGTGTGCCTTGTATCTTCCACCACTAATAGGGAACACAGGCAAGCGAACTTCTGACGAGGACTGTCATTAGGGCATTAATGTGCAACAAGCACAGGAACTTCTATTAAATGAGGAGCCAAAAAGGTTTTGAAGCTAGACTTAATCAGATGTATCCTCAGAATTACGGTCACCTATAGCATTAAACCTAAATTATGAAGTTGTGACATGTTTTGCACTTAGTTGAACTTTGTGTTAGCTGTATTCATAACTACCTGTTAGTAGCTAATCAGTGTAGATGTCTTGCTGCACACCCATAAGCATATTAGCAATTTAATTTTAGAGTCTTTAGTTCTGACAACCACCATTTGTTTTTGAGCAAAGAGTTGGAGGGGTGAGTGTTTGACAGGAACTGGAGAATAGCATGCTATTATTTTACGAAATGATGGTGTGTAGGTTGAGAGGCGAAGTTTAACTTTGAGAGATACTGGATTCATTGCTTGCACTTTTCTCTTGTAGTCAGTCTTGCATTTATTACATACCGAAATAGCATGTCATTCCATATCTGCTATTAAATACTAAATGCATTAATAACAACGTAGAAACCTCATAGACATTTTTCAAAAGTGTTAGACAAAAAAAAATGTTAGACAGCACAACAAATACAAATGTAATATTGTAGTCTTATATTGTCTCCCATTTTATGTTGGACACAAAGCAGTTTTCTTGATCTTCCAGCATATACTTTTGGCATGAAAATTTAAGACATTGGTTTTGTGCCCAAGCTGGCAAAGCTATAATGCATGATAATTTAATTTATTTT
>NW_004524685.1:9674221-9684137 GCF_000260255.1 Octodon degus | reverse complement strand
TAATAGTTGAATTGATATCACAGTAATAATGCTAATCAATATAATAATTGTATTCCTTATAATTGCAATCAATATGTCCTGTAAATGTGTGCCAATGGAAAACTAAAACGCAATGTTTTCACACCAATGAAAATTTGATGTCGGTGGTTTAAGAAGAAAACTAGTTTTATTAAGTAGTTTAATAGCACTGCACTGTCTCCTTTTATTAGCTGTTTCTCAATAAATCCTATTTGGTATATTTGTTTATCAACCCCATTTTAGAAAAGGGAATTAAAATATTCAAAGAAAAAAATGTGTCTATGACCCTTGAAAGGAAAACACGGACTAAATGGAAAATTTGAAAAGGTTTAGGAGGATCTCTGTTTAATTCAAGCTTGCTTTATTATCAGAAACTTTAGCATTTTGAAATTTTACTGGAATACTGAAAATTCTCAATACAAATTCCAGGAAACTCAGAAATTTTTCAGCACCATATGTAAACATAAGGAGCAAGAAATAATCAATTTTATGACAAGATAATTTTACCCCACTTTGAATACCAACGCGGACTCTTGTTGATGAAATGTTTCAATGGAATCATTGTAAGAATGAATACAGCAACTCCTTGTCCTGCTTTCTTCATCATTACTTTTTTTTTTCTGTTTCCTTCCAGACCATGACGGGATGATTGGGTATACATTCACTTCATGTTATATAGTCATAAAGACAGTGTTGTATTTCTGCCGTACAACTTAGTGAATGGTAAAATATAGTCTCTCCCTTTAGACACATATAGAGGCTAATTATAGTAGAATTTTAAGAAAATAATTTGAAATAATATGTTTCCATTGATTTCTTAAGTTTGCAATAAATTCTGCTGAATCAACTGCATGATTTTTCATAAGTAAAGTCATTTTAGGAACTAGACAGGTACATATTTCTTAAACCTTAACTCTTTTAGAAAGTACCCAGGTGCTGGCCCAATAGCACAGACTAAAGCACCTGCTTAGGCAGAGTGCAGGGACTGGGTTCTATCCCCCTGCCTGCCCCACCCCCTGGGGCACACTGAGATGGCCACTGAGACTGAGTGTGGAGGCGCGTGTGTGTAATCCCAGCATTTGGGAGGCTGAAAACAGCAGAATCACTACTAGTGTGATCTGTGTAGTGAGACCCTGTAGACCATGTAGTAAATACATTTTTAAAAATACATTAATTATTCTTTGTCTATTGTGGACTCCAAGTTTTGCTTATTGTCTCAAGCAGATTTGTAAAATTAAAGAAAGAATACAAAATCACTTGTGCATCATTGTTTTTGGGGGAATATTCAATTTTTTAAAAGCTTTTCCTCTATAATTCTTTGTAATATCATGGTCACTTTCAAACAGACACATGACCTTTATAAAGAAGTAAAATTTTAGGGGCCAGGAAGATAGCTCAGTAGAATAAGTGCTTGCCTGGCAAGTGCAAGGGCTTGAGTTCAATCCCCAGTTCCGGGGGGGGGTGGGGAGTAAAATTTTGGTTATAGGGCATTTCTCCCAAAATGCAATTTCATAATTAGTTTAACAAAATAAAAGCATCCATGCTATGTTTTATATCAAAAATGTCTCCTTAGGACCCATGAACTCCTAGGTGGAGTTCCTGCAAGGAGATGAGACCACAGAGGCCACAACTGACAACTTGTAAGGGCGTGGAGCCACACTGGAGGAGACTTACCAGGGGCACGGTCTGGAAGAGTGCATCTTCCTCCTCCACAAGATGAGGAAGTCAGAAGCCAACGCACCCAAGATAGGGTGTGTAATGAGAAGCCATTTTCTGGTTCCTAGAATGATAACCTTCACTATATTCTTGCATAATGGAGGGGCCTGACACATCTCTTTGGGAACCTTTCCAGAGTTCTAATCCTATTGGTGAGCACTCCATGCTCTTGGCCTAATTCTTTCCCAGGATTCCTTCTACTTAATCCTATTATCATGGAGGTGAGGATTTTAACATAGAGTTTGGAACAGTGCCTTCTGGTCATACTATCAAGTTAAATCCTTATTAGTAAAATACATTTGCATGTCTTAGACAAGTTTTAATTAGCTGTGCATGAAGCAGGTAGCACTTCCTATCCTACATTTTGTAGAATGACAGAAAGATACTAGCTCTATGTAAAATACACTATTAAAAAGCTTTCATCATCTATATAGTCTTCACTTCAATTTCTTTGTTCAATATAGAACATTCAAGAATCAAGGATTTCCTTCGAATTCCACATATATTTCCCTTAAATGTCTGCACACCTACAAAACTCCTTTTAGAATTTTGCATTTGATATATTTGTATACTTACTACTCATAATATGTACTATATATCATTTGAATATATGCTTATTAAGATGAAGCAACACATTATAAAACTGGAATAAATGATGCAAATTTTGAAATACTGTAAATTCAGAAAATAAAAAACTATGGTATACATTTAAATATAAAAAATTATTATAGTAAAAGACACATTGATATTAATTCCTCTCAAAATATACCACCTCACTTTTAACCCATTTATTTCCTCATTCTTCCCAATTTCTGATGCACTTCTGGAAGTTGTCTGTCCTAAGTGTCTCTGGTGCTGCCACAGGGTGCTGAAATGACTCAGAACATTGAACTTTGATGGTCATTTTGCCTTTGTGGAACAACTAGAATCACAGAGCACCAATCCTTAACAGAATGGATGAGGAAATTCCATATTTTTATTGGAAAGAAATTGTCAAATCATAAATAATATGGGACACAGAACATTGTCTTGATTTACCCATTGCATGTTTCAACTCATTAAAATACATTAAACAGAACCATAAGGGATGTTCAGATCTTCAAAAATTTCCCTAATAATCAAATTTCAATTGAATCACTTTTCTCACTTTCAACTCACTGTCCGGCTCTTGTTTTTGTTGCTTGTTTTCTTGTTTCATGTATTTGGTACTGGGTCTCACTACGCAGCATGGACTCAAAGTGATACTCCTGTTTTCAGTCTCCCCAGCATGGGAATTACAGGCCTGTGCCCAGAATGGGCGGCTGACTCAGTGCGCCCAGGGGCGGGGCCATCACAGCATGCAATGCTTGGGATCTAACCCTGTCCTTGTGCTTGCCTAAGCAGCTGCTTTGTCTGCTGAGCTATCTCGTTGGACTATCAGATTCTTGATGTTGAAGGATGTCCCAAACTCCTCTTTTCAACTGATTCACAACCATTATAAAATTCCGTAGCCCATTTGTAAGCATTCTTCCAGATCATTACGATAGCATCATACAGCAATTTTAGTATTTTCTGTAGATTTTGTTTTAGCAATTTGTGCAGTTTAAAACAAAACTTCATGTTAAATGTACTGTTCTGATCCGTGATACATCCCTTACTTTAAAAATGTACCTCTCTCTACTGTAGCTTATAACTAACTGATTGCACAGAACAAGTTGAATCTTGTTACTGATCTCCTAAGGTTTAACGTTCTGCTTCCTACATCAAGGTCTCTGCCTTTCTCATGGGTAGAAATAGGCATCAATATTCTCTGTACTGTTTGATCACACTTTTTTTTATTACTGTAACTATGATTAAGAATAAAATTCACATTAACAGCACTTTGTGGTCGTTAATCACAATACAACACCTTGACTAGATTCAGAAAACCTTAGCAAATTAGGAGAGCACTTGTCTTGATGTGTCCAGCTGGGTCATGGATAATGGTCTTGGATATAAACTATGGTCTGCAGCCGCACTCATCAGCAATGCTTATCTGCAGCTGGGCCTTTTGCCTGCCTCAATCTGAGAATCTTTGTTCTGCTTTGGAGTCAGCTGACCAAAGTTCAGTCTGCTGCAACCATGAGTCCAATAAATCATGTCTCCCTGTATGTCATGAGTGTCACGTATTTCGTGCAGCAAGGGCAAAGCCGACTAATGCGTGTATCATAAGTTTCTTCCAATTCTTCAGGCATTATTTACCAAGATTGGGGCCGGTCAAATAGCTCAGGGGATTAAAGCACTTGCTTAGGCAGACATAGTAGCCCAAGGTTCGATTCCTGGCTGCCTTGCCGGCCCCGGCCTCGGACTGAGACAACAATTGAGACTGGGCTTGGTGGCACGCACCTGTAATCCCAGCTCTTTGGGAGGCTGAACACAAGCAAATCACTAGGAGTCCGATCTACGTAGTGAGATCCTATAGATCCTTGCTAAAAAATAAAGTAAAAAATTATCAAGATTAATCCTCCATTGGATTTCTGTCACCTCATACTAGTTTTGCCTACTTTTGAAATTTCTGTAAATAATCATATAATAGGGACTATTGCGTCTGGTTTCTTCATTTGTTATAAGTATGAGATTCATTGTGGTGTTGTATAGATCATCTATGTATTCATTTAGTTGAGACCTCAGTAATTTTAACCTAAGTTCTTCCTATAAGAAACATGTTTATATCAATAAATGTATTACTGTTTTCTAAGCTACAAAAATCATAATTTGAGAATCATATGTGCTAGCTTCCCTGATTTTGCCATGAAATCATTAACCAAGTCATGTACACTCTTTTCAGATAAAGCTTCTTTCATTTACCTTCTCTTTTCCATTCTCCTCTGCACCGTGCCTGTTCAGACCTCTTCCTTCACATGTAGAACAACTTATGAGCTTCCATAGTTCTGTAGCTGTCCCTTCTGATACATCTTCTGAAATCTTAGTCCAGTAGGATGAAATATTTGTCATTGAACTTTCCTGATTCAAAATAATGAGGTGTTCAGTTTTGTTTTTTGAGATACAATATTTTAAACTTCTTTCCCAAATCTAGCTTTAATGAACTTCTCTTTTAAAATAAAGATGTGCCTCAGGTAATTTCTGTGCCCTTTACCACTCTTCTCCCAACAGTTGTAATTAACCATCCTTAGGGGCAGCTTCATTTATCATGTAGCACACACTCCAGTCCTACTAGAGGAAACCACTTTCTCAACAAGTGCTGGCTCTGTGACCTCTCCTTTTACTGTCTTACTCTCCTTACTATTCTTTTGGCAAACACAATTTATTCTTTTATGGACTGTTTGTTAAAATTTTGCATACTTTTTCTTTTTAAAACTCCCTTAAATGCTCTAATTTCTTGGAGAGAAATACTCTTCTTTTGTATATTTACATTTGTCAGAGGACGTTGGGCAGTTCCAATAAATAATTTTAAAAAATTTAAAAAACATGGATAAGAATAACAGTTGGGAAAGTGACAACAGATGACAAACTTTAGCCAGTGTTTATTTCTTCTGTGGTTAACTGTAATCATGATTCACTAATGAGAACTGTCTTACATCAACCACAATAATGCCTTACATAAAATTTCTGGTAGTCAATTGAGAAAATGCGTTTCAAGTAGAGATGATTCCAGTGCTATAGATTTGCCATAGATCATCTCCTTGGATCATTCTGCTTTCTTATCATAGACATTCTATCCATGGAATCCTAGAAAGTTCTCAAGATAATTTGACACTGGATATGCAACAATTTCAACCTGAATATATAAAACCATGATTCTATGACATTTCTCAGAGAACAAAAGCCTAATATCTGAAAGCACAAAGAGAAAATCAAATGAAAGTTCAACTGGATCACTACTTTTGAAAGAAAAGTAGGTCGCCTACCTATGCAGAGCTTCCACTTGGATGCATTTGATTTCTTTTAAATGTAGGAACATTTTGAGTTTGCATTTGGAACAAAAATAGGAAGCCACTATGAATTGGTACAATATGAATAGCTTTTTACTTTGCAAACTTTATTAACTGATATATTATGAAGTCTAGCTCACAAATATTTTCATAAGTGTTTTGAAAGTATAATACTACATTCATTGCTTTTGAGATATTAGATCAAATTGATTTTTAAGATCCTGAAAATGACACAAACTTCAGAATGAAATGTACATATCTAATAATAATAAAAAAATTGTTGATGAAAACCTTTTCTGTGCTTCCCTTACATTACACTCGTTTACACTTTTTTGAGACAAGAAAAGGTAATTATACATTCATGTTTCCACGGGGCTTGCAAAACTTCTGAAAGTGATAAGGTGAGAAGAAATCAATCAAAAATGGAATCAGGGCCACCCACATAGCTCACGGACTAAAGTATCAACTTAGGCAAGCCCAGGGACTGGGATTCAATTTCCTGCATGCCATGCCAGCCCTGCCCCTGGGGCCTACTGAGATGGCGACTGAAACTGGGCATGGTGTCATGCGCCTATAGTACCAGTGCTTGGGAGGCTGAAAACAGGATATCACTATGAGTCCAATCTGTGTCGTGAGACCCTACAGACCCTTTACTAAAATATAAAATAAATAAATAAATAAGTTGGCAGTTACTGTATCTGAATGTGCAATGTCTAACTTTTAATTTTAGAACGGGTAGGTAGATATTTAGTTCATATAGCAACTGAAAAAATGTGGAACTGTGCAATTATGTAATGACCATTCTTCCTTTTCTTTGTTGCTGCCCTACACATAACCATTCACATATTTATTTTTCTGTTCACATTCTCCTTAAAGTATGTTGTTAAACTAAGACCTCATAAACTAAATCCTCAGGGTTATGAAAAAAAGAAAATGAGGTCATTTTAGAGTTGTGCGACTAATTTACAATCTGAACACTTTTGAATTTCTCCCATGCTAGAGAAACTTTAAAAACTTATCAATAGATTTCTTTGTGGCTTTTACTAATGAAGTTGTAAGTTCTTTTTTTTCCCCCCACCAGTGGTAAGTGTTGAATAATTTGAATGGGAATTTGAAGGTTCATGGCTTCCAAAGCAGCAGGAGTTAAGGCTTAATTGCTTGGAAATACATTTTCATGGCTGATACCAGTAACAGAAAAATGTCTGTGTGTCAAAAGGCTCTGCACTAATCAGTTAACCACGACATGTGCCACCCCATACCTAGGGACAATGTAACTGTTAACAGCTTGAAGCTATTAAAAATGTACCAATGGGGAACTTTCTTATACTTTTTTTCACTAATATGCTTCTTCACTCTAAATAAAGGAGTAGGAACATTGTGTACTTAACTACTCCCAGTGAAAGGCAAGTCTGTTCACCTAGCTTGAGCCTCACAACGCATTCCATTCAATGCTGTTCATGAAGGTAACACTTAAAAGTCACTCAGTTGCTTTTCTGCTCTCTCTGTGTGTCAACACAGAGGCCGCCTATTAGATCTGGTTACACTCCAGAGACAAGAATTTGATTTCTGGCTCTCGAGATCATGTCAAAAATTGCAATAACAATTAGTAATTAGTAGTTAGATGTCAATTTACCGTATTAGAAGGTCATTTCTCTGATTCATTCAGTCTTATGAAAGAAAACAAATACAGGGTACTGAACTACTTAAGCTTTGAAATCAAGAAAAGAAAGTATAACATAAGAAACCTCTTGAAATCTTCAGGTCATGAGGAGGATGCATTTGCTTTATATCCTAAAGGAACTTGACTTCCAGCGTTCACTTTCATCCAAATAAAGAGAAGCAGGTTTTAATTGTTGTTTAGACTGTTGTCTAATCCTCATCCTGGTAATGTGTTCAAAGTTTATGGATCTAACACAACAGTAGAGCAACAGGATTGAAGGAGGCTGTACTTCTGGTCCAGAAAGGTCTGTAAGGTTGGCTGCGCAGGTACTTAAAGGTGCATCTCTCTGAAGTCTGGGATATTTGCTGACTTAATACCATGTTCTTCAGAATACAGAGATCAAACATGAGACACAACATTAGTGCCCTTGTTACTACATCCTGAGATCTTTGTGAGCTGAGGACATTCTGCTCCGCCCAGACGGGGTCTTAAAATAAGAACTGAGTTCCTATCATTCCAGACCACTTGTAACACTCTCCTTTCCACAGCTAAGGGAGTGTCTTTTAAGCTTGAGGGGTCGTTTTTCTTGTCTCCTCAAAGACCTCTTTCTCTCATGTATCTTCTCTTTTTCAATAGATTAAGATTGTTTACAAAAAGCAATTTCAAGAGATTTCATATGCTATACTGCATTTAAATTCACCTCATACCTCCTCTGAGGCAGTAAAGCACAGGGATAATGAACTCTCATACCAGAGTGGAGGGAAAGGAAAAGTAATGTAGGCAGAAGAGTGAAACAAATTAATAAAGCCAAATATTTTCCAGTCATATTTATAGGATCAATATATAGAGAATGCAAAAGCATCGCTTACATGAAATGTTTTAATGATTATTTTGAATATATAATTCAGTCCAAAACAACTTGAATTATTTCTGGCATCAACTAAGTACTAGAAATTTTAAAGATAAACATTAATCTTACACTTATAAAATGTAGGTGTTACTAATGATTTAAGAAAAAAATTCATAGTAGAATCTTTCACAGCAAGTAGCTAGTTTCATAAAAAGGACAGTAAAGTGTTAGTCTGCAAAAGTGATTGTACCTCTATCGCATTTAGAATTGCAGGAGTTAAACACTTTTGGGTAAAAGAAACAAAAACCTTGCTTAGATGACATAAACACATGGGATTTTATTGTAAGAGCTCTAGGATTTTCGTATTGTAGAAGTTTACAACAGGATATTTGACTAGAAAGGAAAGCTAAATAAATGTTCTCATCTTTGGTCTCCATAACACATACATTGACTTACTTGAATTGTATCAATTCTTTACACTGTTGGGAAAAAATGAAGTGGGTAGTAAAGAAATAAACATAGTAATGAAATATTTGGGTGTGTTGACATCTAATTAGCATTAGAGAAATATGTAGATGATTTTGTGAAGAATAACAGGCATAACATTGAAATAAAGACAACCATACAAAGACAATGAAAAACAAATACAGAACATTTTAATTTTAATTTCTTTCCATAAAAATATAATATAGAGTAAAATCTTTTATTTCCCTATAACAATATGATACAATTTGCACATACTTGAAAATAAATTCAGGGTTGGAAATCTCGCTCAGTAGTACAGTGCTGGACTAGCTTGGACTTAGCCTTAAGCATTCGAAAATAAAATGACAATAATTTCAATAGATTTAGGGATAGCATTAAGGAAACACTATACGAGTAAGCACTGAGGAAACTGACCTAGAATTCCCCTTTACCTTCTTCCTCATGGTGCCATGTAGGTATTTTGTATGAGACTAATTTGGGTATGGAAGCAATTAGCTAATATAGGCCACTCAGAGATGTTATTGATCTTTTCCAAGGAGGTCGTAAGAGGAATGACAGATGTAGTTAAAAGTTATGGAAATGATATAGAATTTTATATAAACATCCAAATCAAAACATACACACTTGATAACTCAAATGCATGACCAAAGTCTTACTTTAATGGTTAGCAATGGACAGACAGGTCAACCTGCTTACAATTCCTGTTATTGCAATTCCATTTTGCTTTATCTTCCAACTTAACCATCTAATTAATTGCACAGAAGAGACTACGTATTCAGAAACTAAGTAGTCATTTCTTTTTCATGTCCTGAAATTGTGAAAACTCAGAAGCTATTCCACTTCCCTGCCTGTCTACCCTGGCATTTAGTCTGCTAACTATAAGAAGTTAGAGTGAGCAGTGCCCCAGAGGCACAGCAGTGGCTCCTAAAATTCAAGAGCACTTTAATATACTGACGACTTTCTGTTACTATATCAGCCAGAAAATTATGTTCTCATGCAATTAAACTTCATCTCCTCCAGGTCTGGAAATGAACTATCAGTCTTCTTACTTTTTAACCTTTCTTCATCCAGACAGCTACAATGGGGATAGAGTGACCTGGTTCTCCTGAGTATGAAAGAGGTGGCTACCATTGTTCTGGTAATGCAGGATTTGAGCAAACATTTTTCTTGGAAGTCGTTCAGGATCCAGAGCACAGGACCCAGAACATATATGCTGAACTGCATATATGTCTGCCAGAAAGGAAGCATCAAGTTAGGGCAACTGAGAATGCAATC
>NW_004524685.1:9653271-9673151 GCF_000260255.1 Octodon degus | reverse complement strand
ACTATCAGAGACAAGTACCTTCCAGCAATTGTTTAACAAAAGTAAATCCTGATTGTAGACTGTAAATAGTATAGCAATCACTAAATGTTGGTAGCTTCAGATTTTTTTGAGGCAACTACACCAATCATGCCCTTCCAGGTAGTTTTATTGAGATCTTAATGCATTTTTAAACACCAGCCTTTAGAATTCTTTCTTGAACATAATTTATTTACAATAATTGTTTCATTTCCACAATTTGGAAGATAGAGCCGACAAACTTGTTTGGTAGTCTTTATTCTATATAATTCAAAACCCTGAACATTATAAACATAGACTCATGAAAGTGAAGAGAAGGTAGACTGGGTAAGGAATTTGGGGTCAAATAAAAAACACAGGGATGAGTTTAATAACTTTTCTTTTGGATTTATATATCCCAAGAAGATCAAAAGATAGCAGCAATCCATAAAACACCAATGAATGTAGACCAAAAGCAAAACAAAGCAAAGCAAAGCAAAAAAAAAAAAAAAAAAAATAGAGGCATTGAAGTTAAGGTACTTCCTGACAGGCATTCCACAAGAAAAATTTTGTAGACTACTCTGCCATAGTTAAATGATGCAGTGCCCAAAAAATGTTAAATATGGCTACAAAGCCCAAATGGTGATCTGAGACTTCCACCCTCAAGTGATAATGGGATACACCACTATCCTCTCCACAGTGGTGCTGAAAGTCTTGTTATCACTGGGAACTGACTATAGAACCTGTGCCTTTATATACACTGGGAAAAAGTGAGACAGCATATTCGCTTTTCCTGCAGCGGTGACATCAAGAATGTCAGCTATAATGCTAGAGCTACAGTAGTGAAGAAAAGAGGTTATAACTCTATTTCAAAACAAGTGTTCTACTGGAAATAGGGAAATAAATTCATAGTATGTAAACAGTGTGTATTAGGCTAATGCATGTTAAAAAAATGACTGGGTCTTGCTACAAGTGTAGAAGGCAGGGGTAGTGAATATTATCTAAAAGCAGATAACTAAATAAAACCTCATGTATATGTGTGAAAGAGCAAGGAAAGTGTGATGGTTAAGGTTGACTGTGTCACTCTGATTGGCACAGGAGCTGCTGGGGATTGGAAGAGAGCCTTTCTTGGTGTTTCTGGATAAGCCGTAGAAGTACGACCTCGAGTACTATATCTGGTCTCCATCCCTTTCCTCCGTGACTGTTCCCCTGCACCGCATAGTGGTCACCACAAGCTACGCATTTTTGCTCCACTACACCACTACACCCTTCCACCATGACATTCTTCCTTTGAGTCAGCTGAACCTGTGCGAAAATCTCTGTAGCAATAAGCCAATCTAAGCTTCTCCTTTTCTGAGTGGTAATGTTAGACATTGTAACCGAGTGAGGAGACAGCTGGCCAGTGTAGCAAGAATCATGTTTTGCCAATTTAACTGACTGTGAGGTGTCCACCTGTTTTGATAAAGACTGGTGACTATGGGCCAGGTGTGATAGCACACAGATCAACCCAGCACTTGGGAGGGGAGACTGAGGCTGGAGGATCACTATGGGTATGAGGCCAGCCTCAGCTACCTAGTGAGTTCGTCAGGATGAATGGCATAGCAAAACTCTGTCTCAAACAAACAAACAAAAAAATATGCAAAATGCTGAATATTATTAAACACAGGAAATGTTCATGATTTTAAGGGTTTTAGGATATATTTTTATGAAATACTTATATAAGACAAAAAGTATCTTTCATAAATGGAGAATAGTTGAGTAATTAATTTATAACTTTGATTATTGCTGCATGCTGAATTTTATTTACTAATCATTTGATTCCATAATTCTTATAGATTTAACTATGCCATAGACTTTCTAATTGATGAGGTTTCTGCTAACAAAATTGGTTAATTTAAGGGGCTGAAGATGAAGACCAAATATCTTAACATTAAGAATAATAAAAGCATGCTTATCCTTTTTACTCAAAAAATATATTGAGAGCAGGGGCTTGGGGATAAAAGAATCAAGATATATGTGCAGGTAAAAAACTTGTAATGGGTGTGATCATTATGTATTACTAAAGAGTATCAAAGGAATTAATTTTAAAAATTAGTATAAGGTGGGTCTCATAAGGCATCACTAATGAGGATTTATGATAAAATAATCTCAAAGAAAAGCAGAACTAATGCATGAATTGTTATAATTATTTTAAAGTAATTAAAATAAGAAAACATGTTTTAAAAGATTTGCATTCTAATATAACCAGGAAAAAAATGATGTACGTTAAGAATAATAAAACATCTGGAACTGCATTTGGGAGCAACTCTTAGAATGTGTCACTTCCCTATTTTTTTCAATCATCATTTTCAGCATTAATAGAAAGCAACAAACTCCTTTATACTACAATTATGTGCTCTGAAGTAGTTGGAAAACACTTCTGATAGTAACCTTCAAGGTAATGTAGTCTACTTTGGGTGTAATATTCATTGGTAATGTTGATCCTACAAAGGTTAATAACCAGGAGACAAAAATGTATGAATGATATTAATTTATTTGATTTTAAAAAGGAAATATTTTTAACATAATGAACAGGGATAACTAATATTTTCAAAATTATCCCTTTCTAAAACTTTTGTGAACATCATGAATTGAGTCATAAAATTAAATGTAAAGCTAGAATGCAAATGTTGAAGGATCAACTGGGAAGGATCTGCTGAAGAGTGAGGCTCATCTCTATGTAGTGCAAGGGGGCTGGGGTTTAATCTGGTATGGCCTTGGGGAACTTAAGTCCACTAATGGACAATAAGGAGTATGGATTATTTATTTATTTAAGTATTTGGTACAGGGTCTCACTACGCAGCTTGGACTCATAGTGATCTTCCTGTCTCAGCCTCCTCAGTGCTGGGATTACAGACTTACACCACCACGCCTGGTTTCGGTGCCTGGCATTGCACACCCGGGGTTCTGGCGTAGGCATGACATGTGGTGGGGATCAAACTTGAGTCCTTGTGCTTGCCAGGCAGGCACATAGATTGCTGACCTATCTCCCCAGCCCAGGAGTATTGATTCTTCTTGGACATTTTGCAAATTATTGAATAAAACTAAATAAAAATTAATGATCATGACAGTTCATTAGATTTTCTTTGTTTCTTCTTTTTCTTTCTTTCTTTCCTTCCTTCCTTCTTTCTTTCCTTCTAACATCTTTTTATTTATTTATTTGTCACAGGTCTCACTAACATAACTTGGACTCATAGTAATCCTCTTGTCTCAGTCTGCCCAGCACAGGGATTACGGGAGTGTACTAACGCACTTGGTTTTGGTGGCCAGCAAAATGACATGGACCAAGAATCCAATCCAGGTTGTTGTGTTTGCCAGGCAGGCTCTTAGACCACTGAGCTGTCTTCCCATTCATCCTTAGTCTTTTATGGCAAGAGAAAGGTGCCTATCTTGTCAATGCTGGTTGTAGATATTATCCTTAAAATCCATAGACATCAGTATTGAACAAGGTCCAATTTCTTTTTTCTTATTCATTGATATGTCTGTGGAATGTTAACATGGCAAACTAGAATTAAATTCTTGTCACATGACTGCTTAGTTCAAAGACCTTCTTCCCCATTTAAATAATGTACCCCATAATCTTCATTTCAACTTGATTCCGAGAGAAATGATTGGATTGTGGAGGGGATGTACTTGTGTGTGGAATAATCCAGTAACATTTACAGCTGAATGGGCTGATAAAAAGTGGGCTCAGCTGGAGGTGGGTCACTTGTGGAGTGGCTTGGGGCAACGTGCCTTTTTTTGGTCCTCTGTACTTGTGCCTGGCATCTCTGTCCCATGATCTGGGCAGCTCTGTCCCTCTGTGCCCTGCTGCTGTCACAGGCCTATGGGAGCCAGCTGGCCATGCATTGAGGCTCCTAATACCAAAAGACAACTGGAGCCTCTCCTTAAAGGCAGGTACTTTGTCCCAGCCATGGAAGAGCTGACTGATATCATTAAATTCTTCACAATGAAGTCCAGTCATAGATATTTTTAAGCATTGAGAATATTATACTCTCTATTTCCAGTAATTTTAAAATATATCATAGATTATTTTAACCAATTTTTATCTTACTGTCCTAAGAAAAACCAAAAGTAATTCATCCACTCTATGCTTTGGTTCTTGTAATTGAAGTCTTCCAACACTGTCTTCTCCTTGCTCTTCTCTAGCACATAGTACCTCAATTTTAATTTTTGCACATTGTGTATATTCATTTATCAGAATATGTTTTATATGATATGAAAATATTACATATGAATGAAAAAATTAAAAGAAAGAATATGGAAGTTTTAGCCTTTGTTATAGCAGTCAAGCCACTGTGGTTGCAGCTTGTTATGGCAGAAATCTAAAACACGCTCCCCACCACAGAGTCTTATGGGTTCAAATGTGGGGCTCCTGGAAGCTGTTTGGAGCCTGAAAGTGCTGTAACCATCAGTGGGTATCTCCTTCCTCCTACCTCTGGTCACAGGGAGCAGGACCTGAAAGGGGCTTACTGTGTTCTTGTCACCAGCTCCTCCCATTCCCTCCATCACTACTGTGAGTTGAACGGGTTTATGTTCCCTTCATTCCAGCCAATCATGGAATGAACCATTTGAAACTGTGAGTCAAAGTGGGCTTCTCCTCACTTAAGGTTGTACTACTGGGTCTTTTGTCCCAGTGATGGAGAAGTGAATAATATACAGTGTTCTCCAGCACAATCCTCCCTCTACTTCCTCATTACATCTTGACCTCCCAAATCTCAAGCACGTTTTTGGTTCATGTCTTGACACCTTTCATGTGACTGCTGCCTTTGCCCTTCCCATTTACTAACTCTGCCCCAAATGAGCCTTCTTTTTCACAGCCATGTCACTGTCTCTAGGGCCTTCCCTCCTTTCCTCATGAGACTCTCCTAGACTTTCTCTGTTCTTGTTCTTGGCTCTGTTTTATCACAGTATATTTAGCTCCTATTAGAATTTTACTTCAAAACTGCCTTTCTTCCCAATATGAATAGGACCTGCATTATATTTGTCTTTCTATAAACTGTATCATTTTTATTTAGTCAGTAGTTAATTAATACCTGTTGATTTGAATTAAATTTTAGATTCTAAGAATATGTATGCTTATTAGACATTCAGGTTACAGTGAAGTGCTTAATGGGAAGTAAGTAAGACTAGTTTTCATGATTTTATGTCTACACAGGATCTAGTTAAGTAATGTTACAATGGTTTTCAAAATAAGGAGGAAAACAGAAAAAGAACATTTAATGTCAGGCATCTTATATTCATAATTTAGACTTAAGACAAGGTTCTGAAGCAGTGCTACCCCAAAGTGAAATGTACATGGATTTAAAAGCTTCTCAGGAGTGCGTGGTTAGAAGATCTGTAGAATGTGGAATGCAAGTTTGAATTAAGATAGATAAATTGCTAAAAGGAGTGAAGCCATTCCTCAGAGTTGACATATTTCCCAGGAAGTAATATTAGGCAATTTTTGAAAACCTTGAAGTTTTTGGAGTGAAAGTAAAAGATCCATTTTATATGAAAATTCACATTTCAACATATTAGGAAGCAATATCACAATTAGGATTTTTTTTAAAAATCTAACATCTGTATTTACACTCTTACAGAGAGTAGTTGAAAGAAACAAAATTAGATGCTGCAGCTGGACAGGTACATTGTGATAAATGCAGCAGGCATGTAGGGAGACACAGGTTTGAAGATCATGAGTGATCTGACACAAAATTAATTGATGTACATGTTAAGTAATGACAAGAGATATTTTAAAACAAATGGTTGATTTAGAGATTTAGATGTTGCTCTAAGTGTAAAAGCTGTGATTTGTGATTCCAGCGCATATCCCTGGGACTCTTCACAATGGACCTGCATGATGAGTATCCACTATTTCAGATGGAGAAACTGAAAAAGGATTAAATAACTTCTCCAAGTCTCGCTGGCTCCATACCAAGACATTAACAATGAACAGAAACACGCTAGCCGCAATCTTCTTGTCTAGGAAGTCTGTATTCTTGGATCACTTTTCTGCCTCCTTAGATGGGGTTTAAAAAACTTTTTCCCAGGACTGACCTGAAACCAGCAACCAGCTCGCAGCACAGCGGTGACTTCTTTTCAATGACTGAGACATCCACAGGACCCTCTCTGCCATCCCTGAGGTGTGTCTAGTGGCTGGAGAGGTATCACTAAGCTATTTTCACGGTGGAGAAACAAAACGGTTTCAGAAAGCCCAGTTTGAAGCAGTCCATCTCACAATTTTAAAAAGGAACTAACTTGAAAAATGTATGTAGAAAGAGTAAGTAGGATTGATTTGGCAATCAGCCTAATGTTTGCAATAAAAGCAAAACAGATGGGTCATTGATTACCATGAAGTTTCTCTCTTAGGATTTTACTTAGTAGAAAGTAAGGGGTGACTCTAAGGGAATAGGATAAGAGGTACTGAAAATTTTTATGTCAATAGAAATAGATCAAATAAGACATACTGTGCAGTTTGGTTATGTACGGTAATGATTCTGGCCTTATTGGTGCTAGTTGAATGAAAATCCATACGATCAATTTTGAGTGTAATTGAGTTTTCCAAAAAGCTCATTAGTCATCTATCACTTTTCATATTTAATGGCTAAATAGAAGTTTCTTTGTCTAAATGCTAAAGTTTGGTTCTTATTCTCTTGAGGAAACATTGACAAGCTGAGAAAAACACATACTGAGTGTTTTTGATGGGTGAATATGCATCATGCTGTGCTGGATGAGGAACCCAGGAGTAGGTTTTGGCCATTTTGTTTTGAGCTGTCAGATAAATTTTTCTAAGGCATCTTTCCTATTGCTGTGCATTTGAGCAAAATAATATTTTATTGTTGGTCATAATTAATAATTCATTGAAATATACTAAATGAATGCACTCAAGAAATGGATGTAAATCTTATCATAGCTCTGAGTTTAGTGGTTCCAGTCACAGTATGATTTTTACAGCACGAATTGCAGTCATGTATTAGATTACTCACTATCAGAACAAATTGAGAAGTATAATGTAAAAAATTGACCAATTACTCTCAGCCTATCAGTGAGAAAACAGATTTGTAAAGAAATTGAAATGAGCCAGTCTGGCAAAGTAGAATTTGAGCTTCAAGTGTAAACACTTGAGTTAATGGCTGGGGTTTTTCGACCTTAGAAGCTTTGGAGCTTGGGGAGGGTGAAGGCTAGGTTAGAGAGGGCTCTTCAGCATTTTCCTTAGAACATCCTTCCAGGGTTTAATTAGGCAGATTACCTGTTATGCATGGTGTAGTGTGCTGAACACTTTGAAACTGGTATGTCCTCCAGGCAAATGGAAGGCACAGTCAGAAGGAATTACATTCTACACAAATAACTCAGAATGTTTTATTAGTGGGCCTCATAGAAATGAAATCTTTCCAAGGCCGCGTTTCGTGTTGAACTCAGTTGAGTGCCAAAGGGTTTGTTAGATGCTCAGTGGTCATCTCAATTTATACATCCAGTCTGATCACCCTTTGGGTGGCTTTTTTTCCCCCTCTCCTGGGAAACATTAGGGGAAAAAAGGAAAAACTTTAGTTTTTAACAGTATATGCCTTGCTTGAAATTAGTAGATAATGACACCAGTATAAATATTTATAGGAAAGACAGTCCTACTTTTTTAAAAGTAGTAATATTTTATAACTCCAAAAATTAAAAAAAAATGCTTAAAATTTGCCCAGGAAGAGTATTGTTTACTAATCATTCCAGGATGCCAATGTGAACTTGCTACGTACATGTGAAATTCCTGAATCTATTTAATCACTTAATTCACTTAACCACCTACAGGGAAGGGTCACTATGTCAAGCAAGCCTGAATGGTATTTTGTGTGAATTGGGAACAAAGCTTTTAAAGGGCAGAGGTTTAGGAACATAAACCAGATGTGTGCTCATTTTAAAAAGTCTACTTAGTTTGGGGGGAAGGAAGGTCAGCCTCTTAGATCTTTTAAAAATCTTACTGTCAAATGCATTCCATGGAACATAAGCATTTTACTTTTCTGAGTGCTGCTTTACTGACTGCTTCTTCTTCTTTTTTGTGATGAAATATTTTTTTCTGATCTGCAGGATACAAGATTCTTTTCTACAGATAGAGCACTTGTAAAATTTGTTAATCACTGAAAACTCCCTACAATATGTCAGGATATTTAGAATTTTATTCTTTAGAAGTGGTGCCGAATTATTTATAAAAATCATAATTTTCAGCACAAATGACGGATTTAAATAGAATTTCTTGACTATTTCCCCACCATAAACTGATCATTACCAAGAATTTTGTAGAGAAATGTTTAAGTAAAAGTTAATGTCTTCCATGTCTAGCATGATGATGCATCTAAGGTATAATGCTCACTTCTACTGTAATTAATCAAATATAAAATACAGTTATTAAATTCAAGCTTCACTATCTTTGTGGGATATAAATCACATTGTTTTTCTTTTAGACTATATTCTGCTATGCACACAACTCTTCATGTAGAAATAGGTGTTTCTTTATGATACTATCCTTAATTTTATATTTTTTTAACTCCTTGAACAAATGAACCCAGTGTTAAGTTGTTACTTGCTTCCGTGTAATCTTTATTCTTTATGTATTTATTACAGGGTCTCACTATGCAAATCTAGCTTGTGGTGATCCTCCTGTTTTCAGCCTCACAAGTGCTGGGCTTAGGCGTGTCCCACCATGCCCAGTCTCAGTCTCCATCTCAGCATGCCCTGGGGGTGGGCCCTGCATGGCTTCGTGGGGACCAAACCCCGGTTCCTGCATCTGCCTAAGCAGGCAGTTTAATTCAATTAGCTATCTTGCCAGCCCTCTGCTTCCATGTAATCTTATTTCCAAGAGAAGAGTTGTGCCTCTTTAGTCATAAAAATTCTGATAATTTGAGATGAAGCCTGCACATTATCTGAAAAATTATAGGTAAATATTTTTATCTATTTTATTTCCTTTTATTGACATAAGACTTTTTTTTTTGCAGTACTGGGGATTGAACTCAAGACCTTGTGCTTGCCAGGCAAGCACTTATTCTACTGAGCAGCTATCTCCTCGTGCCAATATAATATTGTTATACATGATAATTATATCTATCTTGGAGAATTGGTACAAATAAATATTACATCTTAATAATATTTACTTCCTCTAAAAGTCTCAATTTCCTCAACTACAATATGGACATGATGAATATAGAAATCCATGGTCTACAAGAAGATAAAATGAGAATATGTATAATATAATAGCATCGTGTCTACTACAACAGTTATAGTCACTCATTAAATTTTATCCACTCAATCCAAATGCAGAACAGGGGTCAGGGAGATGGCTCAGTGGAATAAGTGCTTCCCTGGCAAGCACAAGGGCCTGAGTTCAATCCCCGGTTCCACCGGAAAAAAACAAAAAAACAAACAAACAAACAAACAAACAAAAAAAAACAAATGCAAAACAGATCTCTGCCCAACAAACTCTAGAGTTTGAAAAGTACAAGGCTTATTTTATCCTTTATTTCTGATTTTCTGAGCTTCAAATCTCTAGCCTTAAGAAAAAATAAACACCAGGTGCAAACAAATAGCTTAGTGAATTAAAGCACTTCTTAGGCAGACACAGAGGCTGGGGTTTGATCCCCGGGCCTGCTGTGCCAGTCCCGCCCCCAGGGCAAGTTGAGATTGAGATTGGGCATGGTGGCTTGCACCTATAATTCCAGTGCTTGGGAGGCTGTAAACAGGAGGATCACTACAAGTCTGATCTACGTAACAAGACCCTGTAGACTCTGAACTAAATACATAAAAAAAGAAAAAAAGGAACACATATCATAAATGCTTATATGAAAACAACATGCTCACACTAAAGTGAAAATAAGAAATAATATTTGAAATGGCATAAATCCATAGATCAATGAAGCTGTTTAAATGTTTAATGTGTCATGATTTATCAATGTAACTATTATTTATTGCTAAAATAGTATGAATTTAAGTGGAGACTGGACAAACATCTTTATGTGACGAAGTCTTGAAGTGGTTTTCTAATACCTCTATTTCCTTGTCTTAGTTAAAGAACTCTTGTTATTTAGTTGGTTGCATGAACATTTAAAATAAATATGCACTTCATAGTATCAGTCCTCTGTTGACGTGCAAAATAAATCATGCTGAGCCAAGACACTAACATGTGCAGGCCAAGTATCACCTGGTACTATGCTGCTTAAACTGTATACTTTGGGTAACAGTACAAACCAATTTGATCACTTTGGAATATATGCATATTCTGTATGAAGATTTATCTCTCCTGTGAATATTCATAAGATGACTGAATATCTTAATTCTGATAAATCCAACATTATTAGACCTGATCAATAAATCTGATCTCTGTATTAAAAGAGGTGGACCAAGGGATGATCATCACACCCACAAGCAATCCAGTCAGTGAAGCTCATGAAAATGAGTGGAAGACTGAATTTTCTACTCAGAAGTAGTGGCAGCTGAAAATAACATCTTATGGCTTGGTAACATAGGAATATGGATTACCATTGTAAAAGAAAACTAGTGCTGCTCTGTCACATCTGGAATGCACAGGAAGGGAGACTGGCAGTAGGAATGGCATCTGGCAGTATTCCGCTTTATCATTCACTCACCCAACATTGTTTTCCAATCCCAGTGACCTTGACCTATCTTAGCTTAGAGATCTGAGTGCTTAAGGAATAAATTATTCTACCAGAGCTGTAACCATTTCTCTAGTGGCTGTAGAATGGAGTTTGATATCTGACTGTTCTATGTTGCCCTGTGTGTCAACAGTAACTGCTCTTCTTTAATCAAGGGATGTAGAATGGTTATTGTGCATTAGGAACACAGGAGATATTTGGAAACCTGTACATCCTGTGGTATGTCTGATTGCCAAAATATTAATGGGACAACTACATAGCTTCAGCCTAGGGAGGAGCTCTGAGAGCTCAGATCTGTCTCATATTACTTTTGACATACTTATCCAAATAGAAATCCAGTGAATCACTGAATAAGAAGCAAAAAACTATGGACTTAAAATACAAGAAAAAACTTATAAAGATCAAACACAGGGTCGCTACTAGCTCTGCCACCAAGATCTTCAGCAGCTAAGCACATAGTCTTTTGTTTCATTATGTCTAGATTTGCATTAATTTTTTCTTTCATCTTTTCTTTTCTCCAGTAATTTTATATTCATTGAAGGTGATGGTTAATTTAATAGTTTTATTCTTGGTTCCCAGTATCTCAAGCTAGGGATGTGATTGAGTTAGAGAACAAAGAATCACATAGAGAAGAAAATTGTGCCTGATGGAGTTCATTTTTATTTATAGGAGTAAATATTAGGTTAGTTGGGATAATAATATAAGTTCCAGTGTTTGTTTAGGAGTTTAGATTTAGCACAAAAAGTATATATGTATGGTGAGTATTTTCAAGGGAGGATTTGTAGATGCTGTGCCTCAGCTCACATAACCTGCATTCCAAACATTATTTCATGCACTATCCTGGATGGCTGGGGATGGAAAATGAAAACTGCATTTCCCAGTCTTCTCATATCTGGAGTTTTCTTATAATTTAGTTTCTGACAAATGCTTTTTGTGAGATTTATATTTAGAACTCAGTCATGTGGCAAGAGACACAGAACATGATGCAATCATTTTGATGATAAGGCTCATAGCAGAAGCATCAAGGATCCTAATTGGATGACTCCCCACAATGGTGTGGCGAGAATTCCCCTCTGGAGTCAGTACAATTAGGCCCTGCAGTCTGCAGCTTCTGGGTTCAGAAGTTTATTGCAAAGATGACTGCAACTTTCACGTTGCTATCAGAAACTCACATCAGAAGCTCTGTAATTTGGGGAACTGGAATGGGTATTTATCTTCTCTGTGCCCTACATACTTCTTAAAAATTCTATTTGGTCAATTTACAATTTGATTAACCCCAGTGTATCAACCACTTTTATGGATCTGCCGTATGGAAAACAATATAGAAGCACAAAGATGAAAACTGTGTGCTCTTCTTGTTCCAGGAACTCATAGTCTCGTAGGAGAGATAGATGCCAAGGTGGAAATCAGAAAGTAAATGCTAGAGTAGTACTGTTAGATAACTAGGTAGTCCTACTCAATATTGAATAAAATTTCATATTTTTTGAGTCCAAAGTATACTGAGAAGAATTTTAACACACAGTTTAGGGTGATAAAGGAAAGGGATCTCTGTATTTTAGGATGAGCCATTAGAATTCAGTAGTTGAACAAAAGCCTGTCAAACACATATGGATGAACAAGGAATTTTTCTACTACTAGCCAATTGTGGAGTTAAAAGGGAGATCAAGCATGCTATGCTTTGAATATGCTTTGTCCCTCTCAAAGCACATATAGAAATTTGGTCCCTGTGCAATAAATCTGAGAGGTGGTAGGAGGTATAAGAAATGATTAGTTCATTAAGCGGGATTAATGCAATTCTCCTAGGAGTGGATTAATCAGCATTTAAAGTAAGCCATTATAAAGGCAGGCTTCCTTCTCTTTGTCTCTTTTGCAAGTATTTCCAGGGGAACATTGGGAGATACTGCGCTTATGCTTAAAGTTTTCTGCCACATTACCATGGGGCCTGAACCTGAAGCTCTCAGCTACAAAACTGTGAGCTAAATAAACTTCTCTACTTTACAAATTACCCACTCTCGGGTATTGTTTTATAGTAACAGAAAACAGTCTAGCATATAGGAAAACATTCCGAAAGTAAAGCCAGAAATCAGATTATAGTGACACTAAAGTGCAATTGAAGGTTTTATTGTTTTTTATAGACTGTAGTTCATTTATTTTGTATACAGAACCTTACAGATCTGATTGGATGAGAGCAAACTGTGGAAATCATGAATGAATTAAACGGAGAGAACATGAAGGAAACTAATTAGAAAATTATCATAATAGGAGAGTATATTTCCAAGGTAATAATCTGGGAACAAAGGCTAGGTGATAGATTTCACAGATACCACAGAGCAGACCTTAGAAATGTTTGGTGCCCTGTGGATTGTGAAAATTGATTAAAAATTTAGAAGGAAATGTGATGTTGACTTTCAAAAACTGAATGAATGGAGGTACAGTGGTGTAGGTGGCTGTTGGGTGAAACAGAGAGAAGACCTAGTAAGTCTAGGACTTGATGGAACTCTATTTTTACTCACTGCACTGAGAAACTATGTAAAATATAGCCAGGTCTCACCATGTAGACTGTAATCTAGAGGTCAACATTGAAGGCAAGTTATAGATGAAAATTTCAGAGCCAAGTATTTAGAATTTAGAGATGGCATCTGCCTAACGCTTTAAATAAATGAGTTATTAGTCATGGTGCATCTCACTCAGCAGCAGCAGTGTTGGTAATAGTTCTTAATCACACCCAAGTAGCTTTAAAGTGGTGAAAAATGGTAAAAATTAATGAAGAGTAGAGAAGTTAATAGTATGAAAAAAGTACTTTGTGGTTCTTTGAAATGGTTTTGGGAATTTTACTCAATACTGATTGAGATTGGAAGAGAGCCAGGGTACTTTGAGTTATTTTTTTAAACTTCTTTTTACCTTACATCTGATGTTGAATACTATGAATATTTAATAAACAAGATTTATGAGCACATCTTTATTGAATATGTTCTCACTCAAAGTGAGCCTATTGCTTGCAACAAATTTCAACAATCATTTTTTAATTAATTTTATTGACAAGCAAATCAATTAGTAGGACAGTTTCAATAATTAATACATCGCACATTGTTGTCTTTGTAGTGGTTATTCATAGTACAAGATGCAGACATGATATCCTGTCCAAACACTATTAGTACAAATCTACTCATTGAATTGAGAGAAGGTAGCTGTATATCTAGCCTATTTTGTATATAATGATACAAAATAGAGCTTTATTTGCATCCCTTTTTTTGTTTAGTTTTGTCAGAGATGGGTATTCTATTACTATTTAAGTATTGTAGGTGTGTGAATTCAGCAAAAACACCCAATATAGCCCAGTAGTTCATAATAGAAGTGCATTGTCCATAGGACTGGCAATGTCAAAAGTTGTTGACTTGAGCCCTTTACAGCTCAGCGTATTCATATGGCTTTACTTCTTATATCTCGGTTTTATGCATTTCTGCTGGATGAAACTTCAACAATCTTCTGTATTTTTCATAGAGTAATAGGAACTCCCGGACATAAGAATTTAACACTTCTTACAGTTTTGGTAAGGCTAAAGAGTACACTTTTATAGAATTATTTCTTTTCAGAGATGCTCAAAAATAAGACAGGCTATTGCAGGAAGAAGATAATTTTTAAAAGAGAAAGAGGCCATGACATAGAGGGAGGGGAAAAATAATAAAAATATTAAGGTGTGAACATGAAAAATAAGTCAAAAATTTTAAAAGAAGAAAAACGCTATCTAGTAATCTGAACAACCAATGTGAAGAAGACAAAAATATGTAAAATAACAACCATTGTTGCAGGCTATCATTTTGTTTAGGGAAATTCTGTATTGTTTATTTTTTTATGTATTTAGTATAGGTCTACAGGGTTTCACTACACAGATTGGACTTGTAGTGATCCTCCAGTTTTCAGCCTCCCAATTGCTAGGATTACAGGCTTGTGCCACTAAACTCAGTCTCAAACTCCCTCTCAGCATGTCACTGGGGCAGAACCAGCTAAAAATAAAAAATTAGGGCCAGGGATATAGCTCAATGGTACTTTGCTTGCCTGAGTTCTATTCTTCATCCTGGATTTGATTATGGGTACCCCCCAAAAAATAAAAATGTTTAACATATATTATGTGCATGTATACCAATTCCTATGATGAACATAATCATTACATAATTCAAAATGTGGTAAAAAAATTAAAAATTAAAAAAGGAAATTATCTTTCTTTTATTTTGAAAAAAGCTGGATTTTCTCATCATTTACAACTTCTTAAACATTCCAAGGAAAATATAGTCCACCAAAGCCAAAATTTTTATGAATCAATATCAGATGGTATACTTAAATTTGAATAACCAAAAAATATTGAAATTCTTTTTAAGTTCTAAAGCAAATTTGGCCTGTGTCTCTTACACTAGGAAAAAATATAAGTTCCAAGATGTTTCTTTTTCATTATTCAAGATTTTGATAGCTTTTCGTATGTGTTTCTCAGCTCAAAGACTTAAAGCATACACATCATCCAAAAATCCTGTCCATTATAGAATTTCAATCAATGGAGAAGAGTACAACGAAATAAAAAATATTGCTTAATGAAATAAGGTATGATAATACAAATTAATTTTGGGGTTATAGTTTTAATTATTAGCACGTACCAATACTTAGAGACTACTAGTGTTTTGGGCCAGAACCGAATCAAAGAAAGCTGTCCATTGAGTGTTACACAAAGAAAGCAATTTTTCTCAGAGACCACTTGGTTAAATCCCAACAATTCATCGTTAGGAAATGTAAGAACCCAGAGGCAAAATGATTGTGCAGAGTGTGTGGCCAGCAGTCAGAGACGAAAGGGCTAAAATTAATATACTACTTGACTGAAAACTTACAACAACTCATGTAAGCCCATGCTATTGCGTCTTCTCCGCTCTTAATTTTAGATAAGGAAATAGGCCGTCAGAAATTTGTAATAGCGTGACAATATTCAATGACTACCTCTATGACATTTTTTCTCACCTGTGTTTAAAAGTATGCATACGAATGTTAATTCGTGAAGAGTCTTTGTCCATATGAGAGGTAGAGAGTTTTCCACATACATAATGATGCTTGAAGGACAGGACCTAAAGTGTAGCCTTATGGTATTCATTTTTTGTTTGGCAATATCCTGGTATACTACAAAAAATTCAAAGAATCGCAATAAGTTATTTTTAATTTTTGAAATATTCCCCTACTCAATATTCATTCAAGGCCTTAAAACCACTAGTTCAAGGTAGTTTAAATTTCAGCATTAGACTGTTGTCTTAGTTACATTTCTTGATGCTGACAAAAATACCTGACACTCAAAGTTAAAGGAGAAAAGGTTTATTTGCCCTGCAGTTTGTAGATGTTTCAGTTCAAAGTTGGCTGGCTCGAAGGAAGGCTGGCATAGCCGATTGGAAACCATTCATGGTAGTCAGGATTAATCAAGACAGCAAGTAGCAAGTGACAAGCAGTGAGCCTCTTTCTGTCCCTCACATCCTATTTGGGTGTCCTACCTTTAGGTCAGGTAGCATGTACACTCAGGGTGGGACAGTTTTAATCCCAGTATTGTGTCACAAATTCTTCTGAGCACCACATCTTGGATCCCAGCACCACATACTATAGGTCCAGTCACCTAGTAAGAGACCCACCTCTGACTGCATCAGGGTCATCCCAATAGAAGTCAAAACAATTGTATTACATCTTTTACTCTGATGTTATATCCTTGAAGAGATGGAATTTTAGCAGTCACTATGATAAAAAAATTTATTTTCTTGCAAAAAAAACAATCTTTAAATGAATGCACTCTCTGAATATGCAATACTTAATGGGCATAAGTACCCCATTCTAACATATTTGTATTTATTCTAAAATAAAATAAATGTTATGTATTTCTATGCTTTGTTCTCAAATGTTAAGCTTTTTGGATCTAACAACTTACTTTTAAGCCCGTTCAATATCAATATTGGTTTCATGGTGCAACGAAATTGTTGTTAAAATACCAAGGGAGCCATTATGCCACAAAGTTTGGCCACCTCACACCATTCCTTTCTAATCTGAGCAGAGCAAGTGTCCAGCAACACAGGAAGTGGAAAAATCTGACCTGGATACCAACAATGTAGAGCAGAAGGAAATAATACCTCATGTCCTTGAAAAGGGTTTTTTCTTCTCAATGTGTATCTTTCCAAGCTAATTCAAATAACTTTTGATGGTGTGATGGGAAAAACAACTCCAACTTGTTACATGAAGGATTACTGAGTTGATAGTCTCACATCAGGAATGAAGTCATGAACCAAGAACCAGCAGAGGAATTGAGGAGGGTTTTGTTGGAAATAAGGAAAAGCATAAATCCCAGATTTCCAGGAGCCAGTGAGCATTTCCAGGTTGGCAGGGAGTGGCTACCAAGGCTGTTCATCATGGGGAAATTTGTACTGTGAATACACATTTTCAATGTGGGCCAAACTAAAATCATTCTATAGGATTAAAAGTATAGTCTCTAACTTAATATTTAGCCAATAGGAAAAAGACTACATAGTAAAGGTATATAGAAAGAACAAAGGCTTTCTTGCAAAAGGATGAAGCCAGATGTTTCGGTCATCCACCTGTGAACCTGATGCCTACATGAGCTCTTAGCTCACTGTACCAGATAGTTCTGATTACAATATAATCTCAAGTTGCTGCTGATCTCTAAAGGGACTTGCAGAGCTGTCTAGTACATCTCCACCTAGGGCCGTGGAAATTTCCAGATTCACGTGCAGCCATAACTTTGGTGTGTTTTTGTATTCTGTGTTGATTTTCTCAAGAACGCCATCCCTTTCTGATTGCATATTAATTTCAGTCTACCTTAGCTGTTTATAGCATGAGCATCTATAATTTATACTTATATCTCAACTCTATTGCTTGTGTTCTTACTTGGATGAAAGCAGCCCACTTCCTGGGGTTGTTTGTCAGAAATGTTAAAAGAATGATTCAGATAAAATGCCTGATACTATGCCTGAAAGCTGACAAACACTAATACAATGTTAGGCATTATTGGTAATTTTTACAGTGAAATGTTTCTTAAACAAATGTCATACGTTATTAACAATATAAAAGATGACATTATAAGAGCCTCTTACTTCATTAAATTTATCATGTTTTACTGTTACTTAATTTTACTGCAAAGTCGAAAGAGCTAGCGCTGTTCTTGACATGAAGAGAAATACACCGATGAATATAGTTTTTTCTGATGTGCAAAAGCTACAAAATAGGTACTTAAATTCAACAAAATAACCCAATAACCCATAATAGTAATGAGTACGTACAATCTTTGGACTGATATCAAGTATGAAAAGGTCTTTTAAAGACTTCCCCAAATACAGCTTCTCTAACAGCAATGGAACACCCACCTCTGACCAAAAAAAAAAAGGGGGGGATATAAATTAAAGACCATTTTATTGTGAAATATATATTTATATATGCACAAAGAAGACAGGATAGATACATAGCTATTTTCTCTTAGTTCAATGAGAAGAAAGGTTTGTACTGATAATGTTTAGAGATATCTTGTTTGTATCTTGTCCTCTGAATACTATGAAGACAACAGTATGAAATGTATTAATTATTGTAACTGTCCTACTAACCTGTTTTGAAAAGTTTTCATTGCGATTTTATCTATTTTTCTCATTAAAATGAAAAAAAAACAACAAAAATATTTTTGAAAATAAGCTCCAGAATATACACAGCCATGAAGCATGACCTTCTACCTTTGTTTCCCACCCTGACTCTCTGTTACAGCACCGGCTACACAGACGTTGACCATTCAGTAGTATGCCTGAGGATTTTTATTTGAATTTTTCTATAAGTTAGTTTATATCTATAATACATAATTATATTTTTCAGTGATGCTTGATAATCCAAAATGTTAAATTAATTCACTAAAAACAAATTCTATTTGGGGAATTTTTGTAAACTGAAAACCCATTCTTTTGAACAGCAAGGACTTTCTAAAGCCAACTGTGTTTGACTTCTGACTCTGAGGCTAGACTAAAGTTTGATTTTCCTTCTAAAGGTTTACTGAAAACAAGAAAAACTTTGGGGAATGTGCACATCACAGCTAAACTTATCTCCAGGCAGGCTATTTTATAAGATGAAAGGAATTAAGCTGAAGTTAATATTCAGAAGTTTCAAATCTATCTTTTTGTTTATACTTTTTTGTAAAATTTGCTTTGTTTTGTTTTAATGCTTAAGGAAGTGACAAGATTCTAAAACCCTGGAAGGTAAAATCAGAAAAGCAGATTAAGAAGAAGAAAAAAATATATATATATATATCCTTTTAGTCATTCTTTACTGAGGTCAGGGCATTATTTTAAAACCTTAATCTTTCATTAGTTTCAAATGCCTGCCACTCCATCATATAATCCTGGGGAAAAATCAATTCTCCCATCAACATCTTTCAGCACATGCTGAGAATTAAAAATGTACTTATATGTTAGACTCTACTTCAAACACGTATATTCCAAATTTTCATTTTTGTATTTTAATGTACAGTGTGTATGATTCTGTATTTGTCATTGAGGGCTCTACTTACCAGCAGCAGTGCTTAACTCTAGATCACAGAGACTAGATGCATCATAAAACACATTAGCTCATTCATATACACCAGCACTCAGATAGAGAGATTTGCTATTTAAAAGAAAAATGGCTTACACAGTTACAAAGGCTAGAAGGTCCAAAATCTTCGGTGTAACACAATAGCCTGAAGTCTCTGCATCCAGTCTGAAGGTGGCGTGCCAGACAGTTCACCTTGCCTCCGGGAGCCCTCAGGTTTTGTCTTATTCATGTTTTCCACTGATTGGATGAGGCTCACCCACAAAATGAAAGCAATCTGTTTACTCAAAGCTCATTGATTTGAATAAATGTTGATCTCATTCACAAACCCTTCCACCTGACAAAATGAACTGTGTAGCATTATAATTAGCTGCATGTTACAGGAGAGAGGTATGAAAAGTTTAACAAGCAAGCTTGTGCAGGATTATATAGCCGATAAGTAGCCAGAAGTAAAGTCTAGGTAATTAGGTTCCAAAGTCTAAGTTCTAATTACTACACAAAGTATGCGTTGGTAACTTTTAAGCAATCCCTGTGATATAAAACTAAATTAAGTGAAAATAAACTTTAGAAAAGGCCAGATATGAATATTCATAGTCAGGATTACCTTGCGATTATGTAATAAGC
>NW_004524685.1:9640985-9651366 GCF_000260255.1 Octodon degus | reverse complement strand
ACAAAAGTGAATGTTCAACATTAGCCTAAGAAATAGAGCTAAGAATAAAAGACAAAGGGAAGAAATTTAGGGAAGTTATTGTGAATTATTAGGAAATGATACACATTTTGGAGGTAGATTGGAACCTTATCAAACAAAGTACAGGTTCATCCTCTCTAGTAGCTCTCTGAGTGAAAGAGGCCAGAAGAACTAGAAATCAACTTCTATTTTTACAACCATAATGAATCTGCATTCCCACAGTCTGTTATAGACTCAGACACATTAATTGCAATGATCCTGCCGGCTGCAAATCTCTATACATAGCATTCATACCCTCTCCCAATATAGTTTGCTGGATTTACCTTGTATACACTGATAATAATAAACTTTAAAATGATAGATGGTAATTAATTTAACAGCATAGCTTTCTTCATAGGTAAATTCTTCTGCATGATTCTGACAAGACCTAATCATTCTCCTAAAAAACATTGTACAAAACAGCCGAAGCAGCAACCGAGCATGCCATTTAAACAAATTGACAGTAAATTTAGAAAAGAAAACTAGATTTTTGTGGATGGGAAACCTAAATGCTTACTCTAGGTAGTGTGACATGTTTGGCTGACGCAGCAATACCTGCACCAAGTCTTTGTCAATTTAGATTGAGAATACATCTTTTCTTAGACATTTTAGTTGGATGTTTCAAAAAGGTTACTGTAACACTATTCATTTTATAAATAATTAATTGCATAATAAATAGGGCTGGATTTGACTATATAGTTATTGAATAAATAATAACAAAGAAAATTAGCAGGAGCACAATTTGAGTTTAATAACACGACAAGAGGAAGATTTTAAAGTTTGATCAATAGCTTTATGAAAATGCCGCTTCCTTTTAATTTTTTCTTGTGCTATCTAATTTAATTGCTATGCTGAGGAAGCCAAATGAAAAAAAAAAGTCCTCATAGGATAGAATTTGTGGACCAATATGAATTTAATTTAAACTCAGGATGTGTGAGCTATGTATTACCTGGTGCAGAATACGCTCAAAGTTAATTATCTAAAAATTCTTATTTAACACCGATTTCATCTTTATGAAGTTGAGTTCCTGAGTTTTGTCGCTGAATGGAACTTAGACTAATCCACATCTGAGCGCAGTGAAGTGAAGCCCATGTGACACTACGAACTCCTCTGTGATGCGAGATAGAGAAAGCAGAAGCATAGCGCTTGGTCATTTTGTTTGGGCAAATTCGGCAGTCTGCAAGTATCTGAACAGTGAGTGGATTAAAAACTTAAATCTCATTTAAATTTAAGCACATGATTGACCTTGCTTGCTGATGATATCTAACTTTGTTTCTTTCCTAAGAAACTAAATTTGGATATTTGAAAAGCACATCTGAACTTCTGCATATATCATGTTAAAGTGAGTCCGGTAGCTCTCATTTTATTTGATTTCTTCTTGAGTTTTAAGTGTCTGCTCCATCCCTATTCTTGACATTTTTATACGGATTCTGTGCTTCAGAAGCGTTTTCTGAGGCTACCATCCTGCCAGTCCCTTTACCTGTCCCATAATGAGACAAAAGCAGTGGAGACAAACAAAATAATGAAAGCAATATTCAGAACAATCAGACGAATAAACCCGAAATCCCGCTGAGTATGTGTCCCAGTAGCCAGGAGGGGCCTAAGAAATTAAATGCATAAATTCATACGCAATGTGTGGTTCAACCAGAAGAAATTCAATTTCTCTCTGAAATATGTGAAATTAGAAGGCAAGCTGCCAGTCATTCTTAAGGAATAATTTAACGTTAGGTGGCTGAAAGAACAAAAGAGCTGAGTAGCGTTTACTTCAGAGTAGACCAACCCAAAACGAACGCAGCACAAGACACGTTATGTAGAGAAGCCAAGACACCGCTATGTACAGATGTGTTCGTCGGCTTCCTGTTGCTGTAACAAATACCTGAGGGGGGAAAAATCATTTTTAAAAGGATTAGCACATTTTGGCTTGCATTTTTGGAGGCTTCGGCACCATGGACTGTGGCAGGAAGTACGTAAAGATAAGGGCATGTGGCTGAAGAAAATGCTTGCCTTGTGCCAGGAAGAAAGCAAAGAGATTAGAAAGCAAACAGAGTCTCACAGGAACCTTCCTGGCATCCCCCACTGAACTAACTTCTTCTCTCTTATTTATTTATTTATTTATTTATTTATTTATTTATTTATTTATTTGATACAGGATTTTGCTAGTTATACTAGCTCAGACTTGAAGTGATCCCTTCTGTTTCAGCCTCGCCGGCACTGGGATTACAGGCGCGCGTCACCTTGTCTGGGTTCCCAGTGGCACAACTCGCCTGAGGTTCTGAGCCGGCACGGCATGTGGTGCTAGAGATCGAACTCTGGTCCTTGAGTTTACCAGGCAGGCACCTAGCCTGCTGACCTATCTCCCCAGTCCAAGCTAACTTCTTGCCACTGGGACAGCCCTTAATGGTTCCACCAACTCCCAATAGTTGTAGGAAGCTGAGGACCAAGACTTTGGCACAAAGTTCTTTGGAAACATTTCAGATCGAAATATAACATTATCCGAAGTTCATGTGAAAATTTCACTTCTCTTAGTGACCTGAACTGATGTGAATGCTTTGTCTCAAGCAAGAGAATGTTATAGCCCCGCACATGGTTATAATGCATTTAACAAGATTCATTTTTTATAATTCTTCCCTCAAGGATGGGAATTATGTTCTTTCTTTGTATGTAAATTGTGAATTATTTGCTTATTGCAAAATAGTCTTCTCAAAGATATGCATTTATTTGAAAAAATAGTAAAATAGCCTTTGGAATCTACTTCCAAGTCCATATTAATTTTGCAGCTGTGTTTTTTAAAGAAATGCTTTACACTCACACACTATTGGATCTTGCCAGCCCTCTGTGGAGTTTGGAAGAACTGCAAATTTATTTTTATTTTATTGCTTAAAGAGAGTAAAATTTAGAATTAAAACGGGAAAAATTACAAGTGATACAGAATTTCACTTGACAAAATATGAATTTCACAGTACTTTTTGTAATACGTAGTGTTGTCTTCCTACCAGTTATTCATTTTACTAGATATATGCATGTAAAATTGGAAGGAAAAAAAAAGAAAGAAGTATGTAAGAAATCAAGATGAGAAAAAGGAGAAACAATTGAAAAAAGGGGGCAACCAATTAAGCATTATCTACCACTTTCCATACACCAGCAGAACTGCATAGTACAGTTGTCCAAAGCATCCTGCTTACACACATGGATAAATCTCTTTCCCCATTCCCTCTCTTGTCCTTCTTATCAACTCGGTAACTGTTTCCTTTTGAATAAGGAAGAACTGTTTTTTATCCAGCAAGACTCTTTCCACACACCGTAACTTTGTTGCTGAAAATTTTTTCTTAATGTCAAATTGAAACCTACAGATGATGCCCACAAGTACAGAACTTTCTGTTGTCTCAAGTAGAAGCTTATTATTTTAAAAAATTTTGTCTCATAATCTATCAATATTTCTGTTGGACCATAACAATCAATTCCAGATAATATTCTTAGAATTCAAGCAATAAATGTACATTTCAGTTCACATGACTTGAAGAGAAATGCTGCCATTACATTAACATTTTTTTCTCTTTTCATGTCTAAATTATAGGTGCTATATTATTAAGATAAAAAGTTTTACATTGGAAAGGACTTTTGAGATTGACACATAGCTAAGAAAAGTTATTATCTAGAGGCAAATGCAGCCCATGATTGAGGCTTGATCTCCATTTATCATTTTTTTTAAAAAACATGTTTTCGACATAGAGGGATTTTTGCCATATAGTTTCCACTATCATTTTGGAAAATTTATTAATAAAATTAGAATGGTTTAATGTCTCTTGTTAGATATTATTATCATAAGTTAAAATATTTTTGCCACTGATATAAAATATTTTTGAATAAAATTCAGCTGTTAAGCTTAAAATATCATTTTATAGCTTCATAATACTTTATGAGAAGTAATCAGAACTAAACTCTGGTGCCAATGTTTTGAGCCTTTTACTTGTGTCACGAATTAATGACAGACCACAAGTTATCCTGAAGGATGCAAGAGTCTGCTAAATGTTATGTATCATTTTAACTTGACCAAATATTTTAAGATATCCTGGAAAGAACAATCAGAAAAAAGAAAACAGTTTCTCCTGACTTCCTCAATTTTTTAATATCAGAAGATATTTTCAACTTTGTGGTTTCTCTTCTATTAAACTTATAATCTGACTATTCTATCCTTTAATTAAGTCATCATAAGACTATTTTGATAAATCCACACAGTGCATCTCTTTGCAGAGTTATAGAGAGCAAGTGAGTAAAAGCACTATTAAATTCTTGATTAGAATTAATAAATATATATTGAAATAATAATGACCTCAAAAGTGCTAATCTTTCAAATACTCACCATAAAGCAGAAATAATAACTGCTAGGAATTAAATTTCAAAATGAGATTTAATAGAAAACAACAAATGAGGTTGGAGTTGGGGGTTAATTTAGAATTATTAAACACATTGAGAATAGCTATTCTAATAAATTAAGATGCATATGATCCTCATTATTGGCTTTTTGTCATGCATGGATAAAGATACAGTGTTTCCTGTTTTAAACATTCCTATTGTATTTCAGATTATTTGAAAATTTTATTTATTTAATTCATGGTACTTAGCTATTTAATTCAATGGTTCTTAGCTAGTACCATTTAAGATCACTTTTTATTTTTAGTATACATAAATTGACACACAACTCAAAGATTTATCTAAACTTCTTTCTTTCAATGTTAACCCAAATAAATTTACTCATTTTTTTCATATTCTTTGGTTTTTACAATTTTTCATTTGCTTTCACACCCTAGCCTTCTAATTAATATAATACAGAAGATTTACCAAACATATCTAAGGGGAAATGGATTAAGACATCAACTAGACTTAATAATTAGATACTTATAACCAGTTTGATATGATTCTGTAGAGCTTGAGGACTTCTGAGTGACATTTTTTTTCCAGTCAGGAAAATTGTTTCAATAGAAATGTGCAATTGTCATGAATTTTGAAGATTACCACATACTAATAAAATGCTTATGTTCAAGTGTTATTCCAGAGTGTGGGTTTGATATTTTCCAACCTAGTACTAGGTAGTGAATCTACTTCAGTCCTTTTGTTTGTCTGTTTTCCAGTCTAGCAGGAAGTAGGGGAGGGAAACACCTTGCAAATGCACACAGGATACACAAATGCCAGTCACGTCATAGTGTGAACATCCGTGAGCTACTCAGGTTTATGCAGGTGTGGAGGATTCTGACTGCATTTTTCTCGCAATTAGCATGGTGGGGAAAAAACTAAAATTAACAATTAAACAGATTAGTGTTCTGAGCACACATGAATCAAATAAGAAGTTGCATCTTATATTTTCTAAGTGATATGGAGACAGATATTATTAGTTCTACAGTTTACTTACTTCAAAAATTAGACTAAATAGCATCCCACAAAAGACAATTATAAAACCAAATTAACTGGTGATTTTAAAATAAATAAAGAAGTCATCATCATTTTAAGTATATTGGAAGATATTAAAACATACACAGTTTTCAGAGTATGCTGCGAAATTCAATAGATGCATACAGGATTTTTTTTCTCAGTATCCATAAATAAATTTTAGGAATATAGTCATAGTGCATTTCTATGAAGTACAACTATTAGTGACCAGAAGTAAATTTTTGAAAGCAGAAGATAGTTTAATTCTCTAGTTTAAGCAGGAGATTGAATTCAGGTAGAAATGTGTTCTCTAGTTTGTACTGTAACTCAAGAGAGGAAAAAATATATTAATATCCTACACTCGAGGTACTGTGTGTATGGTTCTGGATGTCTCCTCCAGCCACATTTTTCACTGGGGGCATTCAAAGAAAGCTGGCTAGAGCAGTGACAATCGAAATTCCTCCTACATAGAAATATAATTATTTGTACAAGGGAATAAGCACAAATAAATGTAAAGGCTTTCACCAGCTCTCAGTTTGCTGCCTATCCTATATGATCGCTTTAACATCAGAGAGTCAACATATTCACAAAGAACACATGGAACAGTTGGTTGTGACAGAACTGTGCACTGCCCCTTCTGGTGCCCTTCTAGTTTGTCTTCTAAAACAAGGAATGTAACTGTGAGAATAAGATTTAATGTGAAGAAGAAATATTATTCTTCAAGTTGAAGCATACTTAGTTTTTTTTGCATGTAAGCCTAATTTCCAGAAAAATACATATTGTCCGTAACTACTCTCATTTTATTTTTCCAGAAAATTGAAATATTGCTTCTACACAAGAGATTAAAAATAGGCCCTTGGACATCAGTATTTAATAGCAAGAAGTTTCCTGGAATTTTCTTCTCTTTTTTTTCTTTCTTTTTCTTCTCTTTCTTATTAATTTAATAAGAAATTAAATTAATTTCTTATTAAATTAATAAAAAAGTTTACTCCTAAGAAAAAGATTGTTCAACCCCTTAAAATTAATTATTATATTTGAGAATAAAAATTCTGAGCTATGGCTAACTCTGTTTCTAAATAAAGCATGTAATTTACCTAAATAAAATTCATCAAGATTTTTAAATAACATAAAATGTACTGTTTTTAGTTTACATTTTTAGGTGTTGAAAAATGTAAACTGAAAACTTAATCTTAATCAGATATTCTGTCCACAACATGAAAATATCTTTGAATAATCTTCTCCAGTATTCACATTCCTTCTGGGGAGATAAACATATGTTCAAATAAACACTATATAATTTAAGCACCTTCCATATTGAAACCTACTTCTAATGGTTGGAAATGTGTGAATGGTACAAGCAGAGCCTTGTGTGTGTGGAGAGGTAATATCAGGGTTTCTGCACAAGCGAGCATCTGCCTGCTGTTGTAGCCTCACTCTAGGTTTCCTTCTTTCTGAAGAACAAAGTGCTGTTTCCTCTGTCAATTGGTGGCAAGCAGCAGCACTAAAATAAATTAAACATATCTGTCCTCCCCGAAACACAAATATTTGGAGTAGAAAAATGGCTCACAAACAAAACAAAATGCCCTAGAAGCCAGAAAGTGGTTACATTTTGTGATTTGATGAAAGAAGACTAATGATTTTTTTTTTTCAATCCCCGGTCAGAACTGGGGATTGAAATCAGGCCTTTGTGCTTGCCAGGGAAGCCTTTATTCCATGAGCCATCTCATGATTTGTTATAGTGTAAAAGAAAGTAACTCCTATTATACACAATGGCTAAGAACTTTGAATATAATTCTTGAGAAATAATAATGTAGAAAACTGGAAATAATCTTTAATTAATGATTAAGCAAAAAAGGAAGGAAGGGGAGGGGGAAAGGATAGTAGAAGAAAATTAGTGAAAAAGGAAAGACTGAATTATTCCAGTTTAGATGGGCGTGGAAGAAGTACCTCATGGAAGATTCTTATATTGGTTGTTTATTGTTTGTTATACTTGATCTTGTTTTTATGTAGAAGGGTAAGGAAGATGGGTGTTTATTGATTGTTAAGCAAAATAAATAGTGCAGATCAGATCTAGTTGTCTTGGTTACTTTTTTCTCATTGTTGAGACAATATACCTGAAATCCAAAGCTAAGAAAGGAAAGGTATATTCAGCTCAGTTTGTGGCGGTTTCAGGAGATAATCAACTGGCTCTAAGGCAAGGTGGTGTGGCACAGGCAGCAGTTCATGGCAGCAGAATGCAGATAAATCAACAAGATCAAAAAGGGGCAGGGTGAGCAAGTCCCCTTGGGAGTGGAGTGCAGCACTTCCACCATCTCTATGCCGTCCTCTTGCAGTGGATGAGAAAGTTTGCAAAGTAAAAACGCTGGCATTATACTGAAAGCTTATTTTAACTCTTAAACTTTTCAAGTTGACACAATGAACATCCTAGAGCAGTTAGGACATGTCCTCTACATACAAGGATGCAGAACTGCTGAGTTATTCCTTTAAGTTTTTAGACCCAGTTGACACAATCTATTAACCCCATAACTCCAGGGAAGGCTAAGGGTTTCAAGGATTAAGTAAATGGAAACTGAAAAAGGAAATAAAATTACAGATGATATCCATGGGATATTTTAGAATCCTTTGCACTTACCTAAGCATATTTTATGTGCTAGCACATGATCTATTTTATTTTTTTATTTTTTTCAAAGTTTTATTGATAAACAGATAGCAATGAGACAGTTTCAAATCAAATCGGAAGTACAGTTTCAACAAATAATACACTGCATATAATCTTCTTAGTGGTCAATTGCTGTACAAGATGCGGACTTGTGATCCTATTTACAAACACCATTAGAACAAATCATTCTATTCATTAAGAGAATGCAACTATATATCTATCCTAACCACTTTGAATACACAGATACAAAATGGACATTCATCGGTATACCCCATTTTTTCTAAGTTCCGTTATTGAATATTATAGGTGTGTAAACTCAGCAAAATACTCTAAAAGAGTCCAGTAGCCCATAGTAGCATTGGGTCTTCTGTTTAACTGGCAATGTCAGAAATTATTGACCTGAGTCCCCCACAGCTCAACATAACAGCATGGCTTTATTTCCTATATTTCGTCTTCATACTTTTCTACTGGATGGTTAAGACCAAGGTAAAGCAGGACCTATGCAACAAGAGTTGTAGCTTTTTGGTCTGAGAAGGTCAGTGAAATGCCCTCAGGATTTATCCAGACATGATCTATTTTGGATAACATCCCATGCACAGCTGAGAAAAATGTGTATTCTGATGCCATTGGGTGGAACACTGTAAAAATGTACTAAGTCCATTTCATCACAAGTTTGGTTTAGTTATTTTTTTCCTCTTATTTTTTGAGTGGTTGATCTACCTCTTTATATGAATGGAGGGGCAAAGTCCCCCAATACAATTATGTTATTGCTTATCAGATTTTTCATGTCTGTCAACATTGTCTTATATAGTTGTGTGCTTCTAAATTGGGAGCACATATATTTATAATTGTTATCTCTTTTGCCTGCTGTTTTTCCCTAACAACTATGTAATGACCTTCTTTGTCTGTTTTAATCACACTTGGTTGGAAGTTGACATTGTCAGCAACCAGAATAGCTACCCCTGCTTTTCTCAGGGTTCTTGCCAGATGGAATATTGTCATCTTTTGACATTCATTGTATTAGTTTTCTAAATGTGTTTTTTGCATGCAGCGTATTGTTGGATTTTTTTTTCTTTAACCACTCTTCCAGTCTGCTTCTTTTGATTGATGAATTGAGATCATTTACATTAATAGTGATAACTGATATTTATTGACTTATCTTTGTCAAGATTTTTTCCTACTGTAGGTTCTCTACTTTTCCCATTTGCTTCATTGTTTGTTCTGCATGGTTGTTCTATTCTATTATTGTTGAAATTGTGGTCATTTTTGCCTCTTTCTAGAATATCTGTCAGTACTCTTTGAAGGGTTGGTTTGGTTGTCATGCATTTCTTCAGTTATTCTTTGTCACGACAATATCTAATCTCTCCATTAAACATAATAGATAATTTTACAGATACATCGATCTGGGTTGAAAGTTGTTTTCTTTCAGGACCACAAATATCTCACTCCAAGCTCTTCTCGATTGATGGTCTGTGATGATAAATCTGCCATGATTCTGATGGACTTCCTATTCTAGATATCTGTTTCATCTCTAACAGCTTTTAATATTCTGTTCTTTTGCTCAGTTTCTGGGATTTTGATTATTGTTTGTCTGGGTAATTTATTTTGATAATGGCTGGCTGGAGTTTTATATGCTTCAGTTATCTGTGTATCAGGCTCTTTTCCCACTCTTGGGGAATTTTCTGCTACTATTTCTGCAAACACTCTTTTTATGTCTTCTGTATTGTCTCCAGCTGTTTTGTTGATATCTACTCATCTTATTTTCCTTTGCACCATCTTGCAGCTGTTGTGCTGTTATTTCCTTGTTTCTCATTATTTTTCAAATGTTTTCTTTCCAGTTCACTAGCTGCAATGCTATCTTCAAGGTATGAAAGTCTATCTTCTATTTCATTCAAGTGGCTTTGCCAGCTTTCAACAAAATTCTTAATGTCCTGGACATCTGTTTGAATCTGTTTCATGGATTCTAGTTCTTTCCTGTATTGTTCATTCAATGTTTGCATCATTTTCCAATTCCCTTGTATATTTTTATCTATGTTTTCCTTATAGCCATTAAGCAATTCTTTCTTTTATTTTTTTCATTTTAGTGAAAAAAAGGACAAAATAACAATGAAATGGTTTCTCCAACATCGTGAAGATGGCCATACTCCCAAAATGGTTATATAGATTTAATGCAATTCCTATGAGACTGCCACCAACATACCTCCCAGACTGAGAGAAAATGTTCCTAAAATTTATCTGGAA
>NW_004524685.1:9614653-9631210 GCF_000260255.1 Octodon degus | reverse complement strand
TAGCCAGATGGAGTTGTTTCTTTACTTCAGTTACTATCATCTCAGACATTTCTGGTGTGTGACTTCCAATTTCTTCTATGTCTTTGTCTCTTGGACTTGTTTAGGTGAGCCAGAAGTCTGAGCTTGCCTTTTCTTTCTTCTTTTTGTCATTTTTTTTTTGCAGGGATTGCAAATAGTCAGGCTTCAGTTCGGCAAGGCCCACAGAAAAGCTTACCAAAGCTCTTGCTGTGTGGTATTCATTGTGGTTTTTACGTCATTAAGGAGAGGGAGGCAAGCCACAGATCAAGAATGACCTGATGATGATGGTGCAGGCCAAAGTTGTACAAGGCTGTCTGGATGGTGGATTGGTACAAGGTAGTGCTCCTGCAGGTCCTGAGGTAGCTACAACTCCCCGGTAGTCTTCAGGTTGAGGAATGTCTGCAGGAATCAACAAATTCTGGCAGGAGAGCAGGTCTCCCTAGCAGTCTTCAGTGTTAGCAGTGGGGGCTGGATTAGCAAATGGAGAGAAAGGCTCTGGTGTCTGTATAAACAGCACATGCAGTATAGGCAATAGTATGGAGATTCCTGAAAAAAGTCAAAGTTAAAATACTATACTGTATGTTTGAGCAATCTCCATACTAGTTATATTGGGTAAGTTAAAAAGTTAGGGAAATAATTTTATGAAAGATTTAGTAAAGTCATCTTTATTGTAGCACTTTTCTTAAGATATATACAAACAACACTGATGTCCATGAAAAGATGAATTGACAAATCATCTTTATTATAGCACTTTTCATAATATACATACAAACAACACTCATGTCCATGCAAAGATGAATTAACAAAGAAAATGAGTACATGCATGCAGGCCAAAAAAATAGTTTTCACCCAAAAAAGAATGAATCCTTGTTATTTATGGTTGCATAGATATAACTGAAGGTCATCACGTAAAGTAAAATAAACCAGGTTCACAGACTCTGCTCGTTCTCACTTGTTCTGTGAAAGCTAGATAAGGTGATCTTACAGAATTATGTATTAGAATAGTAGGCACAGAGGCTCGGCAAGGTAAAAGGTTGGAGGGCAGACAGAGATTAGGGAACTGTAGCAAATATAATTCCACAGGAGGAACTAGATATAGTATTCTGCAGCCCTGTAAGGTAAATATTGTCTGCAATATTTATTACACATTTCAAAATAACTACAAGGACCAAAGTTCCCAGTACATAAAAATGATAAATGTATTTAGATGGAAAATGCTAATCACCCTGATTTAATCATTATACATTGCATATATGCATTGAATTATCATACTGAACCTGGTAAATAGGTATAAATATTGTGTGTCAAATAAAACAAACAAAACAGCTTTTGCGGTGTGTGCATCAGTCTGTTGATGGTGTTTACTTCAGACCTAGGGAGTTAGAGTCACTGAACAGAGTTCTACCCTCTCCACGCTATTTGCTATACATATTTATCAGGTACAAGTTTAATGTTCCCATTCATCCTGTAAAACACATTACTTCCAAAATTTAATAGCTATTTACCAAAATTAATAAGTGAAATGGACTATGCAGAATGAGTGGTACAGACAAAAAGAACCTTACAAAGAGGGCTGGGGAGATGGCTCAATAGAGTAAGTGCTTCCTTGGTAAGCACAAGGGCCTGAGTTCAATCCCTGGCTCTGCCAAAAGAAAAGAAAGAACTTTACAAAGAATGTTGTCTAACCATAGTTCTCCCTGTTGCCAAAGTTGTATTTCACTTTCAAAAAGATAGGCGAAGAAGAGGGAAAGGTAAAAGCTTGGCTCAGCAGGGTAGAGGTTAAGTACGAGATGAAATGGGACGAGGCAGAGGATGCTCAGGAATCTGGGAAGACGAGTCTCAGTACTTGCTTTTCAGAGGCAGTCGTATCCTGGGTGGAGCTGCCCAAGCAGAAATGTTTGGAAATCACATTCTCAGTTGATTAAAGAGTATTAAAAAGTGCACGGAGGTGTTAAATTTCATGTTATGTGCAGAGAAAAATGCATCTGTTTAACAGAGTAGGTGGGAGTGAAGTACAAAACAAGACAGGAAAAGCCCATGAGGAATAGACTGCAAATGGGTGAAATGTCCCAAGTGCAGCACACTGAAACATTTTAAAACAAAAGCAGGCACCGAAATATTTTTGAAAGTGACAGTATTGGCAAACAGAAAGAAATACAGTAGGAAAACCTTCTTAAATGTTGAAACATTTTTATTTCAAGTTGGAGGGAACTTTTTTGAAGGATATGTTCAGTGAAAGATGGAGGCAGTATATCCTAGGTTGGATGGAAAAATTTTCAAACATACGTTTTATCCTTAGTATCACAGGACATACACTCAGTCTCTATACAGCACGTTTTCGGTTTATCGCCAAAAATCATTTATTAAGCACCCACATGCACGGGAAATTTTAGCAGTGCTAAATTCCCTGAAAATGTCAAAATATATTTTAATTTGAATAATATATGAGAAACATAAAACATCATAGCTTCATTTCCAGTCCCACTGATTTTCTCTTAAATTTCAAAGTCCAACACCTATATGATATAAAAACCCTACAAAAAATTAGAATACATGGTATTTATCCCAATCTGATGAAAGCCATCTATAACACATCCACAGCTAATATAATACTACATAAACATAAAACAGAAACCTTTACTTCTAAAATCAGAAACAAGACGAGGATATCTACTGTCACCGCTCTTACTTAACTAGTTCTAGAAACATTAGGCATAGCAATTAGACAAAAGAAAAAAATAGAAGGAATGAGGGTAAGAAAGGAAAAAGTTAAGTTGTCATTGCTTGCAGATGACATACTACTGTAGATAGAAGATCCCAAAATCTCCACCAAAGAACTTCCAGGTTTCATAGTCAAATTCAATAGCATAGATGAATATAATCAACACTCTGAACTCAATAGTATTCTTGTATACAAAGAGAAAACTCATTGAGAGAGAAGTTAGAAGGAAAACATTTTTTACAACAACATTTTTTCTCTTGTTTTTTTTTTCTTTTTATCTAGTGGGACTAGGGACTGAACTCAGGCCCCTGTGCTTGCCAGAGAAGTACTTATTCTACTGAGCCATCTCCCCTACAACAACATTGTTTTTAAAAATGAAATAACTAGGAATCAATCTAACAAGGAAAATTTTTAAAAACCTTTACATTGAAAGCAACAGTACCTTAAAAAAAGATTGAAGAAAATGGAAAAATTTTCCTTGTTTTTGTGTAGGTAGAATTAGTATAGCGAAAATAGTCATCCTTCCAATATTATTACAGATTTAATGTAATCATGACCAAAATACTAATAGCATATCTCATGGAAATAAAGAACCCAGTCCTAAAATTCATTTAGAATCAGAAGAGACAAAGAATAGCAAAAGCAATTCTCAGTAACAAAGGCAAGGCAGCAAGCATCATAATACCTGACTTACAATTATACAATGAAACTACTATGATAAAAATAACCAACATAGTAAATCCAAAACAAAACAAAAATAAAAAAAAATTAAGACCAAGAAAAACCAGAACTGAGATCAATGGAACAGATTAGAAGATGAAGAAAAAAATTTCAAATATACAAATCCCCCTTCTCTTTGAAAAAGTAGCCAAACACTTACACTGGAGAATAGATGCCTCTTTAATAAATAGTGCTGTAAAAAAAAAAAAAAAAACCTAACTTTCTACATGCTGAAGATTACAATTAGAACCACATCTTTCACCGTGCACTAAACTAAAATCAAAATGGATAAAAAATTAAACATTAAAACAGAAATATTAAATCTGCTGGAAAATACAATAGGTAGAACTTTAAAAGACATAGGTATAAGACTTTATGAATAAATTGCACAGTAAATATCACAAAAAAGAGGGAGTATCTCATCATATTAAAAATCTTTTGCATACCAAAAGAAACCACCACAAGAGTGAAGAGGCAACCTTTATAGTGGGAAAATCTTTTGGCTGATTCTTCCTCAGAAAAAGGACTAATATCTGTAATGTATAAATAAATAAATATAAAAATCAGACTCCTAGATTTAAACATCCAGTCCACAAATGGGCTTCTGAAATGAACAGACCCTTTTCAGATGAAGAAGTAGAAACAACAAGTAAACATATAAGTACTCAATATCACTGGTCTTTTGAGAGATGCAGCTTAAAACAGTGCTGAGATTCCATCTTCCTGTAGAAAGAATGGCTACCGTCAAGACACCAACCAGTGATGAATTGTGGCAGGGTGATGGAACACAGAGAGGAACACTTCTCCCCTGCTGGTGGAAGGGTATACTTGGGAAATCACTATGGAAATCAGTGTGGAGATTCCTCAAAAACTTAAAAGTAGAGGTTCCTTTTGACCCAACTTTGTATCTTCTTGTTATCTTCCCGAAAGATCTGAAAACATCACACCACAGAAATATATGCATATTTCTGCTTAAAGGGACACAGTATGAAATCGCTAAATCTTGGAAATAAGCTAAATGCCTATCAACTGATGAATGGATAAAGAAGATGTATTTTTCTTTGTTCAGTGAAGTACTATTCTACCATAAAGGATAAGCTTGAGACACTTTTAGCTAAATTTTTGCATCTTAAGACAATACTCTTAAGTGAAATAAATGAGAAGCACATGCTTAAGTATAGCTACTTCTCTGATGTAAAGAACTGAAAGTATAAATAAGATATGAAATGTTTAATGGGTACTGGTAAATGGGAAGAAAATGCTCAAATGAGAAGGGAAACAAGGGAGAAAGAAAGAAGAGACTCAAAAAAGGATTTAAAAGCTTCTATAATTAAGATTGGGAAGGCCAGCAAGATAGCTCAGTGGACTAAGTGCCTCTTTAGGCAAGCACAGGGACCAGGGTTCCATCTCGGGTACCACATGTCCTACCAACCCTACCCCGGTGCACTGAGCCAGCCACCAACACCAAGTGTGGTGGCTCATGCCTGTAATCCCAGTGCTGGGGAGGCTGAAAATAGGAGGACCATATGAGTCCAATCTGCATAGTAAGACCCTGCACCAAATACATTTAAAAAAAATTAATGTTGGGAATATGGACTGAAGTGGAAGAGGGGAATGAGGAAAGAAATAAGCAAGATATATCACGCAAGTGCAAATTCCCTATCACCAATATTATCCTTATGTTTATCTAAAATGTACCAATAAAATACACACACACACACACACACACACACACACACACACACACACACACAGAATGGACATTGTAGAAACATAGGTGAGAAAACCTATAGAAAATAGACAATATGCTTCTAAGTGGTTCAAGAAAAGAGGAGAAAAGCAGAAGTTGAGCTTGTGTGTCAGGATGAAGCATATAACATGCGAACACTGAAGAGATTTTTAAAGAAAGATAGTCATGAGGTGGTTAGTTCGAGAAGGTGAATTCACTTCAAGCCTACACTGATGCAATGTATCTAAAAACACTATGAAATTGTAAAAAGCAGGAAATACAAAACATGCATTCAATTATGATCTGGATTTGTAGCTCAATGTGACCTTGTAGAATTATTAAACTTTAGCATTGAAGACTTAGATTAATTCAGAAATAGAAAAATGCTTTTGAATCCTATGTGGTTTAACTTAAATTTAATGAGCTTCTTGTATTGGAACACAGTATAATTTCCAATAGATGTCATTTGATTTGCTTCTATTTTACACTGATCAATTTGCCCTATCATTTTTAAAGTTATCTTTCCTAGCAGTCAGAGCTGAATGAGACCTAGATTGGTGACAGGTAAGTAACACATGATGTAGAGAGATAAACAAAGCATTATCTATAATATTAACACTCAACTTACTGTCATAATCTTCTTTCTCCTCTACCTTATTGAGTATTCCTCGTTTAGTTGACCTAGTATTTATGATTAATGTGTAATATTTTACATATGTTTAAAAAGTACACTGTTATGGTCCCAAAATACACCTGTGCCTACAAGGTTCCTGCAGGTTAATGTCTTCTGCTGGGGAAAATGGCCTCATTTGCATTGACTTGCAATGAGCTCCTGCAGGCAAACACCTGAAGCCAATCATCTGTGTATACCCGCCTGCAGGCATAGGTGTGCTACTGGAGAGTCTGCAACTCTGTATTTCTATAATGTTGAGTCTTACATGCTGCATGTAAGTAAAGTGAGTCATGGAGGCAATAGACTATGACCATGAGTTTTTTTTTTCATGGAAATGGATCTGCATTTGGACAAGATGGATTTCTCTCAGTAAAGGTGATGGAAATAAAGATATAGTAAGAGGAGCGAGGTCCAAGAAAGTGAAGAGCAATAAGGTATGAAGATATAAAATGATAGGCCGTCAACTGATAAGAATGAATCGAAAGATACATTAAGCTTTGGGAATTCAGGGGAAAGAAAAACATAATACTTGATTCATAGAGGAATGCGTTACCACTGTCTTTCAATATTAGCAGATTTGAGTACTGTGTTGTACCATTTATGTTTTTCCCATAAGTATGCTTTTCAAAATGCTCTTGGCCAAGTCATAAAAATTTATTCAGGTATATATTTGGGCCACAAACATTTATGAGTGTTTACTCGGTGGTAAGATTGGGGAAGGAGATTTCTGATACAAAATAAATAATTAACGAACCTATTAGGGAGAAACGAAGAACAGAAATAACCATAGGGATAATTTGGCTTTCTGTTACAAGGGACCTATTATTTTCTTAAAGCTCATGCAGAAAACAATTATTTGTACTAGCTCCTTTTCTTGCCCCAAAGATTCAGTCCTCGATTTCCCTTCTTTCCACTCTCTTTCAGTTAATGTTAACCATTGCCTTGATTGCCAGGGTCATAAGTATTCTGATGACTCTAAACCCCCACGTGTATCAAACTACCTCTTTGGTATATCCATTGGAAAGTCTCAGAGGCATCTCAAGGATTTTATAAGTAAAACATGACTTTTGATACATGATCCAACACACACATGTACACACATACATACACGCATGGACGCAGACACCCACACGCAAGCAGCTATTTCCTTGACTGTTTTTTACTCAGTAGTTTGGGCTAAAATTTGAAGCTTTCCTTTCCTCTTAACTCGTCCTCCCGTGTGTATTCAACATACAGTAGCAAGAAGCACTATAGACTCTCATTTTCAAATTTATCATGAACTTGATTAGCTTTCATAACGCTCATTATTCTCCTTTAGTTTCAGCTTCCTTGTACCATTTTGCACCTACCTACTTCAGTAACTTAGCAAACGGTCCTCATGCTTTCATTCCTGAGCTTCTAACCTAACCCTTCCTGACTTGGGCAGGCAAATGATCTTTTCAAATCTCAAAACACATCATGTCATTTCTCTCCTAAAAACTGTCAAGGGCTCACAGCCTACCAAGTCATACTCAACACCACAGCCTTACATTGCCGTAGTCGTTCCAGTTTCTCCATGGATCTCAAACTCCCCTTTCACTTCTGCCCTTCTCTCCACCTTAGCTTTCTTCTGCACCTGTATTCTACGCTGATTCAAAGAATGACCTTCACTGTCATCTTTACCAGGTACTCTCTTCTCACAGAGGTCACATGGCTCTCTCCTGTATTCCATTCAGGAATATTCTGAAGTGCCCTCTCTCAAGAGGCACATAGCTGCTTGATTGTTTAACGTAATACACTCACATTTTATGACCTGCATCCTTTCTTATGGGAAACAGAGCTTCACCTTTAATAACATGGAATTTATGCTGTATGTAATATTTTTCTTGCCTCTTTCCAAGCTATTCTGCTTCAGAAAGGCTAAAAACTTGTTTTATATTTTCAGTGCTGCTTCCCTGAGTCTGAAAAGGTGCTTTGAACATAGTGAGCACCAGATAAACATTTTGGGATGTACGGGTGTAAGACATTCCAGAAATGGATGGTGGTTAAGAGCATGGAGGTGTGACCAGAACAGGGCATTCACAGATGGCTAATAGTTCTCTGTGGACAGAGCATTCTGAAATTATTATAAAGATCAAGGTAATCGTGCAAATTCCATCTACACCTGGACACTGGACCAAATGAAATGAAACAAATGAGTAGATCTAAAACTTGCTTGTGAACCTTCGCACAATTTCCATTATTTCCACAGTCTTTGTAATAACTGCACTGAAAATAGAAGGAAAATGCTTCCATCAAAGCATCAATTAAGTGTGCCGTCTTTCAAGTGTTCATGAGTGTCTCTGTCATTGACAATATCATGATGCCTAAGTAAAGGTGGGACTAAAATCCCCAGGTGTGACAGACAATCCTCGTGCCAACAAATAGAAGCTTAGCCAAACTCTCATATTTAAGACTCATCACATTCTGTGGCTTAGTCTCTTCATCTCTTTGGCTGCATGGAGCCTTGCCTCAAACCGTGCTTCCTGATGTTGCCTGACAGTTGCCAGGTAAATCTATCTATTGCTGTCAAATCTGGGGTTTTTCATATTTGTGCTGCAGCACATTCACATTCCCTTGTCCACTCTGTTGGAATTTACTTCACAGCTATCCCTCTGTCCTCAATCATGTTGAGCACCACCATCATCCAGTTCTCAGTGGCCTAAGAAGCAGAAGGGAGTGTGAGGCGTGCACAGGATGGCCACAGTTCATGAATCATTTCATCTCGGTCTCATGTAGAATTTGCAAGTGAATTAGATATAGCAGTTTGGAAGCAGAGAACAAAATCCATCACAAGAATTATAGCTTGATAATTATTTGGACCCTTGCCTTTTGTCATGTTTAGAGAAACAACTATAGTGGACTGACACGGCAATCTAGAGTCCCATCCACAATCCTACAGTGAAACAAGATGGAATTTCTGTGTCACATTGACTTCTAACCAAGAAACAATCTTGGGAAGAGTCTGGTATTTGCAAAACTATGAATTTTGCAAATTGAAATCTCAGTGAAAAAAATGACCTGCCATTCTTCTTGCTATTATGTTTCTAGCACCTAGCTTGTCTTACAGAAAAATTTTAATCAGCATTTTAATTAATTATTAATCTCAGCTCCACTCCTAGGCAATCAACTGATAAAAGATGGGGATTTGGCTAACTGTTCAGGCAGTTGCAGCCTTGCTTCATACAACTGTGACTGTGAAGATGTTTGAGAGCTCGTTTGGTTCACATCATAGCAACCAGACATGTGTTGCTCATGAGAATGTAAAAGACAGTTGGTAAAACTAAGGCCCTGAGTTTAATTTAAAAAAAAAATATTATTTGTATTTCATAACCCCATAACACTTGTGGTTACTATATTGACAATATAGATCATAATGCTCCAAGTAAAGTATCCTTTTCATTGTTTATCTCACAATATATAGAGTTTAACCAGTCAATAAACTCATTTATTCAAAACACACACAAAAAAGTATCAAGATTCTCTGCAATGTACTGCACCTATTTATAGGAAAAAATACCTGGAAATGTATTCTTTTTCCCAAAGGTTTTGCTTGAATTTCCTGTCAACACTATTTCTTGGTATCTACAAGAACCTACTGAATTGAAAAACCATAAATTTTTAAAGTTAGAACAAAATAAAGTCATTAATGAAATCATAAACTGTCGAAATTCCTAGCCATAAAGCCCTGAGCAAAACAACATATGTCTAACATTTCTCTTTTATTGTGTGCGTGAAGAGAAGGCAAAGAAAATTGTCTATAATTTCCCTTCATGACAAAAAGAAAAAAATTCTCCCGGACACAGGAATGGTGATGTGCTCTTATTTTCTATGAATCCATTCACTTTAAGAAGACAATGAGGAAAAGGACGTTTCTTGACTGGACTCCAAATTCCACTCCACTTTGTCTGAGCACAGTGCGTTTATTAGGTTGCTGGAGACATTCTCACAGGGTCCATTGCAGCTGTACAAACTGGCTCCTGTCCTCCGCCCTTTGGCAAGTTCATCTTAAAAGTTACGACTTGCTCCCCCTCAACATTCTCTGTCCTTTATTGTAAAATCCCAAACTACCTCCTACTTTCACCCGGGTTCACAAAGAATTTTTATTGGCAAACTAAATAAAACCAAGAATGTACACTGACTGCTTTAAATACCACTTTGTATAAAGTACTCACCAAGGCAGCGTGGGATCCTACTGGAGGACTTTTATCTCGTTTCATGTCGGCGGCAACAATGTGGTGAATTTCGTGGCACTGGGTGAAAAACCAAGCCATATAAGCTGTGTGTAAAGAGGTGATAGGGAACTTTCTGAATGTACATTTGATGAGATATTTAAAATTTGCACGGCACACAACTAATATGAAGGATTAGTCCTCCCCTTTTGTAAACTAATATTAATTAGGACTGGGATCTGTTCATTTCATTAGCGATAAAATATCTGCACTGACCTCTGAATACTGTACTCACTATTTAATTTTCTTCTTTGCTTTCGTTTTTGTGGCTGGCTCAACCCACCCTGGAGGTGGGGTCAGCGTGTCATGTGGTGCTAGGGATTGAATTACTGGGGATCAGTAGAATATTTGAAATAAGGGGAAAAAAAAACATTCTTCCACATTTTACCTTGGCTCTTTGTTCTTTGCCAAATATATAATATGGTTTCTACTAACACAAGGCACACGAGTCCTCAAACTCTCCCTAGCATTTCAATGAATTCTAACTAACATTTCACTAGACCAGGATTTCTTTGAAGACAGGACCATTTCTTATGCGCTGTTTATATTTAAGGGCCCAGTAGAAAACTGATTATTAGGGATCACTGCATACAAGAATTAGTTAATAAACTTCCAGCTGACTTTTAGAATGTGACGACTAAGACTATCTGCTTCTTACGTCGATTCTATTTTCAGTTGATTTTCCTTTTAAATGTCTAATATCAAGTCATTCCATTCCACTATATGTTAGCAATCTCAAATCATTTTTGATTAGAAACCTGTCTTCATTCTTTTGACAAGTACGTGTCAAATTCTGCCCATCTTTAAATAGCACAGAGTCACATCTCTCTCATCTTCTCATCCCCACTGCCAGTATCCTATCTAAGGCCTACACTAAGGCCACAGTCTGGACTGCGTTCCTCTGGAATTTCTCTGTGAGTGCCTTAACTCCCAACGTAACTGCTCGCTGTTGGACATAGAGATTGTAAGGAGTTAATGAAGGTTAAATAAGACAGAAGATGTGACTGAGTGAATGTTCTTCTAAATGACACTTGAGAGTTCTTTGTACTTACCTCTTCCTGTGTCCCGTATTCCCACAGAGGTCAAAGGTCAAGTGAGAGGCTGGCTCATGAGACAGGCAAGAGGCCAGCCAGAAAGACCTCATCAGAACCCAGCCATTCTGCTAGCCAGAAAAGAAATGTCTACTATTCTTGTCGTGTAGTCTATGATGTTACAGTAGCCCTAGCAGATTAGTACTACATTGTTTTATCTGGAATAATATCAGTTTCTTCATTGGGATCATGGTTAGGACTTCTTTTAACACCAATTCATTTAGGGTGGTGGGATTAGATATCTCGGGACACTGCACTCATTTTGTGCTCAAATATATCTAATACCTTCTCATTTTTATAAGACATAGAAGTGAAGAAATAATCAGACATAACATGCCAGTCACAAAGCACACTTTTCACTATATGACATTTAATATTTATAATCGTGCTAAGTATGTGATATAATTTTCAGTTCCTCAAAATGCAAAGTAAGTTGTTTGTGCTACTGAGCTGTGTAATGACAGAGCCAGGGCATAAAATCAGACTTTCCTAATCCAAAGGTCATAATTTAAGTACTGCTATTATGTAAATTTCCTCAATTTGGCATGAAAGGAATGGAGAAATTAACTGAAAGTTACTATAGTAATTCAGATTAAGTGTGTCTTATGTGGTTAGTTTCCAGCAAAAGATTAATGAACATAATCTGAAGACATACCACAGGCAAAAGTCAATTGGATATCAGGGTGAATTCTAAATTATTGAATGTAGCCCAGTTTACCACAACTTTAATGAAAATCTCAACTTCCTAAGTCCATCTCAATAGATGTTCACTTGATTTTTATCACATGTAGCAGGTATTATATCACATTCTTTAAAATTTATTAATTGGATTTTATAGATGATTGACTTCTTTAAAACACAACTTAAAAATATGGCAGTGCCATTCTATATACTCTAAAAAAGATGACGATGTTTTCCTAAATAGCTATACTTTACTCTCTTGTTCAGTTTACTAAACACCCCTACTATGTTTGGTCTAATCTAGTTAAGATCCTAAGGTTTAGAGGCTTTCTTTCCCTAACTAGATAATCAACATGTTAGGAACCTCTACTTCCTATGAAATTTCCTCAGTGTCTTCCCTATGGCCAGTGCTCAATGACTGTTAATAGGAATCACAAATGTAGTGAAAATCCTTAGTTTTCTTTGGTAAAATTAACTTCTTGAAAAGTGGTAGATTTTTTTTGTAACATCTTGGAGAAAATAATTCAGTACATAGTTTCCAGCAAAAATTTTAACTTGGGGCCAGGGAGATGGCTCAGTAGAATAACTGCTTGCCTGGCAAGTGCAAGGGCCTGAGTTCAATCCTCTGTTCCACAAAAAAATTAATAATAATAATAATAATAATAATAATTTACACTTAAATGAGTGCTTATACAAAATTTGCTAGTCAAGAATAATATATTTAATTCTGCAGCTAAGTGGTTTACAATTAATTTATTTATTACTTAATTGATAACTTATTCATTTAACTTATTTAATAATATCTGTCCAACTATTTCAAAAGTCATTATTTAATCAAAACTCAAATTATAAAAATGTATAGTAAAATAACATCAAAATGAGGATCACACACAAAATGTGTAGATGCCTACCAGCTACATCCCAGCTGTATAACTATGTCTGCAAGTACTTATGAATAGTCATATAGAAATAGATGTGCTACTGGCCAAGCTACAGGCCTTTTAAGAACTTTTTACTCCCCAAATGACTCATTTTTCTGAAGCTAAGATTTACAGTTTCATTATTGTACAACACAAACATTGTTAAAACATTGTTAAATAAGACACATAAAATATTGTTCAAAAAGTCAAAATAAAGAGATAATTTCTTCCAGGAACAATTAGAAAAAAATTCTTAGAATATATGTAATTTTTCTCCAATAAATTATTTTATTGAAAAAATACAGCAGATAATGTTTTAAACTGGACAAGAATATTCACTTTCCTTTCCAATGGGTGTTACTCTTAGCCACTGAAGCAGGTAACAAAAATATATTTATGTCTTATACAATGACTGAAAGATACACAGTTGCAATTGTTACGTTAGAAAACCCACATATAGTGTTCACTCTAAAACCTATTACTTGTGTCCAAAATATTGAGTATTCTACATGGATGTCTTTACTCAGAAAAGCATTTTCTAAACCCAAACAAAGAGTGTCTGTCTCTGATTAATGCCAGCAATTGACACAAAAGTATGGAAAAAGTTTCAGCTTCATTGAATATTCTAATCCTTTTTCCACCTGTATTTTGGAGAAGGGTCTCTAGAGTGTTCAGGGTCTCACTACTAGATTGGACTCAGAGTGCTTCTCCTGTTTACAGCCTCCCAAGTGCTGGGATTACAGGCATGCGCCACCACACTCAGTTGCATTCATTGTCTCAGGGTGACACGGGGGTAGGCCCTGCACCACCGGGCAATGGACTGAACCTCCAGCCCTTGTGCCTGCCTGCAGGCAGCTTTAATATGCTGACATATTTGGCTGGCCCAGATATTCTAATCCTGCTAAAAACTTAAGACACAGAGCAGCCTTAAAACAGTTTGAAAAAAAGAATAAAGCTAACATGTACTTGAACTTGAAGGAAGGGCATTGATGTCCGACTTTGTGCATTCCTGGCATTCAGAGGACAGAGTGTCATCTATCTTTCCATTAGAACTAGAACTCTATGGATCAGACATTTTTTCCCCACCACTACAGGATGCCAAGGACATAACAAACTTTTAAAATAAATATTGGCTTGATGAATGATCAAAACAGAGATGATTTTGTTCTATTACAATTTCTTCAAACCATGGTAGGAACTAAAAATGTTAGTGAAGGAAAGTCTTTTTCTAATTCAGTCATTCACTTCATTGGCAATGGGAAAAGAACAAATGTCCATAGGGCTTTCAGGCCTTCGTTCATCTTGGATCCCATATCTTTTCTGTCATATCCTTTGCTCCAACTTTTACTTTTTCATATGTCAAACCTATTTTTCACATTCAGATTTAGATTCTTTCATTCAGTGTTCATTACTTACACAACTATAACCTCTTCTGTAATATTAGAGCAATGACATTCTTTCAGCGTTCTAGTTGTACATGAGTCTGAGCAAGCTCTTCTTTATGCAAAATTATATAACATTCAACATCTTATGAACAAGTCTTATTACTCCCTTAAAAAGTACAAGTCTGAGACTGCCAGCATCTATGGCTTGCAACTTAATTATAGCTTAGCTATGACTAAAATTAAATTGCAACTAGGAAGAACTCTAAAGATATTTTCTTTTCTTCTTTCCATAATTTCATTGAGAGACAAATAGCAATGAGACATTTTCAAACCAAATTAGTAGGACAGTTTCAATAATTAACACAGTGCATACTTTCTTCCTAGTGTTTATTTGCTGTACAAGATGCAGACATGATATCCTACTTACGAACATTATTACAACAAATCCCTCTATCCATTAAGAGAATGTAACTATATATGTATCCTAACTATTTTGAATACACAGATACAAAATGGACATTCATCTGTATCCCCTTTTTGGTTTAGTTCCATCATTTGAATATTATACGTGTGTTAACACAGCAAAATATTCTAAAAGAGTCCAGTAGCCCATAATAGTATTGGATCTTCCACTTGACTGGCAGTGTCAGAAATTGTTGACCCGAATCCCCCACAGCTCAACGTAATACCATGACTTTACTTCTAATATTTCGTGTTTATACTTTTCTGCTGGATGGTTAAGACCAAGGTAAAGCAGGACCTATGCAACAAGAGTTGTAGCTTTTGGGTCTGATAAGGTCAGTGAAATCCCCTCAGGATTTATCCTGAGATCCTGTACCTCAGATTGTAGAACCTTTGTCAGTGTCAGCCATGTGGATGAGTCACGGCCATTGCTTGGCCAATGTGCTCTCTGTGAAAGCCTGAGAGAATGTTTTCTCTCCATGTGACTCTCCTTAGGCACACTCTACATCATTGATCACTTTCCTCTTTGGCCCCATAATCTCCTTGATCAGAAAATTTGGGACACTACTGAGTTACATGATGTTACAGTACAAGTTCTTATATGTTCTGAGTCTTAATTGACCTTGGAAGGCTAGGGCCAAAATGTTGGCTTTCCTTGCAGCCCTCCTTTTTCTCTAATTTTGGTCTGCAAACTTAGGTTGTTAGCCCTCCAGAAGAGAAGTTTATTGTTATACCCATACAACCTAGGCTGTTAAGCTTAACCTCAGCATCTGTCTGAATATCAAACATCTTAGGCATAACATGGAACAGGTATTTTTCATCAAGTATTGATATGAAATCTAACCATATATACCTTGTAGCAGGACAATCCCACAACATTCTTTTTCCTGTCTCCTGCCTTCATTCACCACCCCCTTCTTTTTGAACAATCATCTACCCAAAAGACACCACGACAGCAACTGGCATGTCATGACAAGCACTCCATATTCAGAAGACCAGAATGAAAGGCATGGTGGTAGGTATCTTTCTTGTTTCCAAGATTTGGCTATCACAAATTGTACTTCTATAAACATAGGCACACATATATCACTATGATATGATGTTTTTAGATCCTCCGGGAAGATTCCCAGTAGAGGAATAGCTGGATTAAATGGGATTTCCAGTCCAAGTTTTCTAAGGAGTCTCCACACTGGTTTCCATAATGGTTGCACCAGTCTACATTCCCACCAGCAGTGGAGAAAGGTTCCTTTATCCCTACAGCCTTTCCAACATTTGTTGTTGGTTAATTTCTTTATGATAACCATTCTTTCTGGGGTGAGATGATATCTCAATATTGTTTTAATTTACATTTCATGGATGGCTAGTGATGTGGAGCATTTTTCATATATTTATTTTGCTTCTTTAGTTTCATCCTCTGAAAAGTGTGTCTCTATCTCGGATGCCCATTTTTGGACTGGGTCTTTAATTTTGGGGGCCCTAGTATTTTTTAGTTCTTTATAAATTCTAGAGAGCAGATCTTTGTCTGAGTACTTATTTGTCATGATTTTTTACAAATTTGTGGGTTGTCTTTTCATTTTGTTGGTAATTTCTTTTGACGTGCAAAAACTTCTCAATAAGAGTAGGTCCCACTTGTTAATTCTTTCATGTGTTTCCCGTGCGATTTGACTTTTGTTCAAGAACTCTTTGCCTACCCCTATGTCTTCAAGAATTCTTCCTAATTTCTCTTCCATGAGATTTAGTGTCTCTGCTTTAATGTTTAGATCTTTAATCCATTTTGACTTTAGTTTAGTGCATGGTGATAGACCTAGGTCAAGTTTTAGTTTTCGGCATGCAGAGAGCCAGTTTTTGCAGCACCATTTGTTAAAGAGGCTGTCTTTCTTCCAGTGAGTATGTTTGGCTGTTTTGT